>NC_067452.1:1947515-2299182 GCF_025434085.1 Hippocampus zosterae | reverse complement strand
GTCAGGCATCATTGCGGCTGAGATAAGTGGACACATCGATCAATACATGAGCGAAGTACAGAAGGGCATTGGTCGAGATACCAGAGGAGCCAAACATTGGCTCCTGGTTCACAGAACAGTCGCACAAGACTGCAGGTCCCAACATACCAACCTGGGCACAGCCTGGATTGATTACACGAAAGCCTATGACTCGATGCCACATACATGGATCACTGAATGCTTGGAGTTGTATAAGGTGAACAGGACCCTAAGAGTCTTCGTTGGGAACTCGTTGAGGATGTGGAAAACCACACTGGAAGCCAATGGCAAGCCACTTACCTAAGTATCCATCAAATGTGGCATATACCAAGGAGATGCACTCTTCCCACTGCTGTTCTGCATAGGACTGAACCCCCTAGCAGACATTGAGGACAGCTACAAGTACTTTGGTATACCACAAGCCAATGCCAACCTCGAACTGGCAACAAGGAAAGCGGCTACGGAAAAATACCTCCTGCGAGTGAGGCAAGTCCTAAGAAGCCAGCTCAATGGCAAGAATAAGACCTGGGCAATTAACAGCTATGCCCTACCAGTGATCAGATACCCTGCAGGAATAATAAGGTGGCCAAAGGAAGAGATTTAGACCACGGACCTTGAGACCTGATAGCTCCTAACCTTAAACGGAGGGTTCCATCCCAAATCCAGCACCCTGAGACTGTACGCAAGCCGATAGGAAGGAGGCCGGTGACTAGTGAGTGTGAGAGCCACTGTCCAGGAAGAAAAATCCAAGCTCCATGAATACATCAAGGAGAAGGCTCCAACGGATGACGTACTCAGAGAATGTCTCAGACAATGGGGAACAGTTGATGAGGCCCTGGGCGAGGGACCATAATAGGAGGACAAGCCCCTACAAGGGACGTACCACCGGACCATAACTGAAGTGGCCGATCTCAAGAAGTCCTATCAGTGGCTAGAGAGGGCTGGCCTGAAGGACAGCACAGAGGCACTCATCCTGGCTGCTCAGGAGCAGGCCCTGAGCGCCAGAGCCATTTAGGCCCAGATATACCACACCAGACAAGACCCAAGGTGTAGGTTGTGCAAAGAGGCGCCTGAGATGATCCAACACATAACTGCAGGGTGTAAGATGCTAGCAGGGAAAGCCTACATAGAACGCCATAACCAAGTGGCTGGCATAGTCTACCGAAACATCTGTGCGGAGTATGGACTGGAAACACCAAGGTCAAAATGGGAAACACCTCCGAAGGTGGTGGAGAATGACAGAGCGAAGATCCTGTGGGACTTCCAGATCCAGATTGACAAGATGGTAATGGCGAACCAACCAGATATCGTGATCATAGATAAAGGGTAGAGGAAAGCCGTTGTATTGGATGTAGCGGTCCCAAGTGATGGAAACATCAGAAAGGAGGACCACGAGAAACTCGAGAAATACCAAGGGCTCAGAGATGAGCTGGAGAGAGCCTGGAAGGTAAAGGTGACAGTAGTGCCTGTGGTGGTCGGAGCACTCGGGGCTGTGACCCCCAAATTAGATGAGTGGTTGCAACAGATCCTAGGAACAACATCGGACATCTCAGTCCAGAAATGTGCAATGCTGGGAACAGCAAGGATACAGCGCAGAACCCTCAAGCTTCCTGGCCTCTGGTGGAGGACCCGAGCTGAATGAGGGACGGACACCACCTGAGGGGGGGTGAGCCGAGGAATTTTATATATATATATATATATATATATATATATATATATATATATATATATATATATATATATATATATATATATATATATATATATATATATATATATATAATACACACACACACACACAAGTTCAAAAGCCAGCATCTGTGATTGTATTGGGCTGTGTTAATGTCAATGGCATGGGGTAACTTACACCTTTAATTCCGTTATTGAATGTTGTTGAAGGAAAAAGTTTATTCTGAATTTTTTGGAATGTGTTGCAGTATGAAATTCAAAGTTTATGATGATTTGATAAAAAAAAATTGTTATAACATTAAATATCTTGTCTTTGTCGTGCATTCGCTTCGCAAAAGATCTGCGATCCCTAGGCTCAAATGTGCGGATCAAACCGTCGCCAATTCCTAGTGGATCGCAGTGAAGTCCGTAAGGGAGCCTCCACGCCGAATTGACGGCCTTTACATCACTGGAGAGTTGGTGCGAAGTGGTAATGACCTTCGGGTCAGCAAAATCCCGCGGGACCGCGTCCGGCGGAATACAAATCCACTGCAGTCCTAGCGTTAAGCGCCTAGCAAGGCGGCAGACCGGATCCCCAAGCCGACCATCCCCATGGGTTATGAAGAAATGCCCACCCTTCAAAATAAAACACCGGGCCCGGCGCACCCACGGTCCAACCTCGGGTGCTGCAGACCCCCTGGACCACCACCGTCGGCCACCGCGCTGCCGTGGACCCTGGCCACGGGGTCGAAGTGCGGGGGCGGGGTTGCGACCCGTCCCCCTCCCTCACGCTACATAGCCCCCAGGATGGCGATTCTCCCCCCTCCCTTTCCTCCCCCCTCAACCCGTTTCGCCCTTCTCCCGATCCCCTTAACCTCAAGAAGTCCGGCGGCGACGGCGCGGGGCGTCGGGGACAGGCTCAGATGAGGGCCCACGTGCCTAGTTCCACAACCACACGTCGGCGGCCGTGGCACGATGGTCGCTCCCCTTGCGAACTGGTGATGGTGCAGGGGAGAGGCAGCGACCACTGTGGCGGAGCAGGACTCTTTAGTCGTAGCGCTGCTCCGCTCAATCCGAGGAAGGGGCAATAAAAGGCGGCCTAAACACACCCATCACCGCCACCGATCGGCTGGAGACCCGCCTCCAGCAGATTCATCCTTCATGCGGGCGAAACAAATACAAAAACAATAACCGGACTGCTTTCCTGGATATCGGTGCTTGGAATGTACGAACCCTGATGGACAATGCAAGAGCAAAAAGACCGGAGCGCAGGACTGCCCTCATCGCCCTTGAGATTCAGAAGCTCGGCCTGGACATTGTGGCCCTCTCCGAGACCCGTCTCCCTGGTGCCGGGCAGATCGAGGAGCCTCGGCACGGGTACACCTTCTTCTGGAGCGGACGAGCTGTGGAGGAGAGAAGAATTCACGGTGTAGGGTTCTGCGTTAAGTCACGTCTGGTTAGGAATCACAACATCATCCCCGTAAGAACTTCTGGGAGACTCATGTCCATCACCCTACCTCTATGTCAATCCCAATCACTTGTGATCATCAGCGCCCCGGACGCCTCGGAGGAGACGAAGGAGTCCTTCTATGCCGCGCTGTGTGTTCTGATCCTCCGCGTCAACCCCCGGGATAAGCTCTTGGTTTTGGGGGATTTCAACGCGCGGTGGGCCGGAACCATCAGCTTTGCGGAGGGATTCTGGGGAAGGAAGGCGTTGGCACTGCAACGAAAATGGAGAACTACTCCTTGGTCTCTGCGCAGAGACAGAGATGGTAATAACCAACACACTGTTTCGGATGGCCAACAAGCACAAGACCACCTGGCAACATCCAAGATCCGGCCACTGGCACCTGATCGATTACGTCCTTACCCGCATCTGCGACGGAGCGGACGTCATGGTCACGAGGGCAATCTGCTCCATGGATGACGGATAGTCCGATCACAGGCTGGTAGCCTCAAGACTTAGGCTGAAGATCACGCCTGCGAAAAGAAGGAAGAAGATCCCCAAGATGATACGTTTCAATGTTGGGCTGCTGAGGAATCCCGAAGTCCTTGAACAGTACCAGACGTCCCTCGTGGACAAACTGGACACTCGACCTCGGACCCTTCCTACCACTGTCCACTCAAGTCAAGTCAAGTCAAGTCAAGTCAACAGTATTTATAGAGCACTTTCGATCAGCCATCGCTGCATACAAAGTGCTGTACATGGAGCGATTTAACATGCACAATAAACAGTAAGACGAATCGGTAATAAAGGCGGTGGAAAGCACCAAGCAGTAAAATCAAGAACAAATCTAAGTCATGCTGAGTCGAACGCCAAAGAATACAAGTGAGCTTTGAGGAGGGCTTTAAAGATGGGCAGCGAGGAGGCTTGCTGAATGTTCAGTAGGAGGTCATTCCAGAGAGAGGGACCAGCAACAGAAAAGGCTCGATCCCCTCTGAGCCTCAGTTTAGCTCTTGGTACCTCTAACAAAGACTGGTCCACAGACCTGAGGCGCCGGGCAGGTGTGTAGGGGCGGATGACCTCAGAGAGGTAAGGTGGCGCGAGATTATTCAGAGATTTGAAAACAAAGAGGAGGATCTTGAAAATAACTCTAAAATGAATGGGGAGCCAGTGAAGGGATGCCAGAGTGGGAGTTATATGCTCCCTCTTACAAGTACCAGTCAAGAGGCGAGCAGCGGCATTCTGGACCAGCTGAAGGCGCTTAATGGAGGACTGGCTGACTCCAAAGTACAAGGCATTGCAGTAATCCAGCCGGGATGTGACAAAGGCATGAATTACTGTCTCAAAGTGTTCATGTGAGAGGAGAGGTTTTATTTTGGCCAGCTGTCTCAGGTGAAAGAAGCTTGATTTAACAACGGCACCAATTTGCCGATCGAGTTTGAAATCACTGTCCAGTTTAAGGCCCAAGTTTGAGACCATTGATTTCAGATAAGGAGACAGGGGGCCCAAGTCTACAGGATGGAATGTACAAGGGCCACTAGGACCAAACAATATCACCTCTGTCTTCTTTTCGTTGAATTTCAAGAAATTTTGTGCCATCCAGGTTTTGATTTCTTCCAGACAGGATAGGAGTGGCCTTAATGAGAAGGCGTCTTTCTTGCTCAGTGGGACATAGATCTGGCAGTCATCTGCATAGTAGTGGAAGGGAATACCATGTTTCCTTAAAATGGAACCCAATGGGAGCAGATACAGCGAGAACAGCAAAGGCCCCAGAATTGAGCCCTGTGGAACACCACAAGACAGGGGAGCAGTGCGTGACTCAGAGCAGCCAAGGCTGACACATAAGGTCCTGTCAGCTAGATAGGACCTAAACCACTCAAGAGCACTGCCGCCAATGCCCACCAAGTGCTGCAAACGAGTCAGCAGAATACTGTGATCCACTGTATCAAATGCTGCAGTTAAGTCCAATAAAACCAGACACACGTGGTCTCCAGAGTCATTTGCCAGGAAGATGTCATTAGAAACGCGTAACAGGGCTGACTCCGTGCTATGCATCGTCTTGAAACCTGACTGGAAGACCTCCAAGATGTTATGTTCATCCAAGAAAAGTTTCAAATTCATGTGCACCACTTTTTCCAGAATTTTGGAAATGAAAGGCAGTTTGGAAATGGGCCTGTAACTTGACAGCACATCTGGATCAAGACCAGGTTTCTTGATCAAGGGTTGGACCACAGCATGTTTAAACTGTTGGGGAACTACACCAGAAGAAAGGCTGCTGTTGATGATATCCAAGACCGATGCACCAACATTCGGGAGAACCTCCTGAAAGAAGCGTGGGGGAAGAGAGTCGCAAGGGGAGCCAGATGGCTTCGTCTGGCGAACTACATCCTCCAAAAGCGCCAAGGACACAGTATCAAAAGAATTTAGTACAGCTGAACATGGAACATGGACAGAGGGGTCAGATGCGGTATTTGAGACCGGAGTCCTAGCTGTAGAGACCTTATCAATGAAAAACTGAAGGAATCTGTTGCACGTCTCGGGTGCAGAATCCGAGTAAGTAGGCAGAGTGGGTTTCAGTACAGAATCTATCGTTTTAAATAGTGCTCGTGGGTTGTGACGGTTAGCTAGAATAAGGTCTGACAGATAATCTCTTTTGGCCTCTTTTACTGTGAGCTGGTAGTTACACCAGCAGTCTTTCCAAATTTGATAAGAGACATGCAATTTGTCTTTTTTCCACTTGCGTTCAGCTTTGCGACACTCCTGCCTAGCTGCGCGGGTAATGTCGTTAAACCATGGCTTTGGTTTAGGCTTTGGGAGCACAATTTTTAAAGGAGCCACCAAATCCAGGATGGCACGGCATGACGAGTCGAACCAAGAGGCAAGTTCCTCTGTGTTAGACGAGGGTACGCAAAGGTTATTAAAGGCATCAGAGAAACCACTAGCAGTGCGAGGGTTAAAAATTTAGTGTTTACAACTAGGAGCGCCAGATTTCACAACAGCATGCGATAAGACTACGTCAAATAAAACTGCCATGTGATCAGAAATCCCATTTTCAAGGACTTCCAGATTTGACACCGGTAGACCATGAGCAAGGACAAGGTCTAAAATATGTCCTTGTTCATGTGTCGGGCTGGTCACATACTGCACAAAATTAAAAGAGTCAATAAGTCTTGAGAAGTCTTTTGCTAGCTGTTTTTCCGGACAGCACACATGGATATTAAAATCCCCCATTAGGAGGATATGATCATATCTCAGCCTCAGTGCTCAGACTGGGAGCACTTGAAAACTGCGCTCACCAAATCCGCGGAAGAGGTCCCCGGTATCCAGAAGAGGAGAAATCCCGATTGGTTTGCCGAAAACCTGGAAGAAATTGAGCCACTGATCTCAAGAAAGAGAGAGGCTCGCATTGCATGGCAGAACTATGTTTCCTCCAAGAGACTTGAAGAAGTCTACCGGGCGGCCAAGAGTGAAGCACAGAGAGAGATCCGGAGGATCCAAAATCAATGGTGGGTCAACTTTGCCCACCAAATGCAGAGTTTCGCTGACCGTCACGATACCAGATCCTTCTTCGAAGCAACGAGGAAGATCATTGGTCCGGCTCACAGTCCTCCAATGGCTGTGAAGGCAAAGGATGGCACAATCCTGCAGGAAAAGGAGGATACTCACTAGCGATGGAAGGAGCATTTCATGGAGCTCCTGAACCGTCTAAGATGCGCAATAGACGGCTTCCTCGATCCTGTCCCCCAGCTCCTCGTGCAACACTGGATGACGGAGCTGCCGACTCTCCGGGAGATCTCTAAAGCCCTGAGGAGGATGAAGAAGAACAAAGCTGCTGGAGTCGACGACATCCCCGTAGAACTTTTACAAGCTGGGGGTGCACATCTCCTCAACCGCCTCCACACCTTCATCCTCCAATGCTGGGTCGAGGAGACGGTGCCTGGAGAACTGAAGAACTCCGTCATCGTCACAATATTCAAGAAGGGCGACAAACTCGACTGTGGAAACTATCGTGGAATTTCCCTGCTGTCAACTGCTGGAAAACTCATCTGTCGTATACTGGCCGAACGACTCACCTGTCTCGCTGAGCGGGTTCTTCCGGAGTCCCAGGCGGGCTTCCGTCCAGGCAGGGGAACCGCGGACATGGTGATCTGCACCAGACAGCTCCTGGAGAAGTGCCGGGAGCAGCGGGGGGAGTTCCACGCCATCTTTTATGATCTGGCCAAAGCGTTTGATTCTGTGCCCCGAGCAGCAATCTGGAAAGTGCTGGAACGTCAAGGCTGCCCCCCCCCCCCCCCAAATTCATATCCCTCATCCGGATGTTTCACGACAGCATGAAGGGTTGCGTCCTGACTCAGGGCGAAATGACGCCCCCATTCCATTTTAATTAGTGTGAAATTTGAAAATAAACACATGTGAAAATATACTTCATTATTAAGAAATGACTGAAACAAGCACTTCTACTGTAAGCAGAAAGGCAACACTTAAAGGGTCTCCTTCCAAAATAAATATAATAATCACATTCAAAAGGTTTTTTTTGGGTCTATTTTCTACACATTCTGTACACACACACACACACATACACACACACACACAAAACCCCCTGAGAAACTTGTCGATTGCCATGTTAAGTACGATGTGAAGTACCACCTGAAAGTCTCATGGAAAGTGTGAATGCAGCACTGTGGGCGATCCCTACCGTAACAATCACGGAAACCAATGAGCTGATATACGCTTCAGCATCAGTGATCCTTGAGATGCTTGGCTATAAGAGCAACCATGAAAGCCATGAGATACGTTACCCACCATGGAAAAGACGGTTGGAGGCTAAGATCAAGGCGGCTCAGAAAGATGTAAGTCAATTGACGGAGGCCCAGAGAGGTGTGATGAAAAGGCGGTATACCCGAGAGGTACATCCATATGACCATACCTGAAGCACTCGAAACTGCCAAATAAAGGCTCCAAGCCTTGTCCAGCCGCCTAAAGCGTCATTCAAAGAGAATGAGGCCAGACGAATAAACAGGCTGTTCGCAACACAACCTGTGAAAGTGTACGCTCAGTGGCAGGGTCCTAACAACAGAGCTGACCCAAAAAGACTGGAAGCTGAAAGGTACTGGAAATGCATATGGGAGAAGGAGGTTGCACATAACAGCAGTGCACAATGGCTGGTGACCCTGAGAGAGGAGCAGAGCAACCTCCCTGAACAGAACCCAGTTACCATAACAGGGGCAGACATACAGGAAAGAGTCTCAGACATGAAGAACTGGACAGCACCAGGCTGGACATGGTCCACACCTATCCTGATCATGAAGGATCCCTCAAAGGGTGCAGTCCCATACAACTATCGGCCAATAACCTGTCTCTCCACGACATGGACGCTCATGTCAGGCATCATTGCGGCTGAGATAAGTGGACACATCGATCAATACATGAGCGAAGCTCAGAAGGGCATTGGCCGAGATACCAGAGGAGCCAAACATCAGCTACTGGTTCACAGAACAGTCGCACAAGACTGCAGGTCCCGACATACCAACCTGTGCACAGCCTGGATTGATTACATGAAAGCCTATGACTCGATGCCACATACATGGATCACTGAATGCTTGGAGTTGTATAAGGCGAACAGGACCCTAAGAGCCTTCGTTGGGAACTCGTTGAGGATGTGGAAAACCACACTTGAAGCATATGGCAAGCCACTTACCTAAGTGTCCATCAAATGTGGCATATACCTAGGTGATCAAGACCAATTTGTTGATCCAACTTGAAATGACTGTCCAGTTTGAGACCCAAGTTCAAGACTGATGGCCGGAGGACCCAAATCCGCAGGATGGGAAGTGCCACTGAGAGCAAACACCATCACTTCTGTCTTCCTTTACTTGAAATTCAAGAAAGTGCCACCCAGGTCTTGATTTCCTCCGGACAGGACAAAAGTGGCCTAAATGAAAAAGCGTCTTTCTTGCTCAGTGGGTCATAGATCATCAACAGTCATCCGCACAGCAGTGGAAGGAAAAACCTTGTTTCCTTTATATGGAACCCGATGAGAGCAAATACAGTGAGAACAACAGAGGCCCCAGAATTGAGCCCTGTGGAACGCCACACGACAGTGGCGCAATTCATGACTTCGATCTACCCAGGCTAACACAAAAGGTTCTGTCAGCTAAATAGGACCCACACCACTCAAGGGGGCTGCCACCAATGCCCAGCAGGTGCTGCAAACGAGCCAATAGGTGACTGTGATCCACTATACCGAATGCTGCAATTAAATCCAATAAAACCAGACACACAAAGTCTCCAGTGGCAATTGCCAGGAGGATGTCGTTAAAAATGTGGAACAGGAAGCTACGAAGTTTGGTAAAATGAGACCTGCGGGCCCCACACTTGTTTTTGTATTTTTTCCCTTCCCCATTTAAAAAAAAAAACGCTGATAAAGATTCATTATGTGTTTTCCTTGACAAATAGGGATAACATTGTCAGAGATTTTCTCGGACAAAGTTAAAGAAACATCTCGGCACACAGGAAAATTGTCTTCAATATCGACGGGAGCGGACCTCTGAGAGCGAACGACAGTTGTTGCTCCGCGATCACACTCAAAGTCCCGTCCCCGCGAGTTCCACATTTTATTGTTACACATGCAAAATACAAGAAAACACTGCCCCCAATATTTGCATGCCGCACCCCCGGTCCGGCCCTCGGTAGTGATTGATTACCTGTTTTTCAAACTTGAACCATCAGTACATTGGTGCCTTTTCTTTCTGGTCTACATCGAATTAGCATGTTGTAGACTTTGCGGATGGTCAATGTCGTCTGGGCGCGACGAGTGTTCTCAACTTGTCTTTTGTTGCTCAACCGCTGTTCCCGAATTATTCATTCCCCTTTTGTGACCAAGTTTCGCCTTCTCCCCTGTGGTCGCCCACCTGTATTGACGTGCTAATTGTGGACTTTAACAGCCCTCTGGCCAGGTGGCCGGCGCCTTTGTGTGTAGGCATTTGGGGGTGCTGGATATGCACCCAAATGCTTCGATGTGCCCAAATAAATGAAACTTTAAACATGACACAATTTTGCTCATAGATTCTTCTAACATTCTCACCTCTGTATCATAATTAAAGTTACGTCAAACGCCCAGGTGACATTGATATGCAATTGCACGGGTGGGAGGAAAAACTGTCCTGAGGGGAAGGGGGTTGTGGTGTAACAAAACCAGGACAGAAAACCCTTCCCGGGCAATGGCTACACATTAAAGGAAGATCAAAATCTAAACACACATAAAATGAAAATTAAAACCTAACAAAACTAACTACTAACTAACTACTATATACAAAGTAAGCCAACCCAAGAACATCAAACACTCACATCTGCAATGCTTTTCTGTGAAGACGTCCTACGGGCTTCCGTAAGGTTTCAGTAAATCAAGCACCAAAGTCAGTGTTAAAATAGTCTTCGTCAGACTCCATGTGCACCTGTTGGTACTCCGACATGGCCACAGTCAAGCTGAGCCGCCACTTCACTTTGATAGCATCCGTGAATTTGGCAGCACAACCTCTGACCAGCGGGATCGCGCAAGCGACAGGAAAACAGGAAAAGAAAAATATACCAACAATTGTCTCCTGCCTCCCGACGTCGAATCCCATGACACAAGTCACTCCTTTCGTGGGCCTGAGTGCCCACCGTGACATCTCTTAGGCCCATGAGGATGATGCCGGTGCCGATGATGCTGATGATGCATAGGCAACGCTCGACTGCCCTTTCTGTGGTCTTTCTTGAGAGGGGTGCGTTTACCACGGAAAACCCTCTCCCCCACTGTGGTCTTTCGGCGGCACGCAATGTCAGCGCACTTGGACTTAGGTGCTGATTCTCCTTCTTGGGACTGGCGTCGCTAGGCCCCTCAACCTCAAACCGAAGGAGCTTGCACCGCAACTGGTGGATCCAGACGTCGCGCCCTTCGATCTTGACCGCAGTTTTTGTTGCTGCAATCACTTGGGAGGGGCCATTCCAGCGTTCACTGTCCCAGAGAAGTCTTTTCAGCACCTTGAGGAAATTCTGATCACCACTCCGGACCTGGCGAGTCTGTGAAGCAGAACATCCTGGCAAGTCACTGTGTCTATGCATCTCTTTCTGATCATATTGTGTTTTAGTCTCTCTCATTGTCTCAATGAGTCTGGATTTGACAGTTCCGCATTCCACAAATCCAGCTGCTTGCGGGTGGTACGCACAATGTTGCTTCAAATCAGTGTCCAACAATTCGCCCAATGCTTTCACGACAGTTCCCGAATTATCGCGAGCGCTCAAAGACAGTTCAACCCATTTTGAAAACACATAAACAATGACAAGACAGTATCGTTTCCCTTATGTTTTGTTCAAACAGATTACACAATGTCTACATTTTTTGGGGGGGGGAAAATGCATAATCCTATGTGTATGATAATATTGGTGCACCTGTGCTATCAACGCTATCATCCCCGCTGTTGACACATGTGACAAGCCATGTGTCAACCTCGCAGCACATTCGAAGCTCTCTTGTTTGTCCAATGTTTTCGTTCTGTGTGAGGTGTGTTAAGGAATTATTCCGCTAGAAGTAGTAGTAGAACATTGTTGAATTTCATCTTGGTATGAGAACTATTGACACTAGTCTCTCTCCTGAGAATCTGCTGAAGTAGTTAAAACAAAGAATGTACTGTGAAGTTTAGAGCCCATTTCCCTTTGGTTAATTAACAGCCCCCCAAGGGTTTTCTTGCCTCCACCACCTCATAAAAGTCCCTGAAGGCTCTCAAGTGCCCTCAAAGAGGAACCCTAGTCTCAAGATCTGTGACCAGCAGCAGTGGTCTATACTTTATGGTGTTGTTCCTTTCTGTTGGTTGTGTTTGTTCAGACACTGAAAGAAACAATGTACAATGCGGTTGAAGGTATTTCCTGCTCAATGTTATTACAATCAACTTTAGTGCCCTCGACCCCCACCACTTCTGGGGCCCCCCTCCACGGGACATGTTTTAGAGGAGCTGTTATCTCAGGTGTCTGTGTTCCTGCCATCGCACCAAATGGGGGGTAGTGGTGGTCTGGTCTCACCTCACCGCTCCTGGCTTCCTCCAGCCACACCGGGTCAGATGACATGTTACTTTCTTTGTTTCGGGATTTGCATGAGAGGCGTACCTCCCCGCCTCTCATTATCATATTGTCTCTATATAATCTCATGAATGTGTTTCTTCGGGGCTTCCTGATGAAATCTGAGACTCACAGGAGCCCGAATCGATTCGTGTTGCGTTGCGATAAACTGAAGAAAAGACTACGTGGTGTTGGGTCTTCTTCCACCTTATAGAGAGATAAAAGAATCTGTAACCAAGGAAGGGCCAAGAGCAAATTGACAGCTCCCATTCCTCAACAAATGGCGTCACGAACAGGATCTCTCTGGAAAAAGACTGACACCGGTTTCAGGACCTTCAGACTCAGGCAGTAACCAAGGAGCGCTCCACTATAACCAGGTAAGACACACCTGTTCCTGTTATTACGGGCAAAGTGTCAAGATTCGGCTTATGTCCAATAAGGACCGATCAAATCAAACTGCTCTGAACCTGAATGTGTTGAACCAAGTATAGTGATTGGGTCTTGTAGGTGGCAAATAACAAATTGATAATGAGTTGTATGAAATATGTGACAATGGAAAAATGAAGTACTGTACAGGAAAAAGGAATTAAAGTATAGGTGTGAGGTATATTCAAAACAATATACCGTCCAAACTTTGCCACTGAGTAGTAGATAACTGAATTGGCACAGTTATTGAGTCACCAAGTAGGCGGTTTAAATTAGGTAGAACCGCTGAGTCGTAGGTTTGGCTAGTAGCTGACGAGCAAAGACCATACTGAGTTCGTAGGCAAGTAAAAAATTAGTGGTTAATTGCTGAGGCAGGTCCAGGTAATTTGTATTATTCTGGATGCTGTTAAATTGTTGTAGGACTGACGACTGGAGATCGGGGTCTGAGTAAACAGCTGTATATTTAGGGCAAGTTAGGGACAGCTCCATTGTTACAATTGGAGAATTACGTGACGTCACACGGTCCATAAGGGAGTACATTGGACGGTGAGTATGATAAAAACATGGTGAACTGTAAGATGGACGGAACGCCTGAAGGCAAGAAAACGGTTAAAATATTCTGGTGGTAAGTAGGAAAGAAAGGAAGGCGAATGCATTGCGCAGAGAGAGAAATGTCACGTCGCGTGCTCGCCAGCAGGTGGCGGGTTCTCCCGCCACCTGTTCGGCACACCTGCCCGTTATTTCGGGCTGATTACGTGCCTTTATTAGGCGACTCCGGCAGTCATCTCACTGCCGGAGAATTCCTTACCGTGCCATTGTTCGCTATTTGCTATTCTCGTCGTTCGACCATTTCTCGCTGCCCTATTGCCTTACGGCCCCAATCTTCGCGTACTTCATATTGTCATCTAATTGTTATCTCGGTAGTTCCTCGCCCTTTATCGTTTCGCGAGCGTTTTCGGTTATCTTCCATATTTTTTCCTGGTTCTTATTTGACCAGCGCTTTCTGTTACCGTTTTCCCTGTTCGGGCTCCTTTTGTTATTTATTAAAATCCCTTTGTTCTCACAAGATCTTTTCGTTGTCTGCTTCCCCGGGGATCCACCTCGTTTTTTTCTGTTGTGCACGAGGCGATTTCTCATCGCCTCGGGCTCAACGTGACAGAATTCTCCGGCCACCATGGATCCCGCAGACGCCGAAAAGATCTTGTCCGCTCTTGCTCGACAAGAGCGGCAAATGAGTCAGCACAGCCAAGCCCTTACGGAACTCAGCGGCGCGGTCTCCATGCTGGCTCATCGGTTCGATGATCTCGAACCTCGCCTTATTCGGGTGGAGGAACGAAGACCACCTTCCGGGCTTCGTCCTACCATCCCGGAGGCTCCCTCCTCGTACCCTACTATGTCGAGGGAGCCCTCGCTTCCACATCCCCCTCGTTACGGGGGTGAGCACGGGCAGTGTGGACACTTCTTACACAACTGCTCGCTAGTTTTTGACCAACAGCCGTCCTCCTATGCCACTGACGCCGCCAAGGTGGCTTATATCATGAGTCTCTTGACAGGTCCGGCGGCATCGTGGGCAATCGCGACCAGCGACGCTAAGCCGAATCTCCGCACCTCCTATCCGGATTTCGTGGCAGCCTTCCGTCGGGTGTTCCACCATCCCGTGCGGGGCAGAGAGGCGGAGGGGCGGCTGCTCGCCCTGCAGCAGGGAAGGCGTTCGGTCGCTGACTACTCCATCGAGTTCCGGATCCTGGCCGCGCAGAGCGGTTACGACGATCGGGCCCTGTGTGGACTGTTTCGCCGTGGCTTGAACTCATTACTCAAGGACGAGCTGGCGACCCGCGACCACAGCACCGATTTGGAGGAGCTGATCGACCTCGCCCTCCTTATGGACAATCGCCTGAGGGAGCGAGGCCGGGAGCGTGGAGGTGATCGGTATCCGTCCCGCCGCACCACGTACCGTGAGGAACATCGTGGGTTCGGTGATCACTCCCGGGACGAGCCGATGCAGCTGGGCGGCAAGGACGGTGGTGCGGAGGAAGAAAGGCGCCGTCATCGCGACCGTGCTACAACAAGCGGCGTCCAACCATCCCCCCGCGCCGCAACCAGCCATCCGGGATCGTCCTTCCACGCTCCTCCCGAGTACTGTGAGTCACGGCCCCGCGCGTCGCCCCCCGAGTCTAGGCGAGTCGATAAGCGACCAGGACATCCTAATAGACTCGAGCTCGAGGCGGAGGTATTCGGCGAGTCCCGGTCAAGACGGGTTCGGGCCCTGGTGGATTCGGGAGCCGATGATTGTTTAATGGACACTAATCTCGCGTCCGAACTGGGGTGCTTTTTAGAGGAGTTGGTTGTGGCGAAGCGGGTGCGTGATCTGGATGGGCGCCTCCTGGCGGTGGTAACGCATCGAACGGAGCCGTTAAAGCTTTCATTATCCGGGAATCATATTGAGCATCGTCGTTTTTATGTTATGCGGTCCCGGAACGCCCCGATCATCCTCGGTTTACCCTGGCTCCAGACGCATAACCCGGTGATCTCATGGGCGCGCCCCGCTATCGATAGCTGGAGCCCTTATTGTTACCAGCACTGCCTGCGGTCAGCCGTCGGGAGGCACGAACGCGTCACGCCCCCCGAGGAGATCTGCCTTGACGGAGTGCCGGAGTGCTATCGGGACCTTGGGGAGGTCTTTAGCGAGGATCGTGCGCGCTCCTTGCCCCCACACCGCCCCTACGATTGCGCGATAGACCTGCAGGCGGGCGCTCCGTTGCCAACCTCGCGTCTGTATCAGGTATCCCATCCCGAGCGTGAGGCGTTAACGGAGTATATTAACAGCTCGCTCGCTGCAGGTCTCATCAGACCATCACGCTCACCGTTAGGGGCGGGTTTCTTCTTCGTAGGGAAGAAGGATAAGTCCCTACGACCCTGCGTAGACTATCGTGGACTAAATGAAATTACAATTAAAAATAGATACCCGCTACCCTTGTTGGACTCCGCCTTCGCCCCATTGCAATCAGCCACCATCTTCTCAAAATTAGACTTACGCAGCGCGTACCACTTGGTTCGCATCCGAGAGGGCGACGAGTGGAAAACCGCGTTTAAGACCCCCCTGGGCCATTTCGAATATCTCGTCATGCCTTTTGGCCTCACAAACGCACCTGCCGTCTTCCAGAACCTCATTAATGACGTGCTCCGGGACATGATCAACATCTTCTGTTTTGTTTATCTTGACGACATTTTAATTTTTTCTCGTTCTCTGCATGAGCACCAGCAACATGTTCGGCTGGTGCTACAACGTTTGCTCGAGAACCGGCTCTTCGTCAAGGCAGAAAAGTGTGAGTTCCATGTTCCCGTCATCTCCTTCCTGGGGTTCATTATAGAACAGGGCAAGCTACGGGCGGACCCCATTAAGACGCGTGCGGTCACTGAATGGCCGGTCCCGTCCAACCGTAAGGAGCTGCAGCGCTTCTTGGGGTTCGCCAACTTCTATAGGCGTTTCATCCGTGGTTACAGCCAGATGGCGCTTCCCCTAACCCGCCTTACCTCGGTCAAAATCCCTTTTAAGTGGGACCCTGCCGCGGATGCGGCGTTCACGCGTCTTAAGGCGGCGTTCACTAGTCCCCCGGTTCTGCAACATCCAGACCCTGACCGCCCTTTCGTCGTAGAGGTGGACGCCTCGGATTCAGGGGTGGGTGCGGTGCTGTCCCAACGCTCCCCAGTCGACCAGAAGCTGCACCCCTGCGCCTTCTTCTCCCGTCGACTCAGTGCCGCCGAGTCGAACTACGACGTGGGCAATCGGGAACTGTTGGCTGTGGTCACCGCATTACAGGAGTGGCGGCACTGGCTCGAGGGGGCTAAGGAACCGTTTACCGTATACACGGACCATAAGAACCTCGCCTATCTCCGCTCCGCGAAGAGACTTAACGCCCGTCAGGCCCGGTGGGCCCTCTTCCTCACCAGGTTCGACTTCGTTCTCACCTACTCCCCCGGTTCCAAGAACACTAAGCCTGACGCCCTTTCCCGGCTCCACGAACCTGCGGGGAGGGACCGTTCCCCGGAGACCATCCTCCCGACCCAGTGCATAGTGGGGGCCGTCCAGTGGGAGATTGAGCAGCGGATCCTGTCCGCCCTGGTGGGGGTGCAGGTGCCGGCGGGGTGCCCAGCAGGGAAGCTGTTCGTGCCTCCTGCCCTCCGTTCGGAGGTCCTGCAGTGGGGACACGCATCCAAGGTGGCGTGTCATCCCGGGGTGAACCGGACTGTGCAGCTCGTCGCCCAGCGTTTCTGGTGGCCGGAGCTCCGCCGCGACACGACGGAGTTCGTCAAGGCCTGCACCTCCTGCGCCTGCGGCAAGTCGTCGCATCAGCCCCCGGCGGGACTGCTCCAACCGCTGCCCATTCCTCCTCGCCCGTGGTCTCACATCGCGGTGGACTTCGTCACGGGCCTACCGCCTTCCCGGGGCCGGACGGTCGTGCTCACGATCGTGGACCGCTTCTCCAAGGCCGCTCACTTTGTGCCCTTGTCCAGGTTGCCGTCGGCGCTGGAGACCGCCAACCTCCTCATCCAGCACGTCTTCCGTCTCCACGGCATTCCGGCGGACATCGTATCGGATCGGGGGCCCCAGTTTGTGTCCCGCGTCTGGAAGCGGTTCTGCCGGTCCCTCGGAGCTACGGCCAGCCTGACCTCGGGATACCACCCTCAGTCCAATGGGCAGGCTGAGCGCGCCAACCAGGATCTGGGGGCGGCCCTCCGCTGTGTTTGTCTCCACCGTCCGGCATCCTGGGCCGACCACCTGCCCTGGGTGGAATACGCCCACAACACTCTCGTCTCCTCCGCTACAGGCAGGTCGCCGTTCATGACGGCCTACGGCTACCAGCCACCGCTGTTCCCGTCCCAGGAGGGGCTGGTGGAGGTCCCTTCCGTGCAGCGCCACCTTAAGCGGGCCCATCACGTGTGGAGGGAGGCCCGGGCTGCGTTGTCCCGCACGGCGTCCCGGAACCAGCGGATCGCTGATCGTCGTCGGCGCCCGGCGCCCTCATATGCGGTGGGAGAGAAGGTGTGGCTGGCTACGAGGGATCTTCGCCTGGCCGGCTCGTCTGCCAAACTGGGGCCCCGATTCGCTGGCCCGTTCGAGGTCGAGGCCGTCATCAGCCCCGTCGCGGTCAGGCTCCGGCTGCCGGCCTCCATGAAGGTCCACCCCGTGTTCCACGTCTCCCTGCTCAAGCCTGTGTCTTCCAGCGCCTTGGCGCCCCCTCCCGCTCCGCCGCCGCCCCCGCGGGTGGTCGACGGGGACCCGGTGTACACGGTTCGTGCCATCCTGGACTCTCGGCGCAGGGGCAAGGGCTTCCAGTACCTGGTCGACTGGGAGGGCTACGGGCCGGAGGAGCGGCAATGGGTGCCTCGCTCCTGGATCCTTGACCCGTCCCTTCTGCGCGACTTCCACACTGCTCATCCGTCCAAACCGGGTAGTCCGCCGGGAGGCGTCCGTTGAGGGGGGGGTACTGTCACGTCGCGTGCTCGCCAGCAGGTGGCGGGTTCTCCCGCCACCTGTTCGGCACACCTGCCCGTTATTTCGGGCTGATTACGTGCCTTTATTAGGCGACTCCGGCAGTCATCTCACTGCCGGAGAATTCCTTACCGTGCCATTGTTCGCTATTTGCTATTCTCGTCGTTCGACCATTTCTCGCTGCCCTATTGCCTTACGGCCCCAATCTTCGCGTACTTCATATTGTCATCTAATTGTTATCTCGGTAGTTCCTCGCCCTTTATCGTTTCGCGAGCGTTTTCGGTTATCTTCCATATTTTTTCCTGGTTCTTATTTGACCAGCGCTTTCTGTTACCGTTTTCCCTGTTCGGGCTCCTTTTGTTATTTATTAAAATCCCTTTGTTCTCACAAGATCTTTTCGTTGTCTGCTTCCCCGGGGATCCACCTCGTTTTTTTCTGTTGTGCACGAGGCGATTTCTCATCGCCTCGGGCTCAACGTGACAAGAAAAGGGCGAATGCACTGCGCAGAGGGATAAGTAAAGCGAGAAAACAAGGTCTTAAGAATAAATTGTAAGAATAATAGTTTGAAATATAAAAAGAAAAAACTAAGTGTATTCAATTTGAGCTATAATAATAATATAATAATAATAATAATCCTCTCCGTGAGCCGTCACCTTACCGTGGTGGAGGGGTTTGTATGTCCCAATGATCCTAGGAGCTAAGTTGTCTGGGGCTTTATGCCCCTGGCAGGGTCACCCATGGCAAACAGGTCCTAGGTGAGGGACCAGACAAAGCACGGCTCACAAAGCCCCTTATGGAAAACAAAATCAATGGTACTCAGTTTCCCTTGCCTGGACGCGGGTCACCGGGGCCCCCCTCTGGAGCCAGGCCTGGAGGTGGGGCTCGTTGGCGAGCGCCTGGTGGCCGGGCCTACACCCATGGGGCCCGGCCGGGCTCAGCCCGAAGAGGCAACGTGGGTCCCCCTTCTCATGGTCTCACCACCCGTGGGAGGGGTCGGGTGCAATGCGAGCTGGGCGGCAGCCAAAGGCGGGGACCCTGGCGGTCTGATCCTCGGCTGCAGAAGCTAGCTCTTGGGACATGGAATGTCACCTCTCTGGCAGGGAAGGAGCCCGAACTGGTGTGTGAGGCAGAGAAGTTCCGACTGGATATAGTCGGACTTGCCTCCACACACAGCCTGGGTTCTGGTACCAGTCCTCTCGAGAGGGGTTGGACTCTCTTTCACTCTGGAGTTGCTCACGGTGAGAGGCGCAGAGCAGGTGTGGGCATACTTATTGCCCCCCGGCTCAGTGCCTGTACATTGGCCGGGCCTACACCCATGGGGCCCGGCCGGGCTCAGCCCGAAGAGGCAACGTGGGTCCCCCTTCTCATGGTCTCACCACCCGTGGGAGGGGTCAAAGGGGTCGGGTGCAATGCGAGCTGGGCGGCAGCCAAAGGCGGGGACCCTGGCGGTCTGATCCTCGAGAGGGTTGCATCCCTCCGCCTGCGGGTGGGGGGACGGGTCCTGACTGTTGTTTGTGCATATGCACCAAACAGCAGCTCAGCATACCCACCCTTTTTGGAGTCCTTGGAGGGTGTGCTGGAGAGTACTCCTGCTGGGGACTCCCTTGTTCTACTGGGGGACTTCAATGCTCACGTGGGCAATGACAGTGAGACCTGGAGGGGCGTGATTGGGAGGAATGGCCCCCCCGATCAGAACTCGAGTGGTGTTTTGTTATTGGACTTCTGTGCTCGTCACGGATTGTCCATAACGAACACCTTGTTCAAACATAAGGGTGTCCACATGTGCACTTGGCACCAGGACACCCTAGGCCGTAGTTCGATGATCGACCTTGTGGTCGTGTCATCGGATTTGCGGCCGCATGTTCTGGACACTCGGGTGAAGAGAGGGGCGGAGCTGTCAACTGATCACCACCTGGTGGTGAGTAGGCTCCGATGGTGGGGGAAGATGCCGGTCCGTCCTGGCAGACCCAAACGTATTGTGAGGGTTTGTTGGGAGCGTCTGGCGGAATCCCCTGTCAGAAGGAGTTTGAACTCCCACCTCCGACAGAGCTTTTCCCATGTTCCGGGGGAGACAGGGGACATTGAGTCCGAGTGGACCATGTTCTGTGCCTCTATTGTTGAGGCGGCCAATCTGAGTTGTGGCCGTAAGGTGGTTGGTGCCTGTCGTGGCGGCAACCCTCGTACTCGCTGGTGGACACCAGCAGTAAGGAATGCCGTCAAGCTGAAGAAGGAGTCCTATCGAGCCTTTATGGCCTGTGGGACCCCAGAGGCAGCTGACGGGTATCGACTGGCCAAGCGGAACGCAGCTTTGGTGGTCGCCGAGGCAAAAACCCGAGCATGGGAAGAGTTCGGTGAGGCCATGGAAGCTGACTTCCGGACGGCTTCGAGGAAGTTCTGGTCCACCATCCGACGTCTCAGGAGGGGGAAAAAGTGCACCACTAACACTGTGTACAGTGGGGATGGGGCGCTGCTGACTTCGACTCGGGACATTGTGAACCGGTGGGCAGAGTACTTCGAAGACCTCCTCAACTCCACCAACACGCCTTCCTTGGAGGAAGCAGAGCCCGGGGACTCTGAGGTGGGCTCTCCTATCTCTGTGGTTGAAGTCACCGATGTGGTTAAAAAGCTCCTCGGTGGCAAGGCCCCAGGGGTGGATGAGATCCGCCCGGAGTTCCTCAAGGTTCTGGATGTTGTGGGGCTGTCCTGGTTGACACGCCTCTGCAACATCGCGTGGTCAACGGGGAGAGTGCCTCTGGATTGGCAGACCGGGGTGGTAGTCCCTCTTTTTAAAAAGGGGGACCGGAGGGTGTGTTCCAACTACAGAGGGATCACACTCCTCAGCCTCCCTGGTAAGGTCTATTCAGGGGTGCTGGAGCGGAGGGTCCGTCAGGAAGTCGAGCCTCAGATTGAGGAGGAGCAGTGTGGTTTTCGTCCCGGCCCTGGAACAGTGGACCAGCTCTACACCCTTAGCAGGGTTCTCGAGGGTATGTGGGAATTCGCCCAACCAGTCTACATGTGTTTTGTGGACTTGGAGAAGGCGTTTGACCGTGTCCCTCGGGGAGTTCTGTGGGGGGTGCTTCGTGGGTATGGGGTACCGAACCCCCTGATACGGGCTGTTCGGTCACTATACCACCGATGTCAGAGTTTGGTTCGCATTGCCGGCAGTAAGTCGGAATCGTTCCCAGTGAGGGTAGGACTCCGCCAAGGCTGCCCTTTGTCACCGATTCTGTTCATAACCTTCATGGACAGAATCTCTAGGCGCAGCCGAAGCGTTGAGGGGGTCCGTTTTGGTGGCCTCAGTATTGCATCCCTGCTTTTTGCAGATGATGTGGTGCTGTTGGCTCCTTCAAACAGGGCTCTCCAACTCTCACTGGAGCGTTTCGCAGCCGAGTGTGAAGCGGTTGGGATGAAAATCAGCACCTCCAAATCTGAAACCATGGTCCTCAGTCGGAAAAGGGTGGAGTGCCCCCTCCGGGTCGGGGGGGAGATCTTGCCCCAAGTGGAGGAGTTTAAGTATCTTGGGGTCTTGTTCACGAGTGAGGGCAGGAGGGAGCGAGAGATCGACAGGCGGATCGGTGCAGCGTCTACTGTGATGCGGACGTTGTATCGGTCTGTCGTGGTGAAGAAGGAGCTGAGCCAAAGGGCGAAGCTCTCAATTTACCGGTCGATCTACGTTCCAACCCTCATCTATGGTCACGAGCTATGGGTCGTGACCGAAAGAACGAGATCCCGGATACAAGCGGCCGAAATGAGTTTTCTCCGCAGGGTGTCCGGGCACTCCCTTAGAGATAAGGTGAGAAGCTCGGTCATCCGGGAGGGGCTCGGAGTCGAGCCGCTTCTCCTCCACATCGAGAGGAGCCAGATGAGGTGGCTTGGGCATCTGATTCGGATGCCTCCTGAACGCCTCCCTGGTGAGGTGTTCCGGGCATGTCCCACCGGGAGGAGACCCCGAGGAAGACCCAGGACACGCTGGAGAGACTATGTCACCCAGCTGGCCTGGGAACGCCTCGGGATCCCCCGGGGAGAGCTGGAAGAAGTAGCTAGGGAGAGGGAAGTCTGGGCTTCCCTGCTTAAGCTGTTGCCCCCGCGACCCGGCCCCGGATAAGCGGTAGAAGATGGATGGATGGATGGATAATAATAATACATTTTATTTGGGGGGGTCTTTCTATGAACTCAAGGACACCTTACAACAAGCAGTTAAAATCACGAATACAATGTTAAGATCAACATCAAATAAAATAAGAAAAAAAATACAACAACATTGGGTCCTTCACAACAACTGGCGTTTGAATTGCTATCTGAGGTACACCCAATGACTTATTTGGTTAATTGTATGGATGCTTGGGTGACTGTCACAGGACAGGACCCCAAGTCATCCATTGAATCAAGCTTTGTTCAGGCAAGCAGTGCTGGGGGGTTGTCCGTCTGATGTGCAGAAAATGATGACTAACTCTCCCACTCTCCCCACTTCAGATGACGTGAATTGGCGAACTCATTTCCTATATTATGTGCAGCAATCTCGAATGAGAGCCGAGGAAGAGACTGAGAAAACATCCAAGCTACAGAACAACTTTTTGAATTCACAAATACAAGGGGCTAAGAGAGCCTCCAGTAATGCATGCAAAAGAGAGAAACTTGGGAGATCTAATCAAATGTCAATCAGTGTCTCTCAACAGGCTCCACCACGGCTGATCACACCCACACCGCAGCTCCAAGCCACACCTCAACATTACGGCCTGCCCACAAGGCAGGGCCGAGACGCATGGCTGGGGGGAGGTTCGAGACGGGAAGGTGGGCGTGGACGAGGAAGTCACGGGAGCCAAGCTGGCTGTTTCATTTGTGGTGATGTGAATCATTGGACAAGGAAATGCCCGCACCGCCGGCACCCACCTGTTCATCAATCAGGCTATGATCAACAAGCTCTGACTCCTCCTCCGCAAAACCAACAACAATGACAGGATACGGCACCCCCACATGGACAATACCCATCTGCTCCATGGGTACCTGAATCCCCAACAATAGGGATCACTGCTGGCCCCACTGAAAGACTGTCATGAACTTGAACATGCTGGACCACACTTGCTCCCAATGCCTGCTGATACAAGGCTGGCTGTTGCTAAAGTCAGCCGATGACCCACCACTGAACTCTGTCTTCCAACAGTATCGGCTTTGGTCTCCTTAGACTTCCTCCATATGACCTTACCATCCGCTGATCGTCCTTCCCACTGCACAATGCTTTTGACAAACTAGAGATTGAAATTTATCGCATGGCCTGGTTGGGTGAAACACAAGGCAATTTATTTAATGTTCCCTCCTCCTCAATTATTGTCCTTAAGGGTGTGGCAGCCAGAGTGCACCTGTCAGAGGATCTCATCTCATTGACTGGTATCTAGGCCTGACATGGCCGTGCCGCTCATACTTTTTTGCCGTCTACTCAAATATCCAAAAATTCTCATTCGTACACCTTTTTTGTAATCGATTTAGCTAAGGTTTTTTCCATATACCACTTTCAGAATCGTATAGGGAATTTTCTCATTCTCTCACCTTGGAGTTAAATTTTACTACACTCGGTTGGCCCACGTATTCGATTTTGTCTTCTGGAATTTTTATCCAAGTGCTTAAACAGCTACTCTACTCTTTCCGACCTACGGATGACATTGTGCTTATTCGGTATAGTAATGCATCATCTAAGATTTGTTGTTTGGATGCCATGTGGTGGCTCCTTTGACGTTTGGCTTTTTGCGGTTTCGAATTATTCCGCTAGAAGTAGTAGTAGAACATTGTTGAATTTCATCTTGGTATGAGAACTATTGACACTAGTCTCTCTCCTGAGAATCTGCTGAAGTAGTTAAAACAAAGAATGTACTGTGAAGTTTAGAGCCCATTTCCCTTTGGTTAAGTAACAGCCCCCCAAGGGTTTTCTTGCCTCCACCACCTCATAAAAGTCCCTGAAGGCTCTCAAGTGCCCTCAAAGAGGAACCCTAATCTCAAGATCTGTGACCAGCAGCAGTGGTCTATACTTTATGGTGTTGTTCCTTCCTGTTGGTTGTGTTTGTTCAGACACTGAAAGAAACAATGTACAATGCGGTTGAAGGTATTTCCTGCTCAATGTTAGTACAATCAACTTTAGTGCCCTCGACCCCCACCACTTCTGGGGCCCCCCTCCACGGGACATGTTTTAGAGGAGCTGTTATCTCAGGTGTCTGTGTTCCTGCCATCGCACCAAATGGGGGGTAGTGGTGGTCTGGTCTCACCTCACCGCTCCTAGCTTCCTCCGGCCACACCGGTTCAGATGACATGTTACTTTCTTTGTTTCGGGATTTGCATGAGAGGCGTCCCTCCCCGCCTCTCATTATCATATTGTCTCTATAAAATCTCATGAATGTGTTTCTTCGGGGCTTCCTGATGAAATCTGAGACTCACAGGAGCGAGAATCGATTCGTGTTGCGTTGCGATAAACTGAAGAAAAGACTACGTGGTGTTGGGTCTTCTTCCACCTTATAGAGAGATAAAAGAATCTGTAACCAAGGAAGGGCCAAGAGCAAATTGACAGCTCCCATTCCTCAACAGGTGCAAAAATTTGTCTTAATTTCAAATCATCCTGTGTTGTGTCCTGTGCCTCTGTTGCTAGTACGTCACGTGTTACTGCAATTTGTCAGCTGAAATGAACGGCCGGAGTAGTCATCACTTCCCAAATGATGTATTGACGCACCCAGCCATCCTGTGTTTCCTCGCACCCCGGACTGGCGGGGGAGGGGCTCCACAGGTGGTTTGGAACGGAGCTCGCAAGGTTATTCATGTTTTTCCACTCACATTGCTCTGGTTTACCGAGCGGTATGAAAATGTGTTGCCCTTGTGCGAGGAGGGGCTTGACCGCCCTTCCTACCCGCGCTGTGGCGAAACACCACTGATCTTTCCAATACACGTGCTCAACAACAATACCCTGGGGTTGCAGCCCCAGAAAAACTTGTGTAGTCAGTGTCTGGTCCTGGTGTCTGCTTACGTCTTATAGTCATGTGCAGGTTGTTCGCCGTTTGCACGTTACCTCCTGGCTTTAATTTGGTACCTGCCAATCGAACTAGACATTCGGAACTCCGAGTTACGTCATCGTTCGGTAAATCGAGTGTCCAAAAATAGCGAGCATCATCTTGACTATTCCCCATGCGGGCTTCAACCTGGCCCTTGTGATTTACGATCGTGTAAATTTCGAGTTGCGTTTGAGCATCCCGTCCCAATAAATTATGTGGACAGTGAGAATTTAGTGCGGCTTCGACAAGTGCCTTCCGATTTGGGTCTGTGGGGGAAGTAATGGTTACTGTTTGCGATAATATCAGGGGCTGCACGGAGCTATGTAATCCTTTCATGTGAATTTTGCCATCGCTTGGGTTCACAGTATCGCGATCCCAACGACCGAGAACAGTGATATCGGCACCTGTGTCAACAATGAAGACGTTCGGGATTCCTTCGACAAACAACGTCATTTCCGGTTTAGTTATGGACGAGGTTTGACATCTCAGCAGGTGGTTTTCTGTGTCGAAAAAATGATTGCTACCGGCTAAGATGTCACCCCCGTCCTCACTTGAGGCGGGCGATTCAAACAAAGGCGCAGAGGCTTTTATCGCTGTCCTAGCTACCTCCTCTTTTTTATTCCGTAATTGTTTGTTAATCCTCCTCATCTGATAAGGAGGTCCCCGTGCTACTATCACGCTCCCTCACGCGCCTGTCCTTCCGCTGTTGTCTACATTCTTTCACCATGTGACCCTTTTGCCCACAAAGAAAACATCTGCCTTCAACAAAACGTTTTTGGTCTCTAGGGGTTAATTTGAAGGGAGCAAACGATCGTATTTGTTTATTACCTTTATAAGGAGGACCTGGGATTTTCCTGTATGCATTTGGGTTTTTTGCGGCGTAATAAATGTTGGTCATGTGACTCTCATTCTTCCTTTTCTTGTTCTCGAGTCGTTCGTAATTCCGTGCGTACTTCAAAACCTCATCTATCCTACATGTTGGCCAATTCAAATGATGTCTTTTAACATATTGGGCAACATCAGGATGTGCTTGGTTTAGCAAATGCTGTTTTAAATGCGAATTGAACAAGTCTGACTGTGTATCAGGGATACCGCCGTGTATATAACCACTGTTCGCAGACGATGGAAAAAATCGTCCGTAGTTTCGTCAGCCTTTTGAATGCATGTGGCAATTCCTTTTGGGTTTTGCGTCCGCTGGTATGCCTTGGCGCAACGTTCCATAATTTGGTCAAGGGGTCCCCTACCTGTGTGAGTTCATCATAACACAGATAACCTCCCGCAGCTTTTTTACCATTAAAGTTGCCCACAACGGCGCCAAACTTAGACCCGGTAGTTAATGAGAGCAACTTCAGGGCCTCACTCGCGTTAAGCCTGTGGCTGTAAACTAAATCGGACAGTTCTCTTACGAACTCGTCCGGGTCATCCTTTGGTTTTGGAAGGGACGCGGCGATGTCTCGGAATTCAGCCGGCGTCCACGGTCTATAAACGTACAGCGATTCCTCGTTCGTCGACGGCATTTGAACCATGGGGAACGCTTGGAAAGGGTACCCTTCGAGTCTAGATTCATGCGAATCATGCTCTAGCGGGGTGGATGGGTCGAGGATCCGCCTCCACCCCCCCACTGTGCCCTTGGAGCGCGCTTGGTGTTGATGTCCAGGGTTTGGACCACCCTGCGGTTTGACCGGGTTCTCTAGACCCCAATTATGTGCGGTAGTTTGATCTTGATCGGGAGGTGTTAAGGGAGTTTGGTTCGTTCCCCCGGACGTAGGGGGTACTGAATTGTTTTCTCTCGTTGGTTGCGAGTGTGGGGCCGGGTACAGCTCTCCCGAAATAGCAGGCCGCTGGAGAGGTTAAGGGTTGCGTAGCAGCAGCCGCTGCAATTAAATCTTCATCCAGCCTCTGACGTCTGTCTTTCGCTTTGTTCGCCCGTATTCGTCTGGCCCTTTCAATGAGTATTTTACACTTATACCATTGTTTTCCGTATTCATTATTCTTCCGCTTTTCTTTGTCTTTCAGCGATAATTTGCCCAACACCGTTTCCAATTCATCGCAATCATTAACGTCTCCCGAGAATCCGTATTTCTTTTTCCACTTTTTCACGAATCGTGTTGACCCTCTGTAGTCAATTTCAGCTAATCGCGTGTTTTCAATGATCGCTTCTACATCGTGACGTGCTGTTGTCTGCTGTGTTCGGCTCAATCGCCAACAACCCGAGGACTTCCGTGTCGCCATGTTGCCTAGCAACAGCCGGAAGCGTTCAGTTATTTTACAACCCCAAAAAATCGCGATCTAGATCTGGGTCGTTACCCGAAAACAAAAACGAGCCGCGCCGCAGTTTATATTGGTTACGTTACCACAATAGCGTGATCGCCAATCACTCTCACTCACTAACACAAAACCGATACGCGCAATATACGCATACAACGTTAGATGCAAACACGCCGAGGTGGTCAACCTCCGCAGGAAGACAAAGCTTCCTCACCGTTTACGCTTAGCGAGAAACGGTGTTAAATGAGCCGATGCTCTCACAGATGCGCTTGGGCTCTGTGTCCCGGGAATCTAATTTTCCGCGTACCGCTAACCACAAAACGGTACTCGAGCTAGCCTACTCCTTTTCGGCATTAACTCGTCTAATTCCGTCATATTCAGTGGAGATAACCGACTACGCAACGGCTTCTCCACCACGCGGATGGTCAATGTCGTCTGGGCGCGATGAGTGTTCTCAACTTGTCTTTTGTTGCTCACCTTATTTTTCAGACAATTGTCCCGATGCCGAGTTGAACCCAGGTTCATTGGATGGTGGCGCTTGCTCGCTCCTCGCGGTGTCCGGTGTGGGGCTGGCTCCTCCTGAAAAAGTCTCCACGAGGTCTGGTTGGCTTCGGAGGCGCAAAACGCGCAATCAGCCACGGATCGTCCACCGGAGGAAATCGGAGAGTCCAACAAAAAAAGTTCAAATCCGTTCGAACAAGCACATCATCCTGCCAACAACGCCAAGTTTCTGTCAGAGATTTTCTCGGACAAAGTTAAAGAAACGACTCGGCACACCGGAAAATCGGCACAGTCTTCAATATTGGCGGGAGCGGACCTCTGAGAGCGAACGACGGTTGTTGGTCCGCGATCACACTCCAAGTCCCGTCTCCGCGAGTTCCACATTTTATTGTAACATATGCAAAATACAAGAAAAACACTGCCCCCAATATTTGCATGCCGCACCCCCGGTCCGGCCCTCGGTAGTGATTGGTTACCTGTTTTTCAAACTTGAACCATCAGTACATTGGTGCCTTTTCTTTCTGGTCTACATCGAATTAGCATGTTGTAGACTTTGCGGATGGTCAATGTCGTCTGGGCGCGATGAGTGTTCTCAACTTGTCTTTTGTTGCTCAACCGCTGTTCCCGAATTATTCATTCCCCTTTTGTGACCGAGTTTCGCCTTCTCCCCTGTGGTCGCCCACCTGTATTGACGTGCTAATTGTGGACTTCAACAGCCCTCCGGCCAGGTGGCCGGCGCCTTTGTGTGTAGGCATTTGGGGGTGCTGGATATGCACTCAAACGACAATGTGCCCAAATAAATGAAACTTTAAACATGATACATTTTTGCTCATAGATTCTTCTAACAAACATCGAGTAAAAAAAGATTGTGAAAAATCTCAAATCTGGAAAAAATATTGAAAAAAAAGAAAAATAATCTGCAAATATCCCAATCCGGAGGTGCCGAACTGCGAATATGCAGGGGTCGACTGCAGTTTTAAGTCACAATATCGCCTATCACCGCAGGATGGCAAGCATATGTTAATATGCTTACATTGGGGCTGAAACTGCCCAGTATATATTCCAACATGAGAAGGCCTTATAGTTTTATTATTGTTTTGAGCATATTAGAGTAACACATTCCTTTCTAATGCTTTACCAGCATAATTGCTGGAGTGTGGTGCATTTTTACTTTGTGAAAGTGGCATGTTGTTATTCAGCTATCGTTAAGGTGCTGGAAGGGTGTGGATCACTGACAAAGCAGTAACTCTTCTCTTTCTCTCCGCTGTCATAACATCATGCATCTAGGTGCTGATGAAATATTGAAGACCTCGGCCACACCCTCTGTAAAACACGCCCCTCGAGTGGACTATAATACCCCTCCCCCTCTACTTACACCTTTTTTTTCTCTGTCAGTCTCAGTGTCTCTCATCCTCTCTCTTACAGAACAATGAGTCGTCGACAATAGTGGGATTACAGCCCCCATACCCCCAATGCCCACAGCCACCAGTGCCCCGCCCCCCTCACTCTCCTCATCAGTCTGTGGCGGTTCGCTGTGCCTTACTCTGTTTCATCTACTTCTTTGAAGGAATGAAATAACGAGCGAATGTCTGCTGATTCAAGTAAGTGCCTGTCATGCTCTTGCTCTCTTTTTTATTGACATCTGCCTGTTTAACAACACTGATTAAGGTCAGCTCAGACACGCTGGCCAAGTTTCCGCAACATTGTGTTTTCTGGTTCTGGTGCTACTTGTTCGATGCTGCTTTGATCTCCGCTGAGCCCTCGGGTCCATTGTGTTGAGATGTTCTGTTTGGGATTAGAGTGAATCCTGGAATAAAATCATTGAAGAATGATGTTGTTGCATACAGGTTCATCACGATACATTTGTGAAGATTATAATGGCAAGCACCCGATTTAAAAAAAAGAGATGTTTTTCCTACAGATACACATTGGTGTTTGTCTGTTTTCCATTGTTCGTAGTTCCTGTCCAGCTCCAAACCATTGGTACTTTGTACTGTTCAAATGTTCTTTGAACATTCAACCAGCTCAAATATGAACTGTAGTCTTGACATATAAAATCCATGAAAGAGCGCAAAAGTAGTCACAATCATAGTCAATAATATATTTTATACATCTATTAATTCATCCATTTTCTATTCTGCTTATCCCCACGATGGTCGTGGGCATTTTGCAGACTATCCCAGCTGTCTTTGGGCACGAGGCGGGGAACACCCTGAACTGGTTGCAAGTCAATCGCAGGACACAATCATTGACACTCGCAATCATACTTAGGGACACTTAAGAGTGTTCAATTAACCTACCGTGCATGTTTTTGGAATGTGGGAGAAAACTGGACGACCTGGAAAAAACCCATGCAGGCACGGGAAAACAAACAAGCTCTACACAGGAAGGCTGGGGCCAGAATTGAACCCAGGACCTCTGCATTGTGAGATGGACATGATTAGTACCGTATTTTCACGACTGTAAGGCGCCATTAAAAGTCTTAAATTTTCTCCAAAATGGACAGGACGCCTTATGGTGCGGAGCGTCCTTTATATGCGCTGAGTTCCAAAATCTGACTGACACCCGACACGCTGTTTATATAGAGAAAAGGCGGAAGTGACTGTGGCCGCATGCGGGAAAGAAGTCGGCCAATCAGGGAAGGGTGGGCGTGTATATATACATATATGGAGAGGGAGAGAGGGAGAGAGGGAGAGAGAGGGAGGGAGAAGACAGGCAAGCTAGTCCGCCAATGGTGAAGGGTGGGCGTGTAAGTGGACGCCTCAAGCCAGTACCAACACTTGTATAGAGTGTGGCAATGTGCATTGTTGCAAAACAACTCCGGTTTTGGTTTCTAAGAACCCCTGAAAATAAATTCGACAAAAAGACACGCCTACGAAGCTCAGTTCAAACTTAAAGCCACCGGTTATGCTTTTGGCATGCGTGCCCATCTCACAGCAGCGGTGAAAAAAAACAAGTCAAGCAAATGAACTCTGAGCTTGCCGTTATTCCCGGAGGGTTGACTAAAGAACTCCAACCGCTGGACATTGGCATCAACCGGGCGTTCAAAGTAAAGTTGCAAACGGCATAGGAACAATGGATGATCGGTGGCAAACACAAATTTACAAAGAGTGAGAGTCAGCACTTGGCGAGTTACGCCACAATACGCAACAACGAGAGGGAATGCGGCGTTTTTGATGGATTACGGTACTTGCACAATTGTTCAATTCTTTCTACACACACACGCGCTGCCACCATGTTTCGCTCTGTTCTTTACTTTCAAATGTGGGAAAGCTTCACACGAGAGAAATGTTGACTTTGCTGTTGCTACTCCTTCTTTCCGCTCGGCAATGCGTAGCAACACACACTAGCATGTGATGCATTCAATGACAACTGAGATGTGCAGTCCTCTGCTTCTGATACAGAGGATGAGGACTTTGATGGATTTCTGGGTGATGATTGATCGCTAAACGTGAGAACATTGTACGGTGGCTAAATAAAATACACCCGAACTCAGTTCTGCTTTCGTTGCCTTTTTAAAAACGTGTTTTTATCTTATCTGTATGTCTTGGCATGCTACCGTATGCTGCAAGCTAACGTGTTAGAGTGCGCGCATGCATGACGTATGTTTAAGCTGGCGTATGTTTTACGACTGTAAAACTGCGGCCATTAGTACGATGCGTCCTGTGTATGTGTAAAATACAGAAATGTCACCCATTAATGAGACTATGGCCATTAGTATGATGCATCGAATAGTCGTGAAAATACGGTAATTGATGTTTGAATACCATATTCGAAAAAAAAAACAATTTCACAAATTTTTAAACAATAATAAATGCTTCAACCAGTGGCATTCAACATTCAACTATTACTTGTCATGATTCGGTTTAGGGACCAACGGGTGGTACTGTAGGGCTCCCCCGGCAGCAGGTCATAGGTAATGAGGGCTTTAAAAGGACTCCCAGCCCGAACACTCGGTGTCGGGTCATTGTTTGCTCTTGCTACTGTCATGTTTGTTTGTTTGCTATTCCTTTACTGCTGTCAGGTTTGTTTCGGTCACTGTTCTGTTTTAGCTTCAGCTATTATTTTTGTTTGCTACTTTGGACTGCTTGTTTTTGGATTTATTTTTCTCTGTGTTTTATCAATACACTTCTTCAAGTTCACCCTGCTCCTTCCACCTGCCTGCTTTTTGGGGTCCATGAACACCTCGCAACGTGACACTACTAAGTACTAGTACTAATACAACTAGTATTTCTAATACAAAGCACATCTACTGTTGGTAAGTATAACTACTAATCCTACAATGAGTACTAATATTACAAGTACTTTTATTACATGTACTACTACAGCTACTAGTGCAACTCCTACAACAGCACCAACGACTATAAGTATTATTACAAGTATGGAATGTGGGAGAAAATGGGAGTAACTGTAAAATGAAAAAAATAGAAACCCATTCAGGCACAGAGAGAACACGTTAAATTCACACAAGAAGGCTATATATATATATATATATATATATATATATATATATATATATTCATTCATTCATTCATTCATTCATTCATCTTCCGAGCCGCTTGATCCTCACTAGGGTCGCGGGGGGTGCTGGAGCCTATCCCAGCCGTCTTCAGGCAGTAGGCGGGGGACACCCTGAATCGGTTGCCAGCCAATCGCAGGGCACACAGAAACAAACAACCATTTGCACTCACACTCACACCAAGGGACAATTTAGAGTGTTCAATCAGCCTGCCACGCATGTTTTTGGAATGTGGGAGGAAACCGGAGCACCCGGATAAAACCCACGCAGGCCCGGGGAGAACATGCAAACTCCACACAGGGAGGCCGGAGCTGGAATCGAACCCGGTACCTCTGCACTGCTAAGCCAACGTGCTAACCACTGGACTACCGGGCCGCCCATATATATATATATATATATATATATATATATATATATATATATAATCACCGAGACAGGCTATGGATACCGCCTCAGAAATGGAGCTACAATCAGTCACCTCCTCTACATGGATGACATAAAGCTGTATGCTAAGAGCGAAAGGGACATAGACTCCCTGATCCACACGACCAGGATCTACAGCAGCGACATGGGGATGTCATTCGGGCTCGAGAAATGTAGTCGGATGGTGACTAAGAGAGGAAAGGTAGTCCGTACTGAAGGGCTCTCACTCCCTGAAGGAACAATAGCAGACATTGAGGACAGTTACAAGTACCTTGGTATACCACAAGCCAATGGCAACTTTGAACTGACAACAAGGAAAGCGGCTACGGCCAAATGCCTCCAGCGAGTGAGGCAAGTCCTAAGAAGCCAGCTCAATGGCAAGAATAAGACCTGGGCAATAAACAGCTATGCCCTGCCAGTGTTCAGATACCCTGCAGTAATAATAAGGTGGCCAAAGGAAGAGATTCAGACCACGGACGTTAGGACCCGAAAGCTCCTAACCATGCATGGAGGGTTCCATCCCAAATCCAGCACCCTGAGACTGTACGCAAGCCGATAGGAAGGAGGCCGGTGACTAGTGAGTGTGAGAGCCACTGTCCAGGAAGAAAAATCCAAGCTCCATGAATACATCAAGGAGAAGGCTCCAACGGATGACGTACTCAGAGAATGTCTCAGACAATGGGGAACAGTTGATGAGGCCCTGGGCGAGGGACCATAATAGGAGGACAAGCCCCTACACGGGATGTACCACCGGACCATAACTGAAGTGGCCGATCTCAAGAAGTCCTATCAGTGGCTAGAGAGGGCTGGCCTGAAGGACAGCACAGAGGCACTCATCCTGGCTGCTCAGGAGCAGGCCCTGAGCGCCAGAGCCATTTAGGCCCAGATATACCACACCAGACAAGACCCAAGGTGTAGGTTGTGCAAAGAGGCGCCTGAGATGATCCAACACATAACTGCAGGGTGTAAGATGCTAGCAGGGAAAGCCTACATAGAACGCCATAACCAAGTGGCTGGCATAGTCTACCGAAACATCTGTGCGGAGTATGGACTGGAAACACCAAGGTCAAAATGGGAAACACCTCCGAAGGTGGTGGAGAATGACAGAGCGAAGATCCTGTGGGACTTCCAGATCCAGACTGACAAGATGGTAATTGCGAACCAACCAGATATCGTGATCATAGATAAAGGGCAGAGGAAAGCCGTTGTAGTGGATGTAGCAGTCCCAAATGATGGAAACATCATAAAGAAGGAACACGAGAAGCTCGAGAAATACCAAGGGCTCAAGAGGAGCTGGAGAGAGCCTGGAAGGTAAAGGTGACAGTCGTGCCTGTGGTGGTCGGAGCACTCGGGGCAGTGACCCCCAAACTAGATGAGTGGTTGCAACAGATCCCGGACATCAACAACATCTGACATCTCAGTCCAGAAATGTGCAGTGCTGGGAACAGCGAGGATACTGCGCAGAACCCTCAAGCTTCCTGGCCTCTGGTAGAGGACCCGAGCTGAATGAGGGACGGACACCACCCGAGGGGTGAGATGAGGATTTTTTTTTTTTTATATATATATATATAATATGGGTGTTCAGAGATGCTCTTCTGCCTACCTTGGTTGTAACGGGTGGTTATTATATATAGAGTCACTGCTGCCTTTCTATCAGCTCAAACCAGTCTGGCTATTCTCCTCTGACCTCTGGCATCTACAAGGCATTTCCGCCCACAGAACTACTGCTCATTGGATATTTTTTCTTTTTCGGACCATTCTCTGGTGATGGTTGTGCATGAAAATCCCAGTAGATCAGCAGTTTCTGAGATACTCAGACCAGGCCTTCTGGCACCAACAACCATGCCACGTTCAAAGTCAATCAAATCACCTTTCTTCCCCATACTGATGCTCGGTTTGAACTGCAGGAGATTGTCTTGACCATGTCTACATGCCTAAATGCACTGAGTTGCCGCCATGTGATTGGCTGATTAGAAATTAAGTATTAACGTGCAGTTGGACAGGTGTACCTAATTAAGTGGCCGGTGAGTTAAAAAATAAATAAAAATTATGATAATTTGCGGATGTGGGTGTGAATGGTTGTTTGTCTCTCTATGTTCCCTGCGACTGACAGACGAGCAGTTCAGGGTGTATTTGGCCTTCTGCCCAAAGTCAACTGGCCTAGTCTCCCCCCCGCGACTCTGTAACAGAGACCATTTAGTTCATCTTTCCAAGATTATGAGTTATCCTAGCTATCCCTCATTCACCTCCTAAGGATATCGAGCATGGGTCACCAACCTTTTTGAAAATTAGGGCTTCTTCTTGGCTACTGATTGATGTGGATGGCTACCAGTTTGATAGTATGCAAAATTTGCTCGAACTACCATCACATGTTATAATTACTGTTTAACGATATTCATTTCTGAAAAGACACTTATCACATTAGCAATTTCTCACACTAATTATGAAACAGATACATATAAATTGGCCACACTTTATAGTAAATATCTGCCAGTGTTCACATTTTGAAATGATCGCTTCTACAAATGATCGCTTCTACAACATTTCTGAAGAGTCTCAGTGTCTCATCACTGGTGAGCCATTTTTGGAATAGGCCTGCGAGCTACTCATGTAGTCCTTGAGGGCTCACTTAGTGCTCGCGAGTGACACATTGGTGACCCCCTGATATAGAGCATTACATTACAATGTCAATCAGATCAGATAAGTTTGGGCGAATTATATCTTGGCTTGTGAAGATGATCACAATGCTCTTCAGAACACTCTGAAGAGAGCATAACAAATGTGCAGGACAGATACAAATACTTTAGAATTCCACAGGCATATCCCAACCACATGAAGACAGTTTGAAGGACGGGCACTCCCAAATACCTAAGGAGGGCGAGGCAGACCCTGAAGAGTCAGCTGAATGGCAAGAATAAGCTCCAGGTCATTAACATCAATGCCCTGCCAGTAATCAGATACCCCACTGGCATAACACCAGTGGAAGAGATGCAAGCTGTGAGGGTTCCTAGTCAAGCATCCTGAGACTGTACAAAAAAACGTAAAGAAGGGAGGCATGGGTTAGTGAGCATCATGAGCACAAACCATGATGAAAAAAACAGACCTCCAAGAATACATTGAGATTATGGCCCTTAGGTGTAACCTGTTGAATGAATGCCTCAGGCAAAAAAAAACCCAGTGAGGTTAAGGATGGACTGTCATCTCATGGAAAGCCCATCAAAATCAGCGTAATTTTTCTTGGCAAACTGTGTTGCCATTGCAACAGCGTTTGGAAAAAAAAGGAAGCTTTTCATGGTCATCATGAACATTTTAGGATGAAACATAAACAGTTTCAAGAAACTTGTAATCGGATGAAGTTTATTGGATGAAATTTTTAAAAATGCAACCTCTATCAAAGGCCAAATATAGTCCAAATGTGGATGAAAATTCAGCATGGCAGGCATCCTGTTAGCTTTTGCAACAGATTGTTTTCTAGATCTTGGGGTGTTAAATATACCTCGAAAATCTCTTGGTGGCATACACAGCCAGTTTTGGTTCGCTAAATATTTTTAGGGAGTATTGTTTAGCCATTTAAAAATAAATCATCCATTAACCTAATACAAACCCAATTTCATGGCCCGGTGTTCGACTGGTTAGCGTGTCAGCCTCACAGTGCAGAGGTGCAGGGTTCGATTCTGGCTCCGGCCTTCCTGTGTGGAGTTTGCATGTTCTCCCCATGCAGGTGTTGGTTTTCTCCCATATTCCAAAAATGTGTGGCAGGTGAATGGAACCCTCTAAATTGTCCCTAGGTTTGAGTGGGAGCAAGGATGTTTGTTTGTCTATGTGTGCCCTGCGGTTGGCTGATAACCAGTTCACAGTGTCCCCCGTCAACTGCACAAAGACAGCTGGGATTGGCTCCAGCATGCATGAGGATAAAACACATTTGAAAATCAATGGATGGATGGATGAAATCTAATTTCAAGGTTGGGACATAAGTTTAAACATGAATTAAAAACAGAATGCTGTTTTTTTGCAAATCATGTTAAACCCTTATTTAATTGAATACACTACAAAGACATGATATTTAGTGTAAAATTTGTTTGTTTGTTTTTCAAACAACTCTCGCTGGAACAAGATCCAAAAACGCTAGACAGGGTTATTTTTACCCCTGTTTCATCACCTCTCCTTTTAACAACATTCAATAAACATTTGGGAACCGAGGACACCAATTGTTAAAGCTTTGTAGAAGGAATTGTTTTACATTCTTGTTTGATGTACAGCTTCAGCTGTTCAACAGTCCTGGGTCTCCGTTTTTTAATTTTACGCTTCGAAATGCACCACACATTAAATAGGAGACAGGTCTTGATTGAACCCCTGCACTCTTTTATTATGAAGCCGCGCTGTCATACAATGTGCAGAATGTGCAGTTCACTGCCAATGGGCTAGGTGCACAAGGTTTTACCTACCTGCACCAGATGAACAGTTAGCACCTTGTTGAGTTCCAGTTGCATCAAATTATAACTCCTGTACATGGCACAGTGACCCATTGAGTCACATCTTCCATCCCCTCCAAGGACCAATTCCTTCTTCTTAATGGACCCCAAAAGAGCACATTGCATCTTTGTCCATGTGGTTGTCAGTGCTTCATGGAGATACGTGGCCTTGTGGTGGTAGTATGTCCACTTATTGTGACAATGAATATTCAGGAATCTGAAAACATATAACCAATACATGTTGATTTTTCAATTCATAGCCCAGAACAACAAGTGTAACATTATATGCATAGGTCAAAATTACATTTAATTTGCTCAATTTCATCATTTGTGCTTCATAACAATCCAACCTGATGTTTACCTGAACATTTGTAAAGCCTTGCTTGGCAAACTTCCAGTGAACAGGATTGCAGAGCTGAGGAGGACATTTAGTACAGGCAGGTTTCTAACAAAGGGCTGATTACACCACTGATGCTTGTTTCCACAAACAGTGCAAACTGCCTGGATCTTCAACAGTGCCCCTTTGACATAGCGGAAGCAGGCGCTTCTGCATTTCCAAAGGCCACAAACGGCCAAGAGGGCGATCAGGGAGGACTCGAACACAAGTACCGGTACTTTTGCTGCTTGTGAAGGTCTTCACTTTCATTGCTCCTGCAAATATTTATCCTCCTTACTACCAGGGGAAAAATGTTGTCCAATCATATTTATTTTGAAATTCCCCAATCTATGTGAAGTAATTGGACTACTCCAAAAGAAAATTTTGAAACTCCACTACATTTTGACACACTTGAATACTAGGCTCAAATACACTTAAAACAACTCAACATGTTCATAAGAGTCTTATAAATAAAATGCCAACAGCATTTCAAGACAAAATGCGTTTGACAAAAACTATTACTTTTCCTCTTCCCATTAAAGTGCTTTCACTAAGGGAAGCCATTTTCTTACTTTTTCTAACCCCTACAAATTTGTTATCATTGGAAAGCACTGACTGTCCTCTTTCGAGTAGCAAAAGGAGTTAATGCGATTGGATGTACTGTGTGGGAGATATTTACTGTAGGTTCATAAATGTCCTCTGTAAATTTGAACTTCTAGTAGTCAGGAGGTTACATTTCAATAATGCACAATTACCATTATGAGACAAATGTGAGTAATTAGAGCTTGAAAATGCAATTAAAATGACATATGCTCTTATCAATTTAGCAAATTTCAGTTTTGTGGTTGTAAATGTTGATTTGTATTAATCGCTTTCACAATGAAAATAATTATGATAATCTTACTGGATTTCTTCGAAGCTGACATGTGTCACTTCATCATCTGATGAACTTGGTTCATCTTTATCGCTGTCCTCCCCTGCAATATACTCCACATCTTGGTCCAGGACGTGTCTACTGTCCTTTTCCACGTCACTCTCCTCTTCATGTCTGTGTCAACCAGTGGCATACAGACCTTTTTACTGTTGGGTTCTGGTTGGCCCAAGTTGCATTGCATACCAGTGGACCGGTAATTTGCCCTCTTCTTACATTTCTCGCATGGAGGACAATACTTTAATGTCTGTTTTGTTTTTTTTTCCCCAAGATGGCGGCCGAGTAGGCAGCCTTCGGCAAGTGCTCTTCAAGAGCCTTGCTTTTTTGTTCTTTTTTGCTGTTTTTGTCTTTTGTTTTGTCACATGTTGTTTGTTGTTTCATTGTGTGGACCTGATATGGACTGTTTTCAGCGCTTTTTGGCCACGACATTCGTCAAAGGAGCAGTATCTGTGCTTGGTGGTTGCGCCTTCTCGGCAGCACGCCTGTACCAGCACAGATTTTGATTGGGAGGAATGTCGGCGCCATTGACTGTCGGTGCTGGACAGACCAGGGGCGCTTGTGTTTTTTGCGCCAGTAATGGGCAGCATTTTTCACAACCCCGATTTGTTCAGTGGCTATGTCAGCGCTGTTGGACAGTCGGCGTTGGTGCGGCTGGATGGATGGCCGCAGAAGTTGAGGATGAGGAGAGAGGCGCGTTGGCGAAGAGTGCCCATGCGTATTTGGAACCGTGAGTCGCCGCTTGGAATTGACATGGATTTCCATGTGACAGGAGAAGTGAACCAATCTCTTTTTTCGTCAATGGATGCTACAGCTTCTTGTTGACTTTGAAACTTAGCTTGTAGCCGACGTGTGCACATTTTGAGCATGACGTCTCTGATCCACTGGTTAAAGGACACTTTGATTCTCTTCTCTTTCATCTCAAACCGCTTCAAACAACAAAGCGTGTGATGGAAAAGTGGTTAGAACTGCATGACTGTCGTGTTTTATGTTATGTGTTGTGTTTATTAAACTGTTTTGTAAAGCGCTTTGTTACAGCTGCCGCTGTTGTGAAAGCGCTATATAAATCAGCATGTATTGTATTGTATTGTATTGTATTGTCTGCACCACTGAACAAATTGAAAATATACTGGATATTTATAATCAATGTATGCATATGTTTATCACTAATGGCCATCCTCATCATCATCATCACTTACCTTTATCCTCACTATGTGGTGGTATAACTTCATCATCTTGATGGCTGTTTGAACTGGATTCATCCAGCAATAACTGACCCCCACACTCAGCCGTCTCAGAGATGATAGCCTCATCTACGGTTCACTTCCTGTCTCGCTTAGCTGCTGCTGCACGCTGGACAGGTGGATATTGAATTTGCTGGTCTGGTGGAGGCAGGTGAATTGTTGGGACAGCAGTTGCATTGAGTAATAACCTGTAGAATAAACATGAGGAGACACTAGAAATATATTTTGCTCATGAAACCTATAGAACCTAAAAGAAATACTATCACATCTTTTCTAACCCGTCTTACCAAATATTTAATTATTAAATAAATGATAAAATGCATTAGGAGTGACAAATGATTGGCAGTTTTCCAAGAGGATGTGCCATGAATACAATAAAGTTGTATTCAATTCAATTCAATTCAATTCAATGTTCATTCGTCAACAAGGCAGCGCTGCCAACCGATTGAAATGTACTTCCAGAACAATTTGTCTGACTGCCGTTATTACTCATTGCTGATATGAAGAGCATCGATCGGGGTTTGCCTCGAGCCGAAAACTAACGTCGCTATCGCTAGTTTCTCCTGTCCAACGTTGCTAGCTTCTCGAGTTACCTTTCGGCTAACGTCGCGACCTTCTCCTGTTCATTCCACAAGAGTTGGCAGCTATGCTTTGACAAAATTGTAAGCTTATGTAAATTTTTTTTTCATTTTATATTTGAGCATTATATTCTTTTATGTTATAGTTATCTAAATTATATTCTGTTTAATAATTGTTGAAACATTATTATGTCGCTTGCGTCTGATTGGCTAAAGAGAAGCAGGAAGTGTTTTCGTGACTGTTAAGGGGTGTGTTCTCGTTCATCCGTTCGGAGGTGCAGACGTTTTTTTTCTTTCTCCTTTTTAATAAACTGCATTACACGATTCCCTCTCTCCATCTGTCATTCGTAAAGAAGAGCTATCAACTGAAAAACAACGAAGTAAAGCATTTTAATTGTCAAGGGTGTTGCAAAGTGTTAAACAAAGAATCTGTAAGGGTTGCATTAAAAAAATGGAAATATGCTTATAATTGTTCAGCCATTGATATTACTCAAAAACATGGTTGGCCAACTTTACTTCACACTTGGTCTTTAACGCAACACTTGAAAATCACAAGATCCTTCTTGAAGTGACCCTGCCTCTTGAATGAAGTCACCTGATACAAGTACAATTCAACACTATGTGGTCAGTATATATGTTTAACTTTTAAAGACAACATTTTAGTTGAGTCTAGTGGCATTAAGAAATAAAAAATTGAAACAGAATCAGTACAAAGATAATGTGTTTCACATTACTGTTAGCCTAAAACTAAAGGAGCTTTCCTCTTCTAATGTTGAACTAAATTCTTAAATATATCGACAAAATGACAAAGAGGTCAAACCATCCATCCATCCATCCATCCATCCATCCATCCATCCATCTTCAACCGCTTATCCGGGGCGGGGTTGCGGGGCAACAGCTTTAGCAGGGAAGCCAAGACTTCACTCTCCCTAGCTACTTCTTCCAGCTCTCCCTGGGGGATACCGAGGCGTTCCCAGGCCAGCTGGGTGACATAGTCTCTCCAGCGTGTCCTAGGTCTTCCTCTGTGTCTCCTCCCGGTGGGACATGCCCGGAACACCTCACGAGGGAGGCCTTCAGGAGGCATCTGAATCAGATGCCCAAGCCACCTCATCTGGCTCCTCTCGATGTGGAGGAGAAGCGGCTCGATTCTGAGCCCCTCCCGGATGACCGAGCTTCTCACCTTATCTCTAAGGGAGAGCCCGGACACCCTGCGGAGAAAACTCATTTCGGCCGCTTGTTGGGGCACTCCACCCTTTTCCGACTGAAGATCATGGTTTCAGATTTGGAGGTGCTGATTTTCATCCCAACCGCTTCACACTCGGCTGCAAAACGCTCCAGTGAGTGTTGGAGAGCCCTGTTTGAAGGAGCCAAAAGCCACATCATCTGCAAAAAGCAGGGATGCAATGTGAGGCCACCAAAACGGACCCCCTCAACGCTTCGGCTGCGCCTAGAAATTCTGTCCATAAAGGTTATGAACAGAATCGGCGGAGTCCTACCCTCACTTGAAACGATTCCGACTTACTGCCGGCAATGCGAACCAAACTCTAGACCTTACCAGGGAGGCTGAGGAGTATGATCCCTCTGTAGTTGGAACACATCCTCCAGTCCCCCTTTTAAAAAGAGGGACTAGCACCCTGGTCTGCCAATCCAGAGGCACTCTCCCCGTTGACCATGCAATGTTGCAGAGGCGTGTCAACCAGGACAGCCCCACAACATCCAGAGCCTCGAGGAACTCCGGACGTATCTCATCCACCCATGGGGCTTTGCCACCGAGGAGCTTTCTAACCACAGAGATAGGAGAGCCCACCTCAGGGTACCCAGACTCTGCTTCCCCCAAGGAAGACGTGTTGGTGAAGTTGAGGAGGTCTTCGAAAAACTCTCCCCACCGGTTCACAACGTCACCCATCGAAGTCAGCAGCAGTACTGAGTCACTTTTTCATTATGTCATCATCAGTGCCTGATTGTGCAAATAATTCTCAGCTTTTGCACTTTCACCAGAACAATATGTTATTTTAGGTTCGCTTTGATAAATCTGTTTACAATTACCTCAAATAATGATTGTTAAAAACACTAAGACTCTATTCTGAGCAAATATTTATGCTCGTCAAATGCTAGTGTAAAGACATCCTTATCGGATGGATGGAATTCGATGGCAAATGTTAACCCAAATTGTTCTTTTTGTCATTTTTTGGCATGCGTGCACATCTCACAGCAGCGGTGAAAAATGAAGTCAAGCAAATAAACTCTGAGCTTGCCGTTATTCCCGGAGGCTTGACTAAAGAACTCCAACCGCTGGACATCGGCATCAACCGGGCATTCAAAGTAAAGTTGTGACCGGGCGTTCAAAGTAAAGTTGCGTGCGGCATGGGAACAATGGATGATCGATGGCAAACACAGCTTTACAAAGAGTGCGAGGCAGTGCTGGGCGAGTTACGCCACAATTTGCGAATGGATTGTGGCTGCTTGGACGAACGTGTCTGCTTGCACTGTTGTTCGAGTTTTTGGCAAAGCCGGCATCATTTCTGTGGAGCCACATGGCAATGAGAGTGACTCTGACAACAAGAGGGAACACGGGGTTTTTGATGGATTACCGGTGCTTGCACAATTGTTCAATTCTGATACAGAGGATGAGGACTTTGATGGATTTCTGGGTGATGATTGATCGAAAAACATGAGTACATTGTACGATGGCTAAATAAAATACAACGGAACTCAGTTTTGCTTCTGTTGCCTTTTTAAAAACGTGTTTTTAGCTTGTATCTGTATGTCTTGGCATGCTACTGTATGCTTCAAGCTAACGTGTTTTTAGCGTGCGCGCATGCATGCCGTATGTTTAAGCTGGCGTATGTTTTACCACTGTAAAACTGCGCCCAATAATACAGTGCGTTTTGTCTATGTGTCAAATACAGAAATAGCACCCATTAATGAGACTGCGCCCAACCATACGGTGCGCCGAATGGTCGTGAAAATACGGAACGTATGATAGTGAGTTGAGGGAATATCAATTTCAATAAATAGCATGGATACAACAGGTATGAATGAATGATAGTCAATATAATAATTTCATTGTTGATTAATACTTGGATTATCAAGCAAATGTTAATTCTAAAGTTTACATTTGAAATGTTTAGGATGGGGGCGGCATGGTGGTAGACTGATTAGCACTTCTGCCGCACAGTGCAAAGGTTGTGGGTTCAAATCCGTCTCCAGCCTTACTGTGTCGAGATTGCATTAAGGGTGTGGAAAATAATCGATATTAATCGATACATCGATGCGCACGTGCGAGATGCGAGTGCATCGGCTCATTCACTGGGCACGACGCGATTGACGGGTGAAATCGCGATTCCTCACGATGCATTGGGGGGTATCGGTAAAATCCGATTCAAGCGCCGTTTTATTCATGTTAAACGTCACCTATCTGCCCTTTCCTAGGCGCAATGAATGCACCATCATTGTTTTGCGTTTTGTGTTGAATACGGACGGTAGCCGTGCGTCACATACAGTCCAGTACACAACTAGCGAAACACTATTGAAGTTCGCGCAAGCAGCAGCGAGGAAACTACTGTATTTAATGCTTTCGCAACATTCAGATCTTATGTTTGGAAATACTACGGCTTAGAAAAGAAAGACGGAAAGATTGATAAAAGCACCGTAATTTGCATAGAATGTCGCACTACGAAGCCATACAACGGCAGCACCACAAATATGCAGACCACTTAAAACGATGGCACAACATCACCGACAAGTTTCCCGCCCTCTCCCCCGCCTCCTCGTCCAGTTCCTCGTTGGACACCGGAGAAACTCTTGGCAAACCAGGTCAGGATCAGAAAAAAATCGCCTCTTATTTTGGGGGTTCACTTGCAGCTCACTGTGACCGCGCAAGGAACAACTATATATGGATGACTCTTTTGGACATTTCATTTTGACACTCAGTGAGAGTGGCTTGTCACAGCAGCTTTGAGGCTGTGACTGCCACATTGTTTCAATTGTATTTTTTTCTGTCCTATGGAGATGGATATTTCACATAAGACACTCAGTGAGTAGTCTGTTTGTGTTTACACTACAGCAACAGCTGTGAGTCTCAGGTGCCAAATTGTTTACATTTTCTTTGCACAAAACCCAATTGTGAAAGGGCATAAATAAGTTGTTTTACACGTTCTACTGTTTATAAGGAATAAAGTGGTCTACTTTTTGCAATACCATACTGAATTTCATCTTTTTTTAAACTTTTTTTCTTTGCGTATTTGCATCATGTTTAATTGCACAATATCACAACAAATTGCACTATATCGTATCGGATCGCATTTATTTGAACTAAATGTGTATCGCGTCGTATCACATCGTGAAGACGGTGAAACGTATCGCATCGTGTCGCCAGAAAATTCCATGTATCATTTAAGTATCGCATCACTGGTAGTGCATCGAGATGTGTATCGAATCGTCCTCAGTGCTGAGATTCACATCCCTAGATTGCATGTTCTCCCCGTGCCTGTGTGAGTTTTCTCTGGGTGCTACGGTTTCCTCCTATATGCCAAAAACATTATATAGCGCTTTCACAACAGCGGCAGCTGTAACAAAGCGCTTAACAAAACAGTTAACATAAAGTAAAATAATAAACACAACACATAACATAAAACACAACGTCATGCAGTTCTAACCACTTTTCCATCACACGCTTTGTTTTTTGAAGCAGTTTGAGATGAAAGAGGAGAGAATCAGGGTTTCCTTTAACCAGTGGATCAGAGACGTCATGCTCAAAATGCACACGTCAGCTACAAGCTAAGTTTCAAAGTCAACAAGAAGCTGTAGCATCCATTGACGAAAAAAGAGATTGGTTCACTTCTGCTGTCCCGTGGAAATCCATTTCAATTCCAAGCGGCGACTTACGGTTCCAAATACGCATCGGCGCTCTGCGCCAACGCTCCTCTCTCCTCATCCTCAACTTCAGCAGCCATTAAGATATCCTTTATTTGTCCCGCAATGGGGAAATTACAATTGGAATTCAGAAAGAAAAAACGCTGGGTAGGGAGAGGGAAAAAAAAAACACGCTCGAACTATCCTCTTCCGAGGATAATTTAAGTCCAGGATAAAAAAAAAAGACCCTAGCACACAAATAAGCATATGACATTTACAACAAGTCACAAGACATAACATGTATAAGGGGGAGGATGAATGTGAAGGGGGGGGGGGGGGTAACCGCGACGCGGCCGAACAATGACCAGCTGCACGGTTCGCCGTTGCGCTCCGCATTATCGAACCACGTCACGGGGGAAAAAGAATCAGAGCGATGAAGACGGTGATAAAAAGGATGTGTATGTGCGTGTGCTTGTCCAGTCATGTATGTGTATGCGTGTACAGGTCATAGCTGCTTCGTCGAGGTCTGCTCATCATGAAGACAGTCCCGGCTTATGTCCATGGCCGAGAAGGAGCGGGATGGTGGTGGGGGGCCTAGACTCCATGCGTATTTCCATCCAGGGGAAAGGCCAGATAGCATTGTTTGTTTTGGAGAGACGGCCGCCAACAATTCCAGACAGCCTTGAGTCCTTGGTCTGTATCTCCTCACTGGCGCCAATCATTCAGATCCGAAAATTCTTTCGCAGCGTGGATTCCAACGTCTCCATGGTATTTTCAATCGCGCGGAGTCGCATGTGTGTTAAAAACCATGCAGACATTAAAAACCATGCGGTTTTTAACGTCTGCTCTACAGCACAAGTTGGACGCGAAGCCCTGATACTACTGAACGGTGAACAAATGCAAGAGTTTTTGAAGGCAGCAAATGTTGCGTTGTCATCAGGATTCATCAGGGTTCATTAAATCGCACATGTTCACTAAACTGTCGCCTGTACCTTTCTTGATGCAAGGACATTTCAAAATGCAGTTAACTGCATAGACTAGCTATTATTCATACTTTTTTTAGGGGTTTCCCCCTCAACATGTTCAAAATTTCCTTGCAACAAGAACATCCCCCACCCCCCCAAAAATAAATGTATTGCCGAACATCTGGCAAACTTCAGGCGAATGGTTTGTGAACTTTTGCAACCTCTTATGAGACCTGATGAACTCTTATATAAACACATTTTCTACCTTGGTTTCCTTGGTTACCTTGGCAGTTTTTCGTCACTTTCCATGTCACTTACCAAATATGTTGGGAACTTGTAATTACAAAAATTACTTAATTGTTTACTAGCTGTTCCAGTCCCAGCCTAAATGGATCTGCGACCCAAACCTAAAAAAAAAAGCAAAACATCGAAAAATAGGTGGAAGCAGCTATTCTGCATGTTGGCGTTCCTACTTTTCCTCTCTCTCTGTGTCTCCAGACACACACACATATGCACACACACACACACACACACACACACAAATGGACGCACACACACACACTCACACACACACACACACACACACACGCTCTCACACACACACACACACACACACACACACGTCATGCATATTTTTTACCGAGATCCTCATACTTGCCATCTTCAAAGAGATGTCAAGCATGGGTGTGTGTGTGTGTGTGTGTGTTTGCATGCCTGAGGTAAGACAGCGTTTAATATCACTTGGACTTGCATTTAAATAGAGAGCGAAGGAGGAGGCGAGAACCCTGGAGAGTAATAGAAACCCAGGAACAGGAGAAGCAAGGAGGTTTGTGTGGGGGTGTTCGTGAGGTTTTGAGGCTGTGTGGGTGGGGTGCGGTTGGCTGGGAACAAAAGAACATTGTTGTTGAAACAAAACCACACACTTCACGAAGTAAACTGCTGAATACTGGAATATTTCAAACAGGCAGGCAACGTTCTTCCTCCTCACTGTTGCCATGGTTATCAGCAATGGGATGCACCTCTGAGCTTCTATGGAAGTGACCTAAAGCAGTTGATACACAGCAGCAAATCAGACCTTGGCATTGCGGTTACTTCCAGACCCCCCCCCCCCCCCCCCACACACACACACACGGTTCCCTTTCCAACACCAGTTCTGGATCCAGTTCTTTTCTGTTTCTGGGACCAGGTTCTGATCACTGAGGAGATCTGATGGTCATTATTGTGAGACCTAAAGAAGTCTGCAGGCAGTGCTTGTGGGCTCTTCCTAAGCAGACCGCATTGTGTTGAACAAACTGCTGTGTTGTGTGTGTGTATGTGTGTATATGTGCGTGTAGGTGTTTGTGTGTGTGTATGTGTGTATATGTGCGTGTAGGTGTTTGTGTGTGTGTGTGTGTGTGTGTGTGTGTATGTGTGTATATGTGCGTGTAGGTGTTTGTGTGTGTGTGTGTGTGTGTGTGTGTGTGTGTGTGTGTGTGTGTGTGTGTGTTTCGAGTCCAACAGTGACCGGGGGCCCTATTTTTATGCCAAGTGCAAGTCTAGGGCAAGGTGGAGTCTCACTTTTGTGCATGAATAGAGTTTTCTTTCTTTGGATATTCTTGTAGGCGGGCGCTGGTAGAAAGTAGCATTCACACCATTGTGGGGTTGAACACAGCCAACTTACTTCCTGGACAATACTGTAATAGTAGCTCCACTCAGTCCTTGCCGTTTGCAAGCAGTTTTTGTTCTCGTTGTTATCCTGATTATTGTACAAGTGTCCTTATTTGTACTTTGTCTGCCTCATGCCGTTTTTCTGTAAATAAATACTGTATATTTTTTGACATTCATCAGAGTCTATGTTTATAGTGTCCGATTTGTTCAGAAAATCTTCGGACATCCTGGCAAGTACATTTATAAGGAACTTGCAAGCAGCCCTGCACGGATGTTGTGAAGTTGGCCAGGTCGATCAGTTATAACTGCAATGAAGTGAGCAGTTGAAGACCGCCTTTGAGTCCAAATCTTCATTTTCCTGTGTGACCCTCCCAATGATTGCTGTGGGGACTGTTTTAATAAATTTAATAAAGATAATGATAATAATGATGCGCTGAATGTACTGATTTCTACAATGATGCAGATAATTCTGTGCATGCTGTTGTCATATTTACAGGGATGAGAATGGCGAGTGATGAAAAAAGCGGAAGGGGGCGTGTCTGGGACGGGTCTGGGCCACTTACAAAAGTGGCTCTAAACATGCTGAAGATGAAATGTATTCTATTTACACACTATTTGAAACTTAAACAGAAAAAAAATCCCAAGATTGTTCACTATTCTTTCAAGTGAAAATTTGTGCAATTTTGCTTATGCATACCTGATGAGCACCGACATGTAACTTCAAATTTGCTACTCAAAATCAAAACTAAAAAAGGAAATGCATTCCCTGCCATATTTAACACACATATATACATATATATAAGATATTGTTCATTACTTGTATTCATAAAGTCTTGTGTAAATGTGATAAAAAGGCTGTTGATTCTTACCTCATACAGTGATAGTGAAGTCCCACACTGTTACTATATATGGGTTATGAATGTATTTTATTCAATAAAGTGGATGTCTATTTACAGTATATACAACAATATTGCCATGAGGTAGAATACTTTATTTTCTCTTCATTTTAAGCGTTTTAGCAAGCGCTAAATGCTTATTGGTCCTCTACGTCTACGTCACATGCTCCAGGCTGTCGAAAAGCATCTGAGATCGAGCAGTTACTTTTCAGTAGAAATGTCTGTTTTCGGTGTTTCACCGAGGTTGCGTGACTGTCAAGCTTTCCATCCTCTCGATCCGTATAGAATGACATTGTCACACATTGTACACAGAGCTTTATCGGCGACATCGAGCTTTTTCACAAAATCCGACACAAGCACAATGGTTCCTCTTTACTGTTTCCTACTGGGGACACCGTCAGCTTTCTATCTAACCAGTCCAATCGAAACGTGCTTTCAGATCCGCATCTATCTGACGCACTTTAGCTTCGTTGCGAGTCTCGATAACATTCGGCATTCGCGAGAAAGGGATTGAGGAAGGCAAACACGGATTGGTTGTGATTTGCATTTGCCGATATAGCGACCAATCACAACAAGTAAGCATACACGTCCAATCGCAGGGCTGTTTACAATCGGAAAATGGAAAGACTGATCGGGAGAGCTCGTGAAAACTCGACGATGAGGTACCTGACCCCCCCTAAAATTTTCTCAATAGGTTTAGACAATTCACAAAAAATATCACTTTAAAAAATAAAATGGCAGATTTCCCCGTATACGCGGAAAATGGTCAAATTCCCAAACATGGTTAACCAGAAATGCCTAGCATGAAAATGACCAGTTTTTATGCTTGAGCGCATGTACACTTTCTATGAAAATAGAGCCGATGGTCTTTTTCATTCCATCACATGATTCACATGATACATGGTTTGTATCATATCTGGACACTCACTCACTGTAAAGCAGTGGCCCCCAACCACCGGTCCACGGGGCATTTGGTACCAGGCCGCACAGAAAGAACTTGCCTTAATTCCAATGTATTTATTACAGAATACGAAATATATTTTATTTTGAAAAATTACCGGATTCTCCGTTACATCTGTCTATCAGGCTTGATACATGTCAAACTTCCCCGTCACGTGACCAATTAGACTAAAAACAAAACGCCGGAGCTTGTAAAATGAGTAAAAAATCTGCTGGAGATCGCAAATGAAGGAGGCCTTAAAAGCATGTTCGAGACAACTGGATTAAAGTTATGGCTGAATACTCTGAGATTGCCACAATAGCACTGTTGCTATTTCCGACATCCTACCTGTGTGAGGCGGGGGGTTTCTGAAGCAACGGCGACTAAAACAAAATTACGAAGTAGACTGGACATAAACCACACACTTGACGTGTCATTGTCTCCTTGTATCCTGAGATGGGACCGTCTGGTTGCAGAAAATCAAGCTCGGGGCTGTGGTGAGTCGACATTTTCGTGGCCTTTGAATTTGCGTTGTATTGCATTTTGAAGACATTAAACATTACCATACCGATCAGAGTGTTGCGGCCAGATTAGACTCTCATGTTTATTATAGTATTTCAAAAACACCACAGTTTTCATGCAGCTCATACCATATTATTTTGTTGTATTATTTCCGCCACACCTTAAATGCCGGTCCCTGAAAATATTGTCTGACATAAACTGGTCCGTGGGGCAAAAAAGGTTGGGGAACCCTGCTGTAAGGCACCTCTCTCTCTCTCTCTCTCTCTCTCTCTCTTTATCACACTCACACACACACACACACGCGCACACACACACACACACACACACACACACACACGCACACACACACACACACACGCACACACGCACACACGCACACACACACACACACACACACACACACACACACACATGTATGCACACTTTGATTTTTCTCTGCCTTCCAATTTTGTCTCATTGACTTTCCGAAAACATTCATGTCTTCTCTATGAATTATTGATGAGTTTCTTTGTATTAGATGGAGCAACTTATTATAATGCTGTGTGTGTGTGTGTGTGTGTGTGTGTGTCTGTGTGTGTGTGTGTGTGTGTGTGGGTGTGTGTGTGTGTATGTGTGTGGTGTGTGTGCGCGCGCGTGCGCGGATGTGTTCATGCATGCGTAAACTGAAAGTCAGCATGGAAATATTGAACTGGTCCATGAATGTGTTTAAGGCCTGAGGCCCCAACATACAGTATCCCAGCATGCATTTTGGGAAGTTCAGAAGCAAGTGCTCATTCAACAGTGGGAGGTTGGGGGAAGGGGCTTGCTAGATTTGGAGATGGTTTGGTTCATGTTATGAAAATGGGGTTTGCAGTTGAGAAAAAGTGACTTATTTTGCTCTTTTTATATCCAACATGCACTCAAACGACATTAGTGTTCTGTCAGGGTCACCTGCTGGCTGGAATCCTCAGTTTACCTCATCCAAAGATTCATGTATGCACAGTACTTTGTGTATGAGTGTTTTATTGTATAGTTAGGGGTGGCCAACCAGACAGAGACTAAGAGCCATTCTTTTTACTGTGTTAATGCAAAGAGTCACATCTCGTACATGCATGCGCGCGCCCGCACACACACACACACACACACACACACACACACTAGGGATGTAAATCTCAACACTGAGGACGATTCGATACACAATTCGATGCACTACCAGCGATGCGATAATTAAAACGATACATGGAATTATCTGACGACACGATGCGTTTCACCGTCTTCACAATTTGATACGATGCGATACACATTTAGTTCAAATCAATGGAATCCGATACGATACAATGCAATTTGTTGTGATATTGTGCGATTAAACATAATGCAAAAAAGCAAAGAAAAAAAATACAAAGGGCATAGAGTCATATGTAACTGGCCAAAATAGTATCTAAGTCATTCCCTAAACCAAATAGGAAGTTCACCATTTTGATTTTACTTTGGAATTTGGTGCATGATTCGACCTTTTATCGATGTGAAATTTTATTGAATTCCTCCAAGAAAATGTATCTGATTGTTTTCAAACTCCGTTTGAAGACAATCAGACTTGCCAGTCAGTCACTCGGTATTTTTTATTTTTCTCTTTAAAAAAAAAATAAAAATCCTCTTCTCACCGGGGTGGTGTCCATCCCTCATTCAGCTCGGGTCCTCTACCAGAGGCCAGGAAGCTTGAGGGTTCTGCGCAGTATCCTTGCTGTTCCCAGCACTGCACATTTCTGGACTGAGATGTCCAATGTTGCAACCACTCATCTAGTTTAGGGGTCACTGCCCCGAGTGCTCCGACCACCACAGACACAACTGTCACCTTTACCTTCCAGGCTCTCTCCAGCTCCTCTCTGAGCCCTTGGTATTTCTCAAGTTTCTCGTGTTCCTTCTTTCTGATGTTTCCATCACTTGGGACCGCTACATCCACTACAACGGCTTTCCTCTGCCCTTTATCTATGATCGCGATATCTGGTTGGTTCGCCATTACCATCTTGTCAGTCTGGATCTGGAAGTCCCACAGATCTTCGCTCTGTCATTCTCCACCACCTTCGGAGGTGTTTCCCATTTTGACCTTGGGGTTTACAGTCCATACTCCGCACAGATGTTTCGGTAGACTATGCCAGCCACCTGGTTATGGCGTTCCATGTAGGCTTTCCCTGCCAGCATCTTACACCCTGCAGTTATGTGTTGGATTGTCTCAGGTGACTCTTTACACAACCTACACCTTGGGTCTTGTCTGGTGTGGTATATCTGGGCCTCAATGGCTCTGGTGCGCAGGGCCTGCTCCTGCCAGGAGTGTCCATCAAATGTGGCATATACCAAGGTGATGCACTCTCCCACCTGCTGTACTGCATAGGACTGAACCCCCTAAGCCAAGTAATCACCAAGACAGGCTATGGATACCGCCTCAGAAATGGAGCTACAATCAGTCACCTCCTCTACATGGATGACATAAAGCTGTATGCTAAGAGCGAAAGGGACATAGACTCCCTGATCCACACGACCAGGATCTACAGCAGTGACATTGGGATGTCATTCGGGCTTGTGAAATGTAGTCGGATGGTGACTAATAGAGGAAAGGTAGTCCGCACTGAAGGACTCTCACTCCCTGAAGGAACAATAGCAGACATTGAGGACAGTTACAAGTACCTCGTATACCACAAGCCAATGGCAACCTCGAACTGGCAACAAGGAAAACGGCTACGGCCAAATACCTCCAGCGAGTGAGGCAAGTACTAAGAAGCCAGCTCAATGGGAAGAATAAAACCCGGGCGATAAACAGTTATGACCTGCCAGTGATCAGATACCCTGCAGGAATAATAAGGTGGCCAAAGGAAGAGATTCATACCACGGTCATTAAAACCTGAAAGCTCCTAACCATGCATGGAGGATTCCATCCCAAATCCAGCACCCTGAGACTGTACGCAAGCCAAAAGGAAGGAGCCCGGGGACTAGTGAGTGTGAAAGCCACTGTCAAGGATGAAACATCCAAACTCCATGAATACATCAAGAGAAGGCTCCAACGGATGACATACTCAGAGAATGTCTCAGACAATGGGGAACAGAGGATGAGATGCTGGAAGAGGGACCATCATGGGAGGACAAGCCACTACACGGGATGTACCACCGGACCATAACTGAAGTGGCTGATCTCAAGAAGTCCTATCAGTGGCTAGAGAGGGCTGGCCTGAAGGACAGCACAGAGGCACTCATCCTGGCTGCTCAGGAGCAGGCCCTAAGCACCAGAGCCATTGAGGCCCAGATATACCACACCAGACAAGACCCAAAGTGTAGGTTGTGCAAAGAGGCACCTGAGACGATCCAACACATAACTGCAGGGTGTAAGATGCTGGCAGGGAAAGCCTACATAGAAGGCCATAACCAGGTGGCTGGCATAGTCTACCGAAACATCAGTGCGGAGTATGGACTGGAAACCCCAAGGTCAAAATGAGAAACACCTCCGAAGGTGGTGGAGAATGACAAAGCGAAGATCCTGTGGGACTTCCAGATCCAAACTGACAAGATGGTAATGGCGAACCAACCAGATATCGTGATCATAGATAAAGGGCAGAGGAAAGCTGTTGTGTGGATGTAGCGGTCCCAAGTGATGGAAACATCAGAAAGGGCAGAACACGAGAAACTCGAGAAATACCAAGGGCTCAGAGAAGAGCTGGAGAGAGCCTGGAAGGTAAAGGTGACAGTTGTGTCTGTGGTGGTCGGAGCACTCGGGGAAGTGACCCCCAAACTCGATGAGTGGTTGCAACAGATCCCAGGAACATCGGATATCTCAGTCCAGAAATGTGCAGTGCTGGGAACAGCTAGGATACTGCGCAGAACCCTCAAGCTTCCTGGCCTCTGGTAGAGGACCCGAGCTGAATGAGGGACGGACACCACCCGAGGGGCGAGACGAGAATGATATACAATGTATATATATAATAATAATCCTCGTCTCACCCCTCGGGTGATGTCCGTCCCCGATTCAGCTGTGGTCCTCCACCAGAGCCCAGGAAGCCTGAGGGTTGACTGCAGGGATTTCGGGGGGGGGGTGCAGGTGGCAGTGGTCAGTGACACAGTATCAACACAGTGTGTCAGTGAGTCGACATGCTTCATGAGGCCTCATGGACCCATCACTAGTTCCCAGTCCATAGCTGACAACTGGGTCTGCTGGTACCCGGGTCGCTGTGGCTTTTGGAGCCGCTTTGGGACCCAGTTGGAGGTTGCTCAACAGCCACAGCACCGACATTTCCGTTGAACAAAACGAGGCTGTGAAAAATGCTCCCCATGACAGGTGCAAAACACAAGTTTTGGGTGTTGACTGTGGCAAAAAGATTTTGTTAAAAATCGTTGCAACGCAGGGAGCAACGTTAGATCAGTTCCCACTCAGTGACAGTGTGGATGCAGGTGTGAAGGGTTGTTTATCTCTCTATGTCCCCTGCAAGTGATTTGAACTAGTTAAGGGTGGAATCGGCTTCCGCCCAAATTCAGCTAGGATAGACTCCAGCAGTAAGTGAGTGAGTGGCACAGCGTCAGAGTACATGAACGTGAATCACGTCCTCTGCAAGAGTCCTCTTTGGCTCTTCGTGAGCGTGGCCTGCCAGTGTGTTTGTGATTGACCACCCGTGATTCTCTACCTTACACATGCATAGCCTACATCCTATATTGGAAAGTTAAATGAAATAAGACATCGATCCCTTGCCCAATATTGTGCTTCCAACTTGTTGGTGTAAGTGCACTGCATGCTGACAAATTAATTGTTTAAATGAAAGTTATACTTTAGTTAATTAAATCCATACAAGAGTGCTACTATTGTTTTTAATGTACAAAACAATCTTACTTACAGATATGTGAATATGAAGAGCAGCGCTCTGTGGCAAAATGTCTGTTTGTCGGTGCATGTTTAGTTGTCACTGAAAGGCATGTCTTGTGTTTCCCCTGGCAGGTAAGGAGGAGGAGTCATGCTGGTCTCCATGACCCCCCCGTCACTCCTCCTCCTTCTCTTCATCCTCATCCCTCTAGTACCCCTCCTGGCCCAGGACTCGTCTGTGCAGTGGGTGACCCTTCGAGGAGCCCCCCTCTCTCACCTGGTGCTGGATGCGGAGACAGGGCTTCTGTATGTGGGTGGAATGGACCACCTGCACCAGCTGAGCTCGGACCTGGAGTTGATGTCCCATGTGAAGACCGGACCTCATTTGGATTCCCCCAACTGCCTGCCCCCCATTGCCCTCAAAGACTGTCCCTCAGCCCGGCCGACCCACAACCACAACAAGCTGCTGCTGCTGGACCGGGGTCAAGCAATGGAGCAGGGTAGCATGATTGCTTGTGGATCATTGTACCAGGGCATCTGTGAAAAGAGGTAAGATTTCAAAGTCTCAGCCTAACACATGCTCGCCGACATGTGCTGACTTTGTGTGTGTGATTGTTCGCTGCAGGAGTCTGACCAACATGTCGCAGCTGTTGTACCAGTCCACTAACCCGGTGGACACGCAGTTCGTTGCTGCCAATGACCCCCATGTTTCCACAGTGGGCATCGTGCTCACCACTAGGGACAGAGCTGGTGGAGAGATGCTGCGCTTCATGCTCGTGGGGCGTGGTTTCACTGGAATGGGTTTGGGCGACATCCCACCCATCACAGCCCGCCGCCTCTACCCAGCAATCCTTCCTCAGCGAGCCTTTGCTCAAGAGGACGAGCTGGGCAAGCTGATCATTGGGAGCTACTCTGAGTACGACATGCATTTTGTCAAGGTGGTCACTTTCAAAGACCATGTCTACTTCCTGTTCTTAAGGCGAGACTTTCGCAACAAGATGGAGTACCACACATACATATCCCGCGTCTGCATCTCCGACCGCAACTTCTACTCATATGTTGAGGTGCCTCTGCTATGCCACGGTGGCTACAACCTGCCCCGAGGAGCATGGCTGGGGTTACTCTCAGGGAAGCCCACACTTTTCATCGTCATGGTGGCTGGATGGACATCAACGTCTTTGGCCACAGATAACGCTGCGCTGTGCGTATTTGGGATGGCGGAGGTGGACGCCATGATGGAGCAAGCACGGGAGTCCTGTTACACCAAAGGTGGGCGTGGGGTCAAAGGGCAGGAGGAGGCCTATGTGGTCTACACACTCTCGTCAAACTGTCTCACTCTTCCTCAGGTAACTCTCACATCATCATATCATTGCATTGATAAGTTATAGCGTTACAACTCTCAGCATTCCCTGGCCTAAAGGAGGACAACATGGAGCATGACACACATTGATATCATCTTGTGATGTCACGGATTACAGGCTTTTTAGTGGGCATCGCTTCTGACTTTAATACTGTGTGTGTGTCTGAGAGTGAGTGAGTGAGTGAGTGAGTGAGTGAGTGAGTGAGTGAGTGAGTGAGTGAGTGAGTGAGGATTACACTCGATATCCTCAGCAGCTGGAATAATCATCAGACAGATGTCACGATCTTGTATGACCCGTACAAAACATACACACGCACACACACTAAAATAGTAATGCAGGAGAATGAACTGCACCTTCTTTCTGATTTTATGTGTATATGTATGTTATTTAGTGATGCGTTCCACAAGGACAATGAGAAAGGAGCACGTCTGTTGATGAGAATAACTCAGCCACTCGAAGGCAGGGGTGCCTAAGTCCAGTCCTCGAGTGCCCCTATCCAACCTGTTTTCCATATTTCCTTCTCTAACACATGCGATTCAAATGATCAGGATCATTATCAGCCTAAGCAAAAATAAATAAATAAAGGTGACAATATAAAGGACCTTAGCAACTGGGAACTTAAACGACCCAACACAAAACACAGTCACAACCAGTCACAATTGTACCCACCTCAAGGGGCACCACCCGATGCCCTACACGGCTTGTGAGGGAACTCCCTGTAGCTGAGACAGTTCGGGAACGAACTGAATGGCGATCAGATTCCACAAACGTAGACACAATTTGAACACAAATATTTATTTCATAACAAAAGTGCACCAACAAAGTATCAACAGAAATCGTTGGTCAAAAAGAACCAGGAAAGACTATAGACTAACAAAAAGTGCTTGCAAAAGCAAGGAAATAGTAAATCAAAGATTATAAATGGAATGTCCAGAGTCCAACTTCACAAAACAAAAACATGAGCAAGATCAAAGACAAAATAACATATATACTTACAAGGCAGCAGACTGGAGAGCAACAACGACAATGACAAGATTGAGAGGTCTAGAAAATAATACTTGAGCAGCAAGGTCAATAATCTGACACAGACTTGGCACTTAGGAAGTCCTTAGATACATGGCTTAACTTGATGAACAAATTGGCAGCATGTATGCATACTGGAGGGAAGGCCCTCCTCTGCCACACCTGTTGGAGAGACACAAGAACAGGACTATGATAGGAGCAGTCCTGGAGGAGGGAGAAGTCAAGGATGAAGGACCTTGAGACCCAGGAACGTTCCTCAAAGCTGTTAGGAGAGTGGCCTGTGGAAGCTAGAAAAGACCGGCTTGAGGAGAGAGACATGATAATAATAATAATGATAATAATACATTTTATTTATAAGCGCCTTTCAAGACACCCAAGGACACTTTACAATAACAAAAAATTTTCATCAGGGGAAGGTCGAGATAGCAGATGTTGTTTTGGTAGCAGGCTGCCCAAGAATTTAAGACAGCCTTGAGTCCGTGGCTCATGTCTCTTTAGTGGCGTCGATCAGTCAAATCCATGATTTCAGTCAGTAATTGAACACGGATTCCAGTTTTCTCCAAATTGTTGTCCATCCTGCTAACCCGCAACAGTTTGTGCTCTTCTCATCGAGAAAATGTTGTTGATGGCATTGAGAGACCAGCCAACCAATTCCATGTTTGTTTTTAGGATGAAAATATGACAGGAGGCTAGGAAAAGTCAGACATAAGACAGCACAAGGACTGAGTCGCGAGCAGGGAAGGGTGGGGTGAGGTGGGGGACAGCGCAGAAAGCAAAAAGGGTCCGCCTTCGTCGAGAGCCAAGCAAGAACTCAAAAAGGGAAAAGGGGGGACGAGTCCACAGCTCTTTAAATAGCCCGTTAGGAGGCCACACTTGAAGGGTGGGCAGGTGGACAGGTTTGGCCCTTCACTGGCTCTTTCTGTTGTAGTTGTCAATCCGAATTCCCAGGAGAATTCTGACTGAGAGACTCTGGCACATCCTGAGTGGACATCTGATCTTGGAGCTCCTCCCAGAGTGTGCAAAAACAAACCGTATTTTGTCCGGATTCATTCCATCCACTCTCTGAGGCCAAAAACCTGAATCCAGTGCCCTTGATCTGCAGCTGACTGAGAACACTGACCTCATGCAATCAGCCTCACGACTGATTAATAAAAGGCTGCTCAAAGACTCAAGACAAAAAGTAGCGAATGATTCCAACATGAGGGTGAAAAATTGAATCTTTGACTCAAACAAATTGGCCCATCTCCCTGATCTTCCCCGAATCAAGCTGATAACATTCGCCAGAGTAGTGCAATCGTTCTAATACACTTTGAGTTATTGCCTGAAGACAAAGGAAATGTTCAACAGGAATCGTCATAAGTCCCCATCTCACCGAATATTGTTCGGGTGATGGAATGTTGAGTTCCCGAATAAAAGGTGAAGCAGCAGCTGACGATCCCTCCCTGATTGGAAGTAGAGGGATGAGTTGGAGCAAGTGGTGATGTCTGCAACAAAGCCCTGGAGACTGGCTGGATGGCCATTGTGTTGACGGTGGTGGAAAGGTTCTGAATAGATTCCATAATTGCACGTAGTAGTTCCTCATGTGTGTTGAGGAGTGCTCCCTGAGTATGGACTGCTTGGGAGAGTCCTCAAATACAAAAATGCAAAGTAAAAATAGTGAGCCGGTCTGGATGCAGAACACAAAATACCAAGTTACAATAGAGAGCAGAGTTATTTGGAGAAGCCATGGAAGAAAGTTTGACATTCTGACTATGTGTCACTGAGAAACTCAAGCTTAAATACCAAGAGACATATTTTGTCTTATATGACAAAATAAGGTTGTTGTTGTTGTTTTTTGACAATGTATAAACAGTAATAACATTGACAGAAAGTAAAGATAAGTAAAATTGTAAAAAAAAGGAAAAGAAAACAGATTTACATGTTCAAAGGAGTAGGAAGATGTTAAAAAAATGTATCTCGTCCCACGCTTTATGTATTAATATCTAAATAGTTGTAGTTGTAAATCAATTTGAAAAGAAAAGGAAGCAGTCTGCATACAGTATAAACAAATGTTTTTACCCTGATATGTGCTATACTTATCTATTACTAAAACTTTTGGTTTGTATAGGGACTACATACATACACACTCTCGCACATTTATGTCGGTTTTCTTGCATACTCATAATCAATATTCTCAGACTCATAATCAATATAACAACATAAAGAACCAAAGTAAGTGACAAGGACCCAACCTAAAACAGTTACAAGCAGTCACAACTTGGGAAAGCTAATGAACACTCACTCGCTTTGCACTGGCTTCAAACACACATGAAGTCGTGACCACAGTATTGTGATTTAATTAATTTTATTGCATTCATTAAATTAATGCACGTACCTGATTTGTGAGTGTGCAGCGTGGGATTGGTTCCCATGAGGTATGGTTGTGGGTGTGACTGGTTGTTTGTCTCTATATGTGCCCTGCGACTGACTGGCGACTAGTTCAGGATGGAGTCCAAGTAAAGTACCGGTAAACATACTTTAGCTAAAACATCCAGAGTCACTCTTTATCATTTTGGGTGATTTTAATTAAAACAAAGCATCACTGGTGTAGACGCGATGTCAATCTGCACAGTGCTCTGAATGTCAGTGATGAAAAAAAAGTGATGAAATTCAATGAAGCGTGCTGAAACGGAGGGAGTAACTATGACCCTCTTAATGAAGCACAACGTAACCATGAACTTCGCAGGAAAATCAGCACATTGATTGTTTCACCAAAGAAAGCAACATTCTAGACCAGTGGTCCTCAACTAGAAATGCAGTCGGTCTACTTTTTTTTTTTTTTTTTAAATAAGACCATGGTCCGGTCCCATGCACTGTGGTCATGAGGAGCAGGGCTATACCAACCAATAATGGGGTGCATGAAAAAAACAATTATTCACTTTGCCAGTACACAGCAAATAAGAGAGGTATTGTGTTGAGGCATAGGAACTCTTTTATTTTGTTAAGTTGTGCCTGCTTAATAATAGAAATAGCCCTTTTAGGGAAATAAGTCATTTTTACTTTAACTTTGTTAAACAGTAGTTGTTTTTTTCCCTTAATTTAACAAAAACAAAACAATATACTAATTTTACCAAAATAAATACTAAACATAAAAGCAAAAATATCCTTTTCATTTGTACAATTCCCCTTTTCACATCCCCTCTGAAATCACTGAAAAATATATCAGAAGAGGAGTTAAGAACCACTTTAAGTACTGACACAAGGAAGCACAGGAATCTGCAGTGCTGTTCTTCCCATAAAGATAAACGCAATGTCTGAGGCATGCAAATATTATTTTCGGATTGGGATGTTCATTTACCATGTTGCGGTGTTCTGCTGTTAAACAGCTGCAAAGATCCCCGGGTAGACGGCAGCAAAACTGCACACAATCGAAACCTCCCGCGATTCGTCTTGTCTAATTGTGTGTGGCTCTCCTGGGCTGAAGCTGTGAGCACACTGTGGCGTCGCACATGCGTCTGTTTCCTGACAAGATCATCCAATTTGAATGTGCGTGTATTGGGATAGACGCGTGCTGACGCTTATGTATGGACACACCTTAAGTTCAGAGGAGCCAATCAGCGCATCGTTATCGCCGACATGCCCTGCTCAGCCTGGGTCTCCAGTGAGTCAAACATTATACACACAAAGTCGCGCTGCTGTGGTCCTCTGCATTACATCTGTTAGTGCACGCAAAGAATACAACTCATCATTTTAACAAGCGATCGCGGTAATGCGCAGATTATAGTCCACAAATATAAAATGTATAATGTAAAAATCACTTTATAAATTATTATTTTATACAATTTGCCGAGGGTCCGGACAGAGGAGGTCCAGACAGAGGAGGTCGGCGGTCCGGTCGTGGATCGCGGTCCGCCAGTTGAGGAAGACGGTTCTAAACCATTCCTACACAACACTTAAATATGCATACAGATCTTTTGCCCATGTAGCACTGGGCTTTTCTGACCACTGTTTAATACACGTAATTCCTACATACAGGCACAGACTCAAATGCGTAAAACTGGTTGTCAAGACTGTGAAGAGATGGACCGATGAAGGAAAGTTGGCACTACAAGAAGGCTTGGACTGCATCTGGGGGGATGTCTGAAACTTTAACTGGCAACTTGGATGAATACACAAACACTGGAACAACATACCTCGGTTTTCGACCATAATCCGTTCCAGAGGGCTGTTCGAAAACCGATTTGCTCAAAAACCGAAACCACGGTCTCAAAAATCTTTATTGAACACGTCTACTCACAATGGAACGCTGAACGAAGAAGCGTCACTTCCTCGTCTACCCGAGGAAGTGTCGCTTCCTCGTGTAAGGAAAGTGAGAGGAGTCAAGTGGCGCATTCAAGTGCGCTCAGTTTGGTCGAGAATTCAAGGCATAAAAACCTCAACATTTTTTATCGAAAACCGATTTGGTCGAGGACAGAGACGTTCGAAAACCGTGGTTTGACTGTTCTTCACTTTCTGAGAGGACATGTGTGTACCCACAAAGTCCCTGCGCGCCTTCAACAATAACAAGCCATGGTTCACTGCCAAACTCAGACAACTTAGAAAAGAGAAAGAGGCCACCTTTAGAAGTGGAGATAGGGCACTGTACAAACACGCCCAAAACCAATTGACAAAGGAAATAAACATCTCAAAGAGAAGCTGAAAAACATTTTTCTGCTCATGTCAGTGTGGAATGGCGTGAGACCAATGACAAACTACAGGACACCATCCCCCAAGCAGTGAACAATAAGGGAAGAGGACAACGATGACAATGTTTTTCTGCAGATTCGAAAAGGATACCTCCACTTTCCACACCTGCCCACCCAGAAACTACCTTATTCATACCCGAGACCTCATTCCCTGTCCCAGAGATCCACAAACAGGGCTTGAGATGGCTCTGAGCAGGAGAAAATCAAGAAGACCGTGGGGTCAGATAAGGTATCCCCTTCCTGCCTAAAAGTCTGCGCTGACCAGCTGGCTCCGGTCTTCATAGAGATTTTCAACAGATCCCTGGAGCTGTGTGAGGCCCTATCCTGCTTCAAACAGTCCACCATCATCCCAGTGTCCAAGAAACCAGCAGCATCGGAATTAAACGACTATAGGCCTACTGCTCTGGTGTCTGTGGTCATGAAGTCCTTTGAACACCTTGTGCTGAACCACCTGAAGAACATTGCTGGACTCCTTCTGGATCCTCTGCAGTTTGCCTACCGGACAAACAGGTCTGTGGATGAGCAACACAACGGCACAGGCACTTACACAAGGATTCTGTTTGTGGACTTAGCTCTGTGTTAAACACCATCATCGTGAAACTCCTCACAGCCAACCATCTCCAGCTTAGTGTGTCCCCAATGATCTGCCAGTGGATTCTCAGCTTCCTAATGGACAGGACATACACAACAGCTGAGGCTGGAAGGACAACATCATCAACAGTGGGACTACCCAAAGATGCGTCCTCTCTCCGCTGCTCTTCTCCCTCGACACGAATGACTGCGCCTCAAAGCACCAAGCTGTCAAACTCAGAAAGCTCGCCACAGTCATCGGCCTCATCAAAGACGGCGACGAGTCTGCGTACCGACAAGAAGTGGAGCAGCTGGTGCAGCCTACACAACCTGGACCTGAACACTGCAGACTGCAGAGGTGATCGTGGACTTCAGGAATCATCCTTCACCACAGCTACCTCTCACATTATCCAGTGTCAATTGTCCAAACATTCAATTTCCTGAGAATCACAGATCAACAATGCGAGGCACAATGTGGCTACCAAACACAGTTTTGAGCATGTGTACAGAGATGGCTAACATAGCATTTAGCATTAATATTAAAGGTGCTGGGCGGCCCGGTAGTCCAGTGGTTAGCACGTCGGCTTCACAGTGCAGAGGTTCACTCCCTGTGTGGAGTTTGCATGTTCTCCCTGGGCCTGCGTGGGTTTTCTCCAGGTGCTCCGGTTCCCTCCCACATTCCAAAAACATGCGTGGCAGGCTGATTGTACACTCTAAATTGTCCCTAGGTGTGAGTGTGAGTGCAAATGGTTGTTCGTTGCTGTGTGCCCTGCGATTGGCTGGCAACCGATTGAGGGTGTCCCCCGCCTACTGCCCGAAGACAGCTGGGATAGGCTCCAGCACCCCCCGCGACCCTAATGAGGATCAAGCGGCTCGGAAGATGAATGAATGAATTAAAAGTGCTCATTTAATTACAGAAATTATTGGTTTGGTAGTGGTGGTCCTTAAAACCACATGCTGATTTTCAATCTCTCGAGGGCATATGTACTTCATAATACTGTAAATTGGTGAGTTGTTGTATGTTGAGAGGGAAGAAATTTCATCTGTGCTGTATGTTACACATACAGTACATTTGACAATAAAGTTTATCCAATCCAATCCAATCCAATCATTTCATGCGGCTATGGATCAAAAGGAAGGTAGTGTCTCCTCTTGCTGAACCTTCTCGGTGTGTGACTGAAACCAGTGACAGGACGTCTCCCTCCTGAACTACGGCCTTCGATGATGCTAGTGATGATAATGATGCTGATAAAAGGCATGATACATCCAGCTACCTTAAAGCTCGTGCCTGGTGTTGCAGGTATCCGTCTCGGAGTATCTCTGCGGATGGGAACACACACCGAGCCCCATTGGCAGTATCAAGCCTCTCCCGGCCATTCCAACCTTGACCACTACTACCCAGCTTACCGCTGTCGCCACAGCAACAGAGGCAGGCCACACAGTAGCCTTCCTGGGTGACCGTGAGGGACGACTGCACAAGGTGACACACTTTGGCTAGCATTCGCAAGAGGAAGCTTGTTTCTTTAAAACAGAGTAATAGTAATAATAATGATATTTAATAATAATAATTTTATTTATGAGCGCTTTTCAAAACACTCAAGGACACCTTACAATCAAACAAGAGCAATAAAAACACAGATAAAATTATCAATAATAAATAAAAGAAGAGATGAGTTTAAACTGAGTATGCAATTTTAAATAGGTGGGTTTTGAGATGAGTTTTGAATGTAAGAAGAGAGTCAATATTACGGATGTCGGGTGGCAGTGAGTTCGATTTTGGGGGTGGAGCGGCTGAAAGCTCTGCACTAGTGATGGGATTTCCGGCTCTTTTCGGTGATACGGTTCATTTGGATCACCTCAGTGAAAAGAGCTGGCTCTTTTTGGCTCTCAAATGGCTATTTTAACTTGAGCTTTTCTTTTAAATATTTCTGACAAATTTAGCATACATTTTGATAAATGACTTGGTGAACTAAATATTGCCCTCTACTGACTGCAAATAGCAACAATTATCAAGCAAAGAAATTGTGTTTTATTTATTTTATTGAACATTAAAAAGGCTCCAAACAGTAAACAAGCAACAAAATTAAACTTCAACCAACAACAATCAAACACGCTATAAAATAGTGAGTATTAACTGATGATACGAGCAGCAGTGAACAAAACAAACATAAGCTACTCCTTGCTTTATTTTAACAAACATAAGCTACTCCTTGCTTTATTTTAAGGAGTGGACGGGCTGATTCGCCTCCTTCTGTCAGTAATTATTTGTCCAGTCATTGAGAACGCCCTCTCTGACGGGACAGATGTTGCTACAATGCATAATCTACTCTCGATTACTTTCATGAAACGGGGGTCGACGGAAGCTCGGTATTTCCACCAGCTCAGTGGATCAGCTGCCCTTGAAATCTGTGGTTCTTCAAGTGTCTGTCTGTGGCTGCGCAGACGCGACGCAGCATGTGCTCAGTGTGCACTCCGCGCAGTACCTACCACGCCCCTCCCCCCTCCCCTTTCTCTTCCGGTCTACCTCTCTGAGCAGGACAGCTGAGCCACTGCCAAACCTCGCTTCAGACATGTGAAAAAGAGAGAGCGACACACACACACACAGAGAGAGAGAGAGAGAGAGAGAGAGAGAGAGAGAGAGAGAGAGAGAGAAAAAACGGCTCTCGAAGGGAGCCGTTCACATCAAAGAGCTCTTTGTACCGGCTCGTCCGCGACTGACATCACTACTCTGCACCCCATCGAGCTGAGACGGGCAGAGGGAACACATAGGTGGACAGATGGGGGGCGGGGGATGGGGAGAAGGTTAGGTTGGATTTAAATGTAAAGAGGAGTATTTTGAAGTTGATCCTCATTTTGACAGAGAGCCAGTGGAGCTGTTGGAAGATGGGGGTGATGTGATGGAAGGAGGGGATTGTTCTAGTGATGATACGAGCTGAAGAATTCTGGACCAGTTGAAGTTTATGGAAGAATTTGTGATGATGTCATGCTCCTGGCTTAGCATGGGTGGGCAAGCTCTTTTGCTCAAGCAGCTTTTTACATTTTAAATCAGACAGGTTGACTTGGTCATGTGAAAATGAACAAAAAAGTTCAAATGTGTGCGGAAAATAGTTCAAACGATGAAAAGGTGTTAATATTTAGAACCTTGGGGGGCTATTTATTATTATTGACAGAATATAACACACATTTTAGGAAAATAGCCTAATTCAGCAAATGTTACAGGACTCTCGATAATATAAATGCTAAGTGGGCCACATTAAAGAACAACGCTGACAGCAGTTCGCCTTCAGGCCTCCCTTGTATTGAGCTGTAATATTGTTGTCATGCACAGGTGCTGGTTCGGTCCAATGGTTCGGGCGAAGTGTTCGGGAGTGTGCTGGTGGACAGTGGCAGTGCAATCAAAGCTGACCTCCTATTAGATACCAACCAGCAGAACCTTTTTGTTCTGACCAATAGCAGGGTGCGTGGGAAATGTCTGTTTTCCAAGGATGCTATGTTCCTTCCTGTTTTCATCCAAAAGTAATGGACATGTCTCTCAGGTGTCCAAAGTTGCCATGTCATCATGTGAATGGAATGCTGACTGCCACTCTTGTCTGGCCACCAGGGACCTTTACTGCGGCTGGTGTGTCCTGGAGGGAAGGTAGGATGTCATTCTGTGCTCCCCCACCACTAACATCCACCAACCCCATTAAAAAAATGTAATCATTGCACATTATTAATAGTATCCATTCAGTGTAATTTTACTTCAAACAATGAATTTAAATTATGCATTCCATTGGTATTCAACATGATGATGACACATTTTTCAACATACTGATGTTCTCATTGCTAAAACTTAATTTTACATTAAACAATGACTTTAAAGGATGCATTCCATTGGCATTCAACATGATGATGACACATTTTTCAACATACTGATGTTCTCATTGCTAAAACTCTCTGTTTCAACATTTTAAACCCATCAAGTCCCCTTTCAAGACATCCTTACATACCAATTGAGCTCATTCCAAGGGTTTCAGAAGGGAAGTTTTAGGTGACTTGGTAGACTCCACCTCCACCTCGGATGCTTTCCTGTTCAACTCCTGTTTCATTTTACAATTACCGTATTGGCCCGAATATAAGACGGCCCTGATTATAAGACGACCCCCTCTTTTTCAAGACTCAAGTTTGAAAAAAGACTTTTTGAACACCAAATTAATTTTTATACAGAAAATAATTACAGTACAGCGGTTCACTTGGGCCTGGGGAGTCAATTTCAGCATTCACTCCCCTGATATCTGGCGGCATCTAACGTCATGAATGGTTATAATGTCTGGAGCCCGAATATAAGACGACCCCCACTTTTTCAGTCTTATTTCAATACAAAAAAACACTGTCTTATATTTGGGCCAATACGGTATATACAATATATTCATTGATGTTTTCACATATTTGAATATCACATTCTTATAATTACACTGTGCTGTTTTTCTTATAATTACACACTACAGAACGTTAATTTCGCTGCCTTCTCCGGGACATTTTTCATGTTCAATTCCCATCTCAGTGGTCAGTCAAACCTCTTTTTCATTTCATGCAATCCATCCATTCATCCATTATCTCAACCGCTTACCCTCACAAGATTTGCAGGTGTGCTAGATTGAATCCCAGCCTTCTTCAGGCAGTCGGCGGGGTACAGCCAATTGCAGGGCACACATAGACGAACAACCACCCGCACTCACAATCACACCGAGGGACAATATTCGAGTGTTCCATTAACCGGCCGTGCATGTTATTTGGAATGTTGGTGGAAACCGAAGTACCCGGAGAAAACCCACGCAGGCACGGAGAAAACATGCTAACTCCTACAGTTGAAAATACCATGGAGACGTTGGGATCCACGCTGCGGAAAGAAATTTCAGATCTGAATGAAACGCCAGTGAGAGATACAGACCAAGGACTCAAGGCTGTCTGGAATTGTTGGCGGCCGTCTCTCCAAAACAAACAACGCTATCTAGCCTTTCCCCTGGATGGAAATACGCATGGAGTCTAGGGCCCCCACCACCACCCCCCTCCTTCTCGGCCATGGACTGTCTTCATGATGAGCAGACCTCGACGAAGCAGCTATGACCTGTACACGCATACACATATACGACTGGACAAGCACATGCGCATACACATCCTTGTTATCACCGTCTTCATCGCTCCGATGCTTTTTCCCCCGTGACGTGGTCGATATGCGGAGCGCTCGTGTGAATCCGTGCAGCTGGTCATCTCGGCCGCGTTGCGGTCACCCCTCCCCCCACCCCTCCACATTCATCCTCCCCCTTATTACATGTTATGTCTTGTGACTTGTTGTAACTGTCATATGCTTATTCATGTGCTAAGGTCTTTTTTTAATCCTGGACTTAAATTATGCTCGGAAGAGGATAGTTCGAGCGTGTTTTTTTTTCCCTCTCCCTACCCAGCGTTTTTCCTTTCTGAATTCTGATTGTCATTTCCCCATTGCGGGACAAATAAATGATATCTTAATCTTACTACTGTTACTAAGCACTACAACTAGTTAGCACTACTATGAGTGCTACTATTACTACAGGTACTGTAATTCTACTACATGTACTACGACAAGTACTGACTATAAGTAATACTCCATATACGACTGCAAACACTACTACTACATTCTTCTAACAACCAGGCGTATGCAGGAATAGTTTTTAGGCTATGATTCTGTTATTCTTAATGTTTTATGTTATGTGTCTGTTATATTATTTTTGTTATTTTATGTGAATGTTCTGTAAAGCACGCTGCTGCTGTTGTGAACGCACTATGTAAATACTGAGGTATTTGTACTGCGAGCTAGTACTGATTGATACTACGGCTACTACTACTCATTGCGACCACTAAATATTACTATTATTTCTAAATACTACCACTACAGTATTTTTACTACTAGTACTACTACGACTAAGTAATGGGACGACTTCAACTACTACAAGTACTACGACCACAACTACTACCAAAAACTATGAAGTATTACTACTAGGTACTCCTACTATCATTAACACTAAACGTTCTACTAAAACTTCTACTCGTAATAGTACTACTATAACTACTGCTGCTAAATACTACTACTAGTACTTCTCATACTATTACAACTACTACTACTACTACTACTACTACTGAGTACTATCTCTTCCATGACTAAATGCTACTAAAAAGTACGACTCCAAAGTTTCGCTACAACTACACTTTTAGCTGATTCTAAGTCATTCATTATATATCATTCCAATTCATTCATTATCATTTCACTTTATTTGAAGTCTTTCCAAATCATTCCACATTTATATATTCACAAAATCATGCCTTCCAGGGTATAATTTTCCTTGTTTCAATTTTTTGTTCACCTCCTTTTCATTCCCAAATTAATATTCATCAAAACAGATTGATTCCATTGCCCTTGGAAATTCAGCATATTCCGCTCATTCACTTAATCAAATGTGAGCATTTTGAAAATTCACACATACCCCGAAATATATCTTTTAAAATACCCCCAAAATTCACAAATTAATATAGTCTACATTCTTCACCTCTGGTTATATATTCATTCACTCTTTCACGCTATTCCAACTTCAACACACTATTAATGCTATTCAGGCCATTATTTTGGTCTTGAAAAAATTCTCATTCACAAAGTTCGAAAATATTTCACCAAATAATCACTGTTAATTTGAAATGGTGACAATTTGAAAGGTTAACTGTTAGCAGAGTCGCTTTACAGTGCGTGCAGATTGGCATCCTTCTGCCCAACATCCAAGAATGACACGATGAATGAGGTGTTTCCTTTAGCCATGTATCGGGGTGTTTATTGAACAGGTGGAGAGAAGAAAGACAGAAAAAGAAAAAGGCGTGTCCCTTTTATAGGCCGACCATGTCACTCACTATGAACAAAAGTAGAGTTATATTGCCTTCTACTGGCTCAGTCGTAAAAGGCAATCATACAATCTTAACACTCTCCCACTTAGTCAACCTACATATAACAAGGTTGCATACAAACAGTGAACGCCATACACTAAACCTTCTATGTGGCGAACATAGCCTTTGTAAATTTAATTAACTTCAATTTGGAGACAGGTTTGGTCATCGCATCGGCCACCATTTCCTCTGTGGGACAGTAAAAAATTGTGATATTTTCATCTTTTACAGTGGATCGAATGAAGTGGTACTTTATATCCAAGTGTTTACAGCGTTGTCTGCACACAGGGGTTTTGACGAGTGCAATTGTTCCTTGGTTATCTTCAAATCGTTTTCTTGTACACATTCTGTAGGTGTCTATACCCTTCAGAACTTGTTCCAAATCGATGCATTCTTGTATTGTCAGAGCCAGAGCCATATACTCGGCTTCACATGTTGATAGTTCAACTGTGGGTTGTTTGTTGGTTTTCCACGAAATCAACGCGCTTGTCTCACACAAACTCACACAGTCGCCGCTCATACTAAGTCTGTCCATTGGATGCGCTCCCCAGTCGGCATCACTGTATGCTCGGGCCAAGTCCTTCAGTGCTCTTTGGGAAACAAAATTGTTTGTCTGCTGTACCCCTCAGGTAGCGTAAAACATGTTTCACCGTGATCCAATGTTCGTTTAAATAGAAAAAATTTGTGATACTTTGCTTACCACAAAACATAAATCAGTGTGCATGTAGCCAGATAAATAAGGCAACCAACGGCTTCTCTGCATTTCTTCAAATCAGTCATCTGAGGCGAATCTTCAGAAAAAAAAATTCTTTTGGTCACACGGTCACCCTTGTTTTACACTCCTGCATGTCAAATCGTTGCAAAATCTTTCTCACATACTTTTCTTGTGACATTTTGACACACTGATCAGACTGGCTGAATTCTATGCCCAGAAAGTGTTTTAGCCTGCCAAGGTCTTTCATCTTAAACCTAGTGGAAAGAATAATTTTTCACCTGTTTTAGACTCTCAATGTTATTGGCTGCGATGATGAGGTCAACCCAAATAACAATGATGATTTTTTCCTGTCTTTGTTGACTCTTCAGCTGGGTTCTGTGTAAAGCCATCGTCAGTCAAACATTTGTGAAGCATCTCATTCCAATTGCGGTCCAACCGTAAATGGACTTCTGCCGTTTATACACCAACTTTGCTCCCACTTTTTCATAACCCTCAGGCTGTTCCATGTAAATGTCTCGGTCAATGGGTGCATGCAGGTAGGCCATTTTTACGTCCATTTGATGTGCCGGTAATATCAAATTTTCTTCGGCTGGCTTCTACATGACCACTCTCACACTCGTCAAATTTGCTGTGGGTGAGAAGGTCTCACTATAGTCTATGCCTGCCCTCTGAATATAGCCTTTAGCTTCCTTTTTATGGTCATATTGTTCACTGTTCTCTATGATTGAATAAACCCATCTACCACCCACTGTTTTCCTGCCTTCTGGTAGGCTAGTCAGGGTAAATGTCTGGTTTTCTTCTAAGGACTTAATCTCGTCATCCATTGCCTGTTTCTATTTTCTTGACTCAGTGGATGCCATGGCCTCCTTGAAGGTTAATAGTATACCACAAACTACTTTGTAGCAGTAATCTACGCTCGTTCGCGTGCTGTCTTCGTCACTACTACCATCTTGAGTATAATCAGAGAGGTAACTCAGAGGTTTACGGTCTCTATTGGGATACCTTGAGGCTTGTGGCGTCACTTGAGGGCGCTTCTCGCCAACATCCTCTGGTGACTGTGACACTTCTGTTTCTATATCTCTGTTCAGGGTCCCCAGCTGCGGTGTTTCACCCATCTCAACATCTGCAATAGAGTCTAGGCCAGGGGTGCCCATTACGTCGATCCTGATCTACGGGTAGATCTGACAGGTCCCAAGTAGATCCAAAGAGTGTCGAGGAGAAAAAAAACGAACAACCATTTGTGTGTCTTTGTATGTTAGTAACATATTTTTTTGTGTTCATGTACGCTGCACCCTAATCATCTTATCAGTTTCATTTTCACCCAAAAATATTTAAAAAATAAAATAAAGCAGGTAAATCTGAATTTACGGTGGCTTGTGATTACGTCACCGGACATTGTTAGCGCTCAGCAGCCTGCAATTGCAGGTTGTGATCAGAGCTGTTGCGCTCTATCTTTTATCGTCATTATTCTCATTCAGAGTTTGCTTCGTGTAAAATTCACCGAGGGCACAGGCAAATAATTGTAATCTAGGAGGAGCTACAATAGTTAACAGGCTGCAAAAGTGTTTCGCATGCCTCAGTTTCAGGCTGTTTCTCATCATGGCGTGCGTGTGTGTGTGTGTGTGTTTGTGTGTGTGTGCGCGCGCTCGTGTGTGTGTGTGTGTGAGTGTGTGTGTGTGTGTGTGTGTGTGTGCGTGCATGCGTGCGTGTGTGCGCGCCGGTAAGTGTAGATCCTGGGATCCTGGGATCCGAAAAGTTTGGGCACCCCTGGTCTAGGCCAACCTCCTGTGTCTGGGTTTCACTCTCACAAGTTGTCTTAGTGATAAATTTCACTAATCTGTGCTTTTGTACTTTTCCTTTACCAGGGTAGTAAATTATAAAAGCAGGGCTTCCCTTGTCGTGTCCTACAAAGAACCCTTTTCACACCTTAAATCTAATCTTTTTCTTGTTAATAGGCATAGCGCTCTGCCCCGAATTTGTGCATTTTTGATAAATCACATTTCTTGCCGGTTAGTGCTGTGTAGGGGGTAGTACCCGTATGCTTATTAAAGCATCTGTTTCTCGTGTATGCAGCTTCCTGGGTAGCATAGTGCCAAAGGCTTTTGGGTAAATTGCTATCAATAAGGTTACATCTTGCCATCTCAAAAAGAGTGCGTCTCTCCCTCTCTGAAATCCCATTCTGGTGTGGGGAATAGGGACAGGATGTTTCATGCTTGATTTTATTCTTCCTCAATCGTGTCTGAAACTCTCTGTTTGTGAATTTGGTTCCATTGTCAGACCGAATACATTTTACAGGGCTGTAAGGCGCTACATCCGCCAAAAACCTTTCTGTTGCCTGTACTGCATCACTTTTTGATTTGACTTTTGATTTGAGAAAGTAAGTAAATCATGCCCCTGTACATACATCTGTGAAAGATATATTTGAAACCGTCAATAGACTCATTGCTCACCGGTCTAAGTCAGTTTTAACCAAGTCAAGTGGGTTGTTTACTTTTTCAACTGCATCTCTATTTCTTGTTTGGGTAAACTTGCCTTCAATGCATTCTTTGTCAGGTCTATGTTTGTCACCTTTGATGTGCATACCCACTGTCACACCCTGCAACCTAAGAATGTCATCGTAATTGCAGTGGCCCATGATTTCGTGCCATGTTTGTATGTCATGCCTGATATTACACACATCACTTTCAGTTTGTAGATAATACATTCGTTTGCACACATGAATGTCAAACTTTGTGCCGTCAGGTACCACAAGACTGTCTTTACCTTCCTTGAAGATGACCATGGCACCGCTGGCAGTGGCACACTGAAAATATTGCTTGGGAAAGGAGGGAATATAAAGTGCATTCTTTAATGTCACTGAACATCTCCGTCCGCTGCTGTCCTTGAGGCACACCCGCGTGTCTCCTCTGCCTTGGGCCAACCCAAAAGTGCGTTTCCCATCCGCCAACTCCATGCTGTGCCGCTCCGGCTTGAATGAGTTGTCGAAGGTCTTGAATCTGCTCCTTTCATTGATGATATGAGATGACGCGCCTGTGTCCACAACAAGCCCTTAGATTGGTTGTTGCTCCGCCAAACTGCTGGTAAACACAGTCTCTGCTCAAAAACTGTGGCCACCTCCTTCAGCTCCTTGCTCAAGGCTTAGCCCGCAATTTGATTCATGGCCACCGCCATATTGAACACGAGCACACCGAGAGCCCCTCTCTTTCTTTCTACATGCTTTGTCTGCGTAGCTTGAGCTTTTGCAGAAACTGCACCAGGTCTTCTTTGAACATTCATCCTTCCGATGCCCTTTTTTTGCCACACCTCCAGCACGTCAGATCTGTAGGGGGGTCGCTCTTTTTCTTTGACACATATTTGGCTTGAAGTACTCTCTCCCCAGCTTCCTCTGCAGCCGGTGGGGAATCCTCTGAAGCTTCAAAGTTTCTCAGTTTGGCTTTGAACTCTGCTAGCTTCATGTCAGTTGGGCCATGAGTCATCAGTGTAAATGGCTTGTATTTTTCCGGTAGACCTCTCATAACCATCGCCATAATTAACTCTGCACTTGGTGCCTCGCCTGCTCCCTTGAGTGCTGTAATGATTTGCTCCGCCCTTATAATATACACAGTGATAGTCTGTCCACTTTCTTCAATGACGTCAGTGTAATGTACATGCAGACGATGCGTGGCCTACTTTTTCCGATGTAGTGCTCTGTCAGTACTTTCAGGCTTTATGGCTTACCACCATCTTGATAGCGCCGCACACTTCTCATCAAACTTTCAGGATTCTCGTGTCTGCTCAGCTGGGCCCATAACCTGTTAGCAGAGTCGCTTCACAGCACGTGCAGATTGGCATCCTTCTGCCTAACATCCAAGAATGACACGATGAGTGAGGTGTTTCCTTCAGCCATGTATCGGCGTATTTATTGAACAGGTGGGGAGAAGAAAGAGAGAAAAAGAAAAAGGCATGTCACTCACCACGAACAAAAGTAGAGTTATATTGCCCTCTAGTGGCTCAGTCATGAAACGCAATCATACAATCTTAACATTGACAATGTTCATATTTGAAATTAAAGTCATTCAGCACATTCAAATCACATTGGGAATGATTTTCAACATGCCCGTAGTTCCCACTTTAGAAATATTCAACAATTCCACCCTTAAAATATACCTTAATATATGGATTGGAGTCCTGAGGACTCCTCAGTGGGGCAGCCACCTTGGACAGATTATTAGGCTCAACCTGGATCGGTAGCGGGAGACCGACAGGCAGAGTGGTGCAGCGTCGAGAGTAACACAGACTCTGCAACAGTCTGTTGTGGTGAAGAATGAGCTGATTCTAAAGGCAAAGCTTTCAATTACCAGCTGATCTACACCAGTGGCGGATGCTGGTCTGTCAAGGAAAGGAAGCTCAGTTTTGGACACCATCATCAAATGTATCCGTGATGTCCACTGCCCACAGAACTCCCCGAGGGACACGGTCAAACGCCCTCTCCAAGTCTACAAAACACATGTAGACTGGTTGGGCAATTCCCACGTACCCTAGGACCCTGCTAAGGGTGGAGAGCTGGTCCACAGTTCCACGGTCAGGATGAAAACCACACTGCTCCTCCTCAATCTGAGGCTCGACTTCCTGACGGACCCTCCTCTCCATCACCCCTGAATAGATCTTAGCAGGGAGGCTGAGGAGTGTGATCCCTCTGTAGTTGGAACACACCCTCCGGTCCCCCTTTTTAAAAAGTGGGACCAGCACCCCGGTCTGCCAATCCAGAGGCACTCTCCCCGATGACCACGCGATGCTGCAGACGTGTGTCAACCAGGACAGCCCCACAGCATCCAGACCCTTGAGGAAATCCGGTGGATCTTATCCACCCCTGGGGCCTTTCACAGAGGAGCTTTTTAACCACATCGGTGACTTCAATCACAGAGATAGGAGAGCCCACCTCAGGGTCCTCAGACTCTGCTTACTCCGAAGAAGGTGTGTTGGTGGAGTTGAGAAGGTCTTCGAAGTACTCTGCACACCTGTTCACAACGTCCCGAGTCGAAGTCAACAGCACCCCATCCCCACTGTATACAGTGTTAGTGGTGCACTGCTTCCCCCTCCTGAGATGTCGGATGGTGGACCAGAATTTCCTCGAAGCCGCCCGGAAGTCGGCTTCCATGGCCTCACCGAACTCTTCCCACACCCGGGTTTTTGCCTCGGCGACCACCGAAGCCGCGGTCCGCTTGGCCAGTCGATACCCGTCAGCTGCCTCTGGGGTCCCACAGGCCATAAAGGCCTGATAGGACTCCTTATTCAGCTCTACGGCATCCCTTACTGCTGGTGTCCACCAGCGAGTACGGGAGTTGCCACCACGACAGGCACCAACCACCTTACGGCCACAACTCAGATTTGCCGCCTCAACAATAGACGCGCATTCAGAATCAGAATCAGAATCAGAATCATCTTTATTGGCCAAGTATGTAGAACACACAAGGAATTTGTCTCCGGTATAACACGCTGCACTAGTATCATCGTAAACAACAAAATCATTGAACCATTTTAGAGTATACCAGTAGTTTTGTAATACCATTTTGTGGTGCAAGAAGAGTGACTATGTCAGTGACTGTTTAAGGAGTTAATGGCTAGAGGGAAGAAGCTGTTTAAGTGTCTACTGGATTTGGTACGCATAGATCTGTAGCGTCTGCCTGAGGGGAGTGGCTGAAAAAGGTGGTGGGCAGGGTGCGGGGGATCCAGGAGGATTTTCCGTGCCCTTGTCTTGATTCTTGCAGTGTGCAAGTCCTCAAGTGTGGGTAGGGCGATGCCAACGTTTTTTTCTGCCGTCCTAACTGTCCGTTGAAGTCGGATTTTGTCCTTTTTTGTGGCGGCCCCAAACCAAACCGTGATGGAAGAACACAGGATTGATTCGATGACTGCCGTGTAGAACTGTCGTAGCACCTCCTGTGGCAAGCCATGCTTCCTCAGCAGCCTCAGGAAGTACATTCGCTGCCGGGCCCTTTTCAGGATGGAGATGGTGTTGACTTCCCACTTCATGTCCTGGGAGACTGTGATTCCCAGGAACTTGAAGGTCTCGACGGTTGACACAGGGCAGTTGGATAGTGTGAGGGGCAACTGAGGAGAAGAATGTTTCCTGAAGTCCACGATCATCTCTACAGTCTTGAGCGTGTTCAGCCCGAGGTTGTGTCGGCCGCACCAGAGCTCCAGCTGCTCCACTTGTTGGCGGTACGCAGACTCGTCGCCGTCTTTGATGAGACCGATGACCGTGGTGTCGTCTGCGAACTTTATGAGTTTGACAGCTGGATCTGTTGAGGTGCAATCGTTTGTGTAGAGAGAGAAGAGCAGTGGCGAGAGGACACATCCCTGTGGGGCTCCAGTGCTGGTGGTGCGTATTGATGATGTTGTTGCTCCCAGTCTCACCTGTTGTGTCCGTCCCGTCAGGAAGCTGAGGATCCACTGGCAGATCGCAGGAGACACACCGAGGTGGAGTAGTTTGGGGGTGAGGAGTTCCGGGATGATGGTGTTGAACGCAGAGCTGAAATCCACAAACAGAATCCTTGCGTAGGTCCCTGTGCTGTCGAGGTGCTTGAGGATGTAGTGCAGACCTATGTTGACTGCGTCTTCCACAGACCTGTTTGCCCGGTAGGCAAACTGGAGAGGGTCCAGCAGGGGTCCAGTGACGTTCTTTAGGTGGTTCAGCACAAGGCGTTCAAAGGACTTCATGACCACAGACGTCAGGGCGACAGGCCTATAGTCGTTCAGTTCCGATGTTGCCGATTTCTTGGGAACTGGGATGATGGTAGACTGTTTGAAGCAGGATGGGACCTCACACAGCTCCAGGGATCTGTTGAAGATCTGTGTGAAGACCGGAGCCAGCTGGTCAGCGCAGACTTTCAGGCAGGAGGGGGACACTTTGTCGGGCCCCGGAGCTTTCTTGATCTTTTGCTGCTTGAAGAGCCGTCTCACGTCCTGTTCGTGGATCTGTAGTGGAGAAAAAGAGGGTGGGGGGTAGGTAGAGTGGTTTCTGGTAGAGGTGGGTGTGTGTGGGAAATGGGGGTGTCCTTTTCAAATCGGCAGAAAAACATGTTTAGTTCATCAGCAAGACCCTTATTGTTCACTGTTTGGGGGGATGGCATTCTATAGTTAGTGATTGCTTTCAGGCCATTCCATACAGATGCAGAGTCGTTAGCAGAGAACTGGTTTTTCAGCCTCTCTGCATAGCTTCTCTTTGCGATGTTAATTTCCTTCGTCAATTGGTTTCGGGCATGTTTGTACAGTGCCCGATCTCCACTTCTAAATGCGGCCTCTTTCTCTTTCCTGAGTTGCCCGAGTTTGGGAGTAAACCATGGCTTGTTATTGTTAAACGAGCGGAAGGACTTTGTTGGTACACACATGTCCTCACAGAAACTGATGTATGATGTTACAGTGTCTGTGTATTCATCCAGTGTGCCCGTTGAAGTTTCAAAGACGCCCCAATCAGTGCAGTCTAAGCATTCTTGTAGAGCTAGCTTTGCTTCATCTGTCCATTTTTTCACAGTCTTAACAACCGGTTTAACACATTTGAGTTTCTGTCTGTATGTAGGTATTAAGTGGATTAAATTGTGGTCAGAAAGACCCAATGCTGCACGGGCGACCGATCGGTATGCATTTTTGATTGTTGTATAGCAGTGGTCTAGAATGTTGCCTTCTCTGGTGAAACAGTCGATGTGCTGCTTATATCTGGGAAGTTCACGGTTAAGATGTGCTCTATTAAAATCGCCCAAAATGATCAGGGGTGACTCTGGGTATTTTAGCTCGAGTTTGTTTACTTGTTCGGCTAGCGTTTGTATCGCCGTGTTAGCGTTAGCTTGTGGCGCAATGTAAACACCGACTAGTAAAAAGGAGGTGAACTCACGTGGCGAGTAGAATGGCTTGCAGTTTAAAGACAGCGACTCCAGGTCCGGGCTGCAGTGTGCGTCGAGCTTCGTGACATCAGTGCACCATTCTTCGTTGATATAGAAGCAAATCCCACCACCTTTCGATTTCCCTGATAGCTCCGTGTCGCGGTCGGCTCGGAGAAGGCGGAAGCCGGGTAGATGTAGCGCGGGATCTGGATGGCGGTCACTGAGCCAGGTTTCAGTGAAGCAGAGCGCAGCAGAACGTGCAAATGTTTTGTTGGTCTTTGTGAGGAGAAGAAGTTCATCCATCTTGTTTGGCAGAGATCGTAGATTAGCAAGATGGATCGATGGGAGCGGGGTTCGAAATCCACGCTGCCGGAGCTTGACGAGCACGCCGGCTCGCTTCCCCCTCCGGCGGCGTTTCCATGCTGCGTACAGCGCAGCCGCTCCGCTCGCGATTAGCTCCGAAAAACCCTGTGGATTTTCGTGTACTGGTGAAAAAAGACCGAGCGTAGACTCCCCAATGAGCAGCAACTTTTCCCTCGTGTAAGTAAGCCGCTCAGGGTCGCCAAAAACAAACGAAAATGACAAAAACAGGGATAATACTAGGGAGCGTGTGACCGAGGCTGCCATACCTGTCGGCGCCATTTGACCACGCCATTCGGACTCAATGCCTCCCCCGGGACATGGGAAAAGCTCTACCGGAGGTGGGCATTCAAATTTCTTCTGACAGGGGATTCCGCCAGACGCTCCCAACAAACCCTCACAATACGTTTGGGTCTGCCAGGAATGACCGGCATCTTCTCCCACCATTGGAGCCTACTCACCGCCAGGTGGTGATCAGTTGACAGGTCCACCCCACTCTTCACCCGAGTGTCCATAACATGCGGCCGCAAATCCGATGATACAACCACAAAATCAATCATCAAACTGCGGCCGAGGGTGTCCTGGTGCCAATTGCACATATGGACACCCTTATGTTTGAACAAGGTGTCGTTATGGACGATTCGTGATGAGCACAGAAGTCCAACAACAAAACACCAATCGAGTTCTGATCGGGGGGGCTGTTTCTCCCAATCACGCCCTTCCAGGTCTCACTGTCATTGCCCACGTGATTATTAAAGTCCCCCAGTAGAACAAGGGAGTCCCCCGCCCGAATACTCTCCAGCACACCCTCCAAGGACTCCAAAAATGATGGGTATGCTGAGCTGCTGTTTGGTGCATATGCACAAACAATGGTCAGGACCCGTCCGACCCACCTGAATGCGTAGGTAGGCAACCCTCTCGTCTATCATGTGAACCCCAACGTACAGGTACTGACCCGGGGGGCAATGAGTATGCCCACACCTGCTCTGCGCCTTTAACGGTGAGTAACTCCAGAGTGGAAGAGAGTCCAACCCCTCTCGAGAGAACTGGTACCAGAACCCAGGCTATGTGTGAAGGCAAGTCCGACTATATTCAGTCGGAACTTCTCTACCTCATACACCATCTCGGGCTCCTTCCCTGCAAGAGAGGTGACATTCCACATCCCTAGAGCAGAGGAGTTCTGCAGCTGAGGATCGGACCACCAGGTTCCCCGCATTTGGCTGCTTCCCAGCTCACATTGCACCCGACCCCTTTGGCCCCTCCCATGGGTGGTGAGCCCACGAGAAGGGGCACCCACGTTGCCTCTTCGGGCTGAGCTCGGCCGGGCCCCATGGGTGTAGGCCCAACCACCAGGCGCACGCCAACGAGCCTCACCTCTAGGCCTGGCTCCAGAGGGGGGCCCCGGTGCCGGGCAAGGGAAACTAAGATGATCCATTAATTTTACTAATCATAAGGGGTCTTTGAGCCGTGCTTTGTCTGGTCACTCACCTAGAACCTGTTTGCCATTGGTGACCCTGCCAGGGGCATAAAGCCCCAGACAACTTACCTCCTAGGATCATTGGGACACACAAACCCCTCCACCACTGTAAGGTGACGGCTTATGGAGGGGTTAATTACTCTCCAACAATCAATATGGTTTCAGATCTGGCAGATCGATCTAACTTGAAACAAAAGGCAAATAACAAATGCTTTTGAACAAATACAAGATGCTGTTGGAATTTGAATCAATATTAGGAAATCTTTTATTGAAATCAACAATGGTGTAGTAAGTTTGACGATTATTGCTTCAAGGCATTGGGCTGGACTAGATCCAAAGCAATTTTATAGAACATACATCACTTCAGTTTATGGGTGTTCATAATATTTTGATATTGTGTGTACTGAACCCCCTTGGGTGTTGGGCCCGAAACTTTTTATTTTGTGTATTGAAGATATTGTACCTGGTGTTTTTTTTTGTTTGTTTGTTTGTTTTGTTTTGGGTTTTTTTTTTTGTTTTGCTGATAACACCAATATTTTCTGTTCTTGGGAAAATAAAAATGATGTTTATTTGAGCATATTTTGTTCATGAGAATATTGGTCAAACTCCAATTTGTACACCTTTTGGGCATTCTACTTATTTAAGAACACGACTGCCTGTTCCTGCCCGTTCTTCATGAAGTAGTACTACGTATCAGATAGAGCGGCCCGGCGGTCTACTGTTTGCGTGTCGACCTCACAGTGCAGCGGTTGTGAGTTCGATACCGGCTCCCGCCTCTCTGTGTAGAGTTTGCATGTTCTCCCCCTGCCTGCATGGGTTTTCTCCACATAATCAGGTTTCCTCCCACATTCCAAAAACATTCACGGCAAGCTGATTGAACTCACCTAAATTGTCATAGGTGTGAGTTTTAGCGCGGATGGTTGTTCGTTTCTATGTGCCCTGCGATGTGCTAGCTGCGTCAGGGTGTCCTCCACCTCCCGCCCGAGGACAGCTGGGATCGGCTCCAGCACCCGCCTGCCCCTCGCGCGACCTTTAGAAGGATAAAGCGGATCAGAAAATGATGGAGAAAGAGAATTGCCGCCTCTTTTGGTCACCAGTGCAACTGCAGCAAAAAAGTCTGCCATTTATTTGGTACAGATGCTCCCGCAAGGACGAGTGTCAGCGCCACGTTCATGCCAATCACTGGATCTGGAGCTTTAACTCATCCAATCAGTGTGTGTTGGTGCAGAGCGTGCAGCCAGCCAATCAGAGCAAAGATGAGCAGACTCAGGTAGCTTGCACTAGAATAATGGTGATTTATGACTTTGGTCTGAGAAGTCAGAGGGTCATCGTGTCCTGATTTTTCAGGTAATGCTGACACTGCCCCAGCTGCCAGCCCTGAAAGAGACTGAGTCACTTTCTTGCATCTTTCATCATCTTCCTCCTCAGCCGGCCTTAATCACTGGAACCAGCATCAACTGTCAATCACCTGAGCCGACGCTCCTCCCACCACTGCCCACAGGAAGTGGTGAGTACACAAAGTTCTCAAAGTAGCAATCAAAGGGTTACTTTATGCAGGTGTGTGATGCTGACCTGCTCGGTGTGGCTACACGACGCCTCTCTTTTCATCTTTTGTTGTTGTTGATGTAGATCACGTGATTGTGTCTCTGTCGCTGACATTTGGTCATGTGACCATCAGCACGACCAACATAACCTTCTATGACTGTGGAGCTGTCAGCCGACTCAACCAGACTTCCCAGTAAGACAACACTTTAGAACTCATTGTATCACATTTTCTTGTTGTGTGATTGTTCCACATTATAACCCAGGTCAACACCCTCACACATTCTTGCACATTGTAACACACTAAAACACAATCCCACACTTTTTTGCATGACACAGCACACGATATCATGTTACAGCATGGTTCTAGCAGATTGTTTCACGATGCAAAATTAATATATTTTAACAATACATTATTATACATGCGAGCAAGTTATATAATAGCCTTAGAGTAACACACTCTTACTTACACTCTTTGATACCATGTAACATGTCACACAATGTATCATAATGACACATAGTATTAGTATTACACTACAACACATAGTTGTATTTTTTTTACAGTACTGTACAGCAGTTTAATTAGCAGAGATGGTGAGGAGGATGACAGAAATTATATGTTTCAGGTGTCTGGCATGTGTCTTCAGTGTGTGGAAATGTAATTGGTGTCCTCTGGACCAGCAATGCACGCACCACGACCAATGTCCGAATGAGCACACTACCCTCAGCCACAAAGTGAGTCTGTTTACCTGTCTGTCTCTCCGTCTTGCCACATATCTGTCTACTTGTCTGTCTGATGTGGTCTACTTAGCAATCTGCCTGTCTGTCCATCTACAGTAGTGATCTGTATGTCTGTCCTTACGTCTGTTAAAGACCCCCTCTGTTTACCTGTGTAATGTCTCTATCTATCTCTGTCTCTATCTATGAGTCTGCCTGTCTGAGTTGGTTGTCCGTCGATCTGTTTGTTTGTTTGTCTACCTGTCTGCATGTCTGTATTTCAGTCTAAGTGTGTTTTATTTGTCTACCTTTTGGTCTGTCTGCACTGTCTGTCTCTGAGCCTACAATCCTGTCTGTCAACAGGAGTCTACTCATCCAAGTCAGTGTCCTAAAGTGTTTGGCATTCAGAGTTCTGCCTTGGTTCCGGTGGGCCTGACAAGGAGTGTGGTTCTGAAGGCCCACAACTTGTACATCTTCCAGGTTGGATGATGCATCACAGGATGCCATGAGACATCATTCAATAAAAGTATATTTAAATAATATGTGCGACTGTGTGTAGGACGATGCGACTTATGTGTGTGTGGTCACGGTTGAGGACGTCCAAATCAACCTGACTGTTATTGTCCAGAAGGCTAACGATGATATATATTCTTTCACGTGCAGCCCCCACCAGGTAATGCTGACACACACACACAAGCGCACACATGGCAATCACAGTGAGTGTAACCTGCCTGTCTACCTGTACTCCCTGTAGTTTCAGTATGCTGTGAGTCGACTTGTGTATTCCGCACCAATCTTTCTGAGGAGAGGAGCAATGCGCATCGATACTTTACCTGGTCTTCAACGTAAGAACTTCAAGTGTGCATGTGTCCGCAGCATTGCCACAGTTACCTTGAAAACCTAAATTTGTTACTTCATTGATAACTTGATAAAAGAAATAATTTACTTTACTGATTAATTGATTTTAAAAGTTAACTACAGCATTGTCCACACCATAAGGCGCTTTGGAGCATTAGGTTTAAAGCATAAGCTTTAATGAATCCCTATGATAAAATTATTTTCACACACACACACACACACACACACAAACACACACACACACACACACACACACACACACACACACCTGTTTTAGATCTACAGGTAGATCAGGATCGACGTAATGGGCACCCCTGCGGTAGACTATACCAGCCACCTGGTTATGGCGTTCCATGTAAGCTTTCCCTGCCAGCATCTTACACCCTGCAGTTATGTGTTGGATCGTCTCAGGTGCATCTTTGCACAACCTACACCTTGGGTCTTGTCTGGTGTGGTATATCTTGGCCTCAATGGCTCTGGTGCTCAGGGCCTGCTCCTGAGCAGCCAGGATGAGTGCTTGTAGCTGTCTTCAATGTCTGCTATTGTTCCTTCAGGGAGTGAGACCCCTTCAGTGCGGACTACCTTTCCTCTCTTATTCCCCATCCGACTCCATTTCTCAAGCCCGGATGACATCCCGATGTCGCTGCTGTAGATCCTGGTTGTGTGGATCAGGGAGTCTATGTCCCTTTCGCTCTTAGCATCCAGCTTTATGTCATCCATGTAGAGGAGGTGACTGATCATAGCTCCATTTCTGTCTTGGTGAACAGCAGTGGGGAGAGTGCATCACCTTGGTATATGCCACATTTGATGGACACTTAGTCAAGTGGCTTGCCATTGGCTTTAAGTGTGGTTTTCCACATCCTCATCGAGTTCTTAGGGTCTTGTTCACCTTATACAACTCCAAGCATTCAGTGATCCATGTATGTGGCATAGAGTCATAGGCTTTCTTGTCATCAATCCAGGCTGTGCACAGGTTGGTATGTCGGGACCTGCAGTCTTGTGCGACTGTTCTTTCAACCAGGAGCTGATGTTTGGCTCCTCTGGTATCTCTACCAATGCCCTCCTGTGCTTCGCTCATGTAGTGATCCATGTGTCCACTTGTCTTAGCCGCAATGTTGCCTGACATGAGCTTCCATGTTGTGCAGAGACAGGTTATTGGCCGATAGTTGGATGGGACTGCACCCTTTGAGGGATCCTTCATGATCAGGATCGTTCGCCGTTTGGTTACCCATCCTGGGTGAGTCCCATCTCTCAGCAGCTGGTTCATTTGGCTAGGCGCTCATGGAGTGCTGTGAGTTTCTTGAGCCAGGAGGTGTGGACAAGTTTGTCATATCTGAGACTCTTTCCTGTATGTCTGCCATTGTTATGGTAACTGGGTGCTGTTCAGGGAGGTTGCAACCTCCTTCTCCCATATGACTTTCCAGTACCTTTCAGTTTCCAGTATTGGTGGGTCACCTCTGCTCTTAGGACCCTGCCACTGAGCGTACACTTTCGCAGGTTGTGTTGCGAACAGCCTGTTTATTCGTCTGGCCTCATTCTCTTTCGTGTACCGCTTTAGGCAGCTGGACAAGGCTTAGAGCCTTTGTTTGGCAGTTTCGAGTGCTTCAGGTATGGTCATCTGGATGTACCTCTCGGGTATCGGCCTTTTCATCACACCTCTCCGGGTCTCCGTCAATTGACTCACATCTTTCCAAGCTGCCTTGATGTTTGCCTCCAACCGTCTTTTCCATGGTGGGTAACGTACCTCATGGCTTTCATGGTTGCTCTTTTCGCCAAGCATCTTTAGGATCACTGATGCTGAAGCGTATATCAGCTCATTGGTTTCCGTGATCGCTACGGTAGGGATCACCCTCAGTGCTGCATTCACACTTTCCATGAGACTTTCAGGTGGTTTTCACATAGCCGTTGTAATCAGTTTCTAGGTTGCCCAGCTTTCATTCTCGCCATGATCAGGTCAGTTGCTGCCTCGCTTAGCATTTCCTTCATTGGGGCTGGCCTCCCAATCTCATTGTCTGCATTCATTGGGGCTTGCCTCCCAATCTCTGGTATGACCTCCTCCTCTGATCTGGCAGCCTGGGGCCCTTCGCCATAGAACCTGCGTTGTATCTCATCAATCTCAAGTTGTGACAGCAGTTGCCGTTTGTGGATGTTGGAACACTGAGCTACTCGTTGTTTCGTGGTCAAACGTGACTGTGGATTTCGAAGTAACATATTTAGCCCACATTCTCTGCATGTAACCCCCCTCTGGTTGCTTGAGTAGTCGCATTCCAACAGAGCCATGTTATCACAGCTCGCCGATGTCCGCTTTGTTCCAGTAGCCCATTTTTCAGGTTCCCCAGGACCTGACGCAGACGTTGTCTGGTCGGGCGACGTCATCCGTCATTTGTTTCTCATCGTTGTATGAGGTACGCATTCGCGTGAAGGATCTTGCCCAAGGACCCACACTGGATGATGTTATGTGCTCATTTTTGTCCCAACCGGGATTCGAACCACCACCTCCCGTACGCCAAACCGATGCCTTACCAACTGAGCTATCCAGCCATATATATATGATATATACAAATATATAAAATCTGTGTCTGTGTCTGTGTCTGTGTCTGTGTCTGTGTCTGTGTCTGTGTCTGCGTCTGCGTCTGCGTCTGCGTCTGCGTATGTGTATGTCTGTGTGTGTGTGTGTGTGTGTGTGTGTGTGTGTGTGATGGACTATAAACTTTTGTGACGAGAACACCGTACCCACCAGGACTGTGCGGTGATTTTCCAACAACAAACCATGGATTAATCCCGACATAAAGGCCCTCCTGAAGGAGAAGAAGAGGGCTTTTATGTCGAGAAACAGAGAGGAGCTGAAGGCTGTGCACATCCAGACGAGGAGAAGGATCAGAGAGGGAAAGAAGACCTACAGGATGAAAATGGAGGATCAGCTACAGGCCATTAAAGTCACTCTGGCCCAAAAGCCCAAAGACATTGACTAAGAAGGACAAGAACTGGGTAGATGAACTGAACCGTTTATTCAACCGGTTCGACCAGACGTCTGTCCCTCCAACCACCAGCTGCACCCACTCTCACTGAAGACTTCATCTCCTCCCCTTCCTCTTTCGACCAGCTCACAGCAACCCAGTCTGTCTCCTGGTTCCTGCTTGTCCGTCACGACAGAGCAGGTGAGGAACCAACTGAGGAAGATGAATGTGAGGAAGGGAGCAGGTCCGGACAAGAGCAGTTCCCTTCTCCTCAGTACCTGCTCTGACAATCTTTGTGACATTGTCCAGCACATGTTCAACCTGAGACTGAAGCTGGGCAGAGTTCCACAGCTGTGGAAAACGTCATGCCTGGTCCCAGTGCCCACAACCCCCCACCCTAAGAAGTTGAACAGCTACAGACCGGTGGCGCTGACGTCTAACCTGATGAAAACGCTGGAGAAAGTCGTCCTCGCCTACCTTAGACCGCTGGTGAGCTCGGCACTGGACCTGCTGCAGTCAGCCTGGCATCGGCATTGAGGGCGCCATCCTCTACCTCCTCCACTCAGTGCTGTTACACCTGGAGAAGGCTGGGAGCACTGTGAGAATCATGTTCATTGCTTTCTCCAGTGTCTTGAACACCATCCAACCTAACTTACTGGGGGACAAACTGCAGAACTGGACCACCACCTGGAGTAGACCACCACCTCACATCATGGATTACAGACTACCTCACAAACCGGCTAAAGTACGTGAGGGTACAGAGCTGTGAGTCGGACAGGCTTCTCTGCAGCACTGGAGCGCTGCAGGGGACTGTTTTGGCTCCATTTCTGTCCATTCTCTACATCTCGGACTTCAGGCACATCACTCCAACCTGCCAATTTCAGAAGTTCTCTGATGACTCTGCGATTGTAGGCCTCATTACAGAGGGAGTCACTCCTTAAGACATTCTATAACTTGGTGGTTGCTTCGGCCATCCATTATGGCATTGTCTGCTGGTCAGGCAGCATCTCGGCGGAGAAAACCCACACTGGGAGAACATACAAATTTCACTGGTTGAGTGGTTAGCGCGTCAACCTAAAAATGCAGACGTGGAGGGGCTTGATTCCGATTCTGGCCTTACTGGGTAGAGTTTGCATGTTTCCGGGTTCTCCGGTTTCCTCCCACATTCCAAAAACATGCATGGCAGGCTGGTTGAACACTCAAAATGGTCCCTCGGTGCGAGTGTGAGCGCGGATGGTTGTTCGTCTCTGTGTCAGTGTTATGTCCAAGGACCGGCAACCCAAGGCCAAGGACTTGACTCCGAGGCCAAGGCCAAGACCAAGGACTTGGAAAATTGTCCGAGGCAAGGCCAAGGCCAAGGACGTGAGAAATTTTTCGAGGCCAAGGACCAAGGACTTGCCTCCGAGGGCAAGGCCAAGGCCAAAGGACCAAGGACTGATTTTGAAGCTGAGGCCTAGCCGAGGGCATGTATAAAACAATGCTATCATACCACTTGGCAGGTGCTCATGATTTGCAACACCCCTCCATCATAACCCTTTGCACTCCCATACACTTGAATGAAGTGTTTTTATTCAAAGAGTAGAACAGTCAGAGTACGTGTTATTTACACTGAGAAAAAAAAATCATATGATATACAGTACATTTATGAATTAATGTTTTAGTGCAGTAGTTTCTTAAGATGAAGTAAAACAACACTCAACGGGCATGACATGGCACGGAACACAGGTTGAGAAATGACTTTGCATAGAAGTCAATCACTGACTGCAGAAAAAGCGGTAATCTCTCAGTGATAATTTTAGAATTTACCGGCAGCGAGTCCCAGGGACTCGCTGATCAGAGAAGTATGAGTGCAATTATGGATTGAGAGAGTCCCAAATTTCGAATTCTGAAAGGGTCTACTTATTCAATTGCATATGATAATAACACAAACAACAACATATACAGTATGTACAATGATAAACAAATGCTGCAAAAATTTAAATAATTCAGGAGTAGGCCTGAGGATTTCGGAAATTCACGGTAACCATTTTTTTGGTTCTGTCAGATTACCCAATGGGAAACCACGATAATAAATGTTGGGTTCTGTAAACGTTCATCATGGGAACCCATTTTTCTATTTTGACTGATATTGATAATCAATAATTCCGAAACTCAAAAATATAGTGTTTCAAGAGTAAATGTTTGAGAACTATGCATTAACAATGAACATTACATCAGCAGCTGTGTACTCCAGGTTTATTCCAAAAAATAAATGGATCAAAAACTGGTGTACTCATGTGGCATCATCAGAGTCTTTTTTCCAATCTCACACTGCAAAGATTAATTGACTGGTAAGTATTGATGTGGCTTGACATTTTGAAGTCAAGATGGCGCCCAAGTAGGCAGCCGTCAGCAAGTGCTCTCATGACCCTTGCTTTTGTTGTTGTTATTTTGGTTTGTTTTGTCACTCTGTGTTTGTTGTTACGTCGTGTGGCCCTGGTGTGGACTTTTTTTCAGCATTTTTGGCCACGACATTCATCAAGGAGGAGACTCTGTGCTTGGTGGTTGCGCCTTCTCGGCAGCATCGGTATACCAGCACTGTTTTTCACTGGGAGGAATGTCGGCGCCATTTGACTGTCGTTACTGGACTGTCCTGGGGCGCTTGTATCTTGCGCCTGTAATGGGCAGCATTTTTCACAGCCCCGTTTTGTTCAGCGGAGAGATCGGTGCTTTTGAATGGTCTGCGGCTGGATGGATGTAAGGCTTGAGGAGCCGGCGATGAGAAGAAAGGAGCGTTAGTGCGGGGCGCCGATGCGGATGTGGAACTGGGAGTCGCGGCTTGGAATTGAAGTGGATTTACATGGGACAGGAGATGTGAGCCAATCTCTTTTTCGTCAATGGATGCTGCAGCTTAGTGTTTGCTTTCAAAACTTAGCTTGCAGAAGACGTGTGCACATTGTCAGCATGACGTCTCTGATCCACTGGTGAAAGGACACTTTGATCCTCTCCTCTTTCCTCTATAACTGCTTCAGACAACAAAGTGTATGCAGCAAAGTAGTGAAGATTGCACGACTGTCTGTGTCCTATGTGTTGTGTTGTGTTATTTTTGTTATTTTGACTTCAAAATGGCGCCGCGTGAGTGGCTGCCTTTCCAGCAGCTCCTATATTTTGTTGCTCTACTTCTTCCTTTCATAACTTTGCTGTTGTGAATTGGGAATTTCTCCATTGCGAGACTAATAAAAGTTTTCTTATCTTATCTTATCCTCTTCCCAAGACGATCATGTATAATCTACGATCAATTTTACGAAAGAATTTAACACATGTCATCATTAGTTCTACCAACAGTTAACATAAGCATTACTACACCTTGTGACTAATGTTTTATTCATAAAGTTACCATGCTACAACCTGTAAATTATAGAGCTAAATCAACAACTCGTATACCAGTTCATAATATTTTTCATAACGATTAGCCTACAAATCTAATGACCACCTTGCCTCGTAATCGTGCCCCTCGTCGTATCTTGTGTTCTGTGCATACATTCCAGGTGAGTTTAGTGATACGCCCTTTGGACGATTCATAAGTATCAGACTGGCATTTCTATTTCTTAAATGTCATAATTGGTAGACCTTTGTGAGGTTTTTTTCACCGCCATCTCATACTTTCATCCGCGCAATTCCTTAGTTTTCGGACTAAAATAGCAACCCGCATGCGCACATAACGTCATCTGTTGCATCCCCCCCCCACCCAACAATGAAAACAAAACAAAACGAAAGTAAATTAGAAGAAAGACACTCACACACCCCACTACACCACACCACAAACACACATACAGGCACAGTGAAATCGCATTGATCACAAAGTCAACTCGTATGCGGTGACTTTTATGGTTAGGTTTTCAGTAATCCTGAAACCTCGCAGAATAACAGTTGACACGGCCACATTAATAGATAACATATTTATAAATAAGATTGATCATAAAATGGAAAGTGGACTTCTCATTAATGACATAAGTGACCACCTACCTGTTTTTGCAGTTTTTCACAATTATTTTGATAGGAAAGCTAAATCAACAACTCGTATAACAGAAATAAGACTAAGAACCCAACGTTCAATCGATGCCTTTAAGCAAGACCTAGAAAAAATAAACTGGACCGAGGTCTACTCAAACGAAGACCCAAATACAGTGTTTGTAGTATTTCAGCCTACCATAATCTCCTTATATGATAAACATTTTCCATTAACTAAAGTCTCCAAAAAGTATAAAGACCCAAGTAAGCCATGGATAACGAAAGGCATAGAAAATGCATGTAAAAAGAAAAACAATTTATATAAATTGTCTTTAAAATTGAGATCTGAAGAAGCAGAAAAAAATATAAGACCTATAAAAATAAACTAGTAAATATTATAAGAACCAGTAAAAGAGATCATTATCATGCACTATTATAGCAGAATAAAGGTAACACACAAGAAATATGGAAAATACTTAACCAAGTAATCAGAAATAGTCCTAAAAAAATGAATTATCCAGAGTATTTTATCAAAGGCAAAAATACTATTTTGGAAAAAACTGCATAAATAGCAACTGAATTTAATGAGTATTTTGTCAACATCGGCAGTAACCTAGCAAAACAAATTCCTGATCCAACAAACTTGTTTGAAATAGATAGATACGTAGAAAAAAAACTCCTCCACGATGTTCCTTACTGCTGTAAAACAAGAAGAAGTATCAAATATTATAAAAACTTTTAAAAAGTCAACTGATTGCTTTAATATTGATATGACAATAATCAAGCAGATTATAGAATATGTAGTGCGACCTTTCACGCACATATTCAACCTGTCATTCAAAGCTGGTACCTTTCCATCAAAAATGAAAATTGCTAAAGTTATTCCAATCTATAAAAGTGGAGAAAGACATCTATTTACAAATTATAGACCAATATCACTACTACCACAATTTTCAAAAATATTAGAAAAACGATTTTCTCACAGACTTGATAGCTTTATACAAAAGCATGCGCTGTTAAGTGAGAATCAATACGGCTTCAGGGAAAAACGGACCACCTCAATGGCAGTTATGGAGTTTGTGGAAGCAATAGCCACTAATATAGACAACAAATAAATTACTTTTGGGGTTTTCCTAGATCTAAAAAATGCTTTTGACACAATAGATCACAGTATATTATTGAAAAAAACTAGAAAGATATGGCATTAGAGGTGTAGCTTATAAATGGATAAAACGTTATTTAGAAAACAGATATCAGTACGTGCAACTCAACAATAAAAAAACGAATCAACTGAAAATCACTCACAGAGTTCCTCAGGGGTCATGGCTTGGTCCAAAACTATTCATCTTATATATAAATGATATCTGCAAGGTCTCAAAACAATTTAAATGTGTCCTATTTGCTGATGATACAACTTTCTACTGTTCTGGAATAAATCTGAAACAGCTCTTGACAACTGTAGAAAACGAATTAAACAAATTAAAAAACTGGTTCGACAGAAATAAATTGTCACTTAACCTAAAAAAATCGAAGTTAATTGTTTTTGGCACAAGACCAATCAAACACCAAGCTAAAATTATGGTAAACTCAATTGAAATAGAAAGAGCGTATGAAACCAAGTTTCTCGGATTAGTAATAGACTCAAACCTATGTTGGAAACCACGTATCGATAACGTAAAAAGAAAAATAGCCAAGACCGTAGGGATCCTCTACAAAACCAAAGAAGTGCTAAATAGATCTTTGTACACATTATACACTTCATTATTATTATCATATATGACCTACTGTGTGGAAATATGGGGAAATGCCTGCAAAACAAACACACTCCCTATTCTCAAATTACAAAAAAAGCAATTCGAATTATTAATAGATCAAAATACACAGAACCCACAAATCCACTATTTATCAAATTAAATACGATGAAATTTTATGACCTGGTTGACTTTAAAATCGCCCAATTAATATACAAAGCACACAATAACCTGCTCTGCCAAAACATTCAGAAGTTTTTCGAAATTCGAGAAAGCAACTATGAATTAAGAGGTACCAACTTATTCAAAAAACTCAACACAAGAACAAACATCAAGCAAAGAAGTGTATCTTGCAAAGGTCTTAATCTGTGGAATAATCTCGAAACGGACCTGAAAATGAGTAAATTGTTTGCTGAGTTCAAAAACAAATTCAAAAAAATAGTACAAACAACCTACATCAATCAGAGTTAAAATGATAAATTCTAAACGTTAAATATAATGATAAATCAGAACTAAGTTGATAAATAGAGAAAGGTATTGAAATATCCATTATAAATACAAGAGAAAATTGACACAAGAGTGCCAGGGTGTGGATGTATATAATCCCGATACAAACCAAAAGTTGTAAAAATATCACGGTTAAGGGTAAAGCATGAGCCTCAATGGAGACTTCTTCTTACTTTTTTCTTTTCTGATTGATATAAAAATGATTTAGTAGATATAAACACATAACGGGGTAGGACCAGATAAGTTTTTTACTTCATCCTACTCCCTTGAACATAATAACTGTGTTGAATGAAGACTGATTTCTTTCTTTTTACTTTTTATCTAACTTATTTTCTGTCAAATTATTACTGTATATGTTTTATGTTCAATAAACAAACAAACAAACTATTTTTCGGTACCGTTAAAATGACGCCATGGAAACGACACACTACCGGTAACGATTTTTACCGTGAAATCCTGAGCATGCTGTAGTTTTTTTTTTTTTTTACGGAGAAATTTCCTTGCGTCCCAACTGTGAGTCCCGTGGGAAAATTATGCGTCTAGGACGCGGGACGCAGAGGTAATGAGATGGCTGATCTCTAAACATTCTCTGAGTACTACTGTTATTACCACTCCCACTAACACTACATTCATGAATTTAATACCTTCAACTTCACAATAACAATAAAAAATAATTAAATCAACCATGATTTTAAACTATGTATTATCAATATTCATTATTCCAAACATGAGAAAGCATTCAGCGAACATAACTGGAATCGAGCAAAAGGACTCCAAATCCCAACGGCCAAACCCGGAAATGAAGTGCCGGCATTATTGACTCCAGGTGTAACGCAAATTACTTGGTTCACACAAACATTCTAGTGCGACCGCACAAACGTGACAACTGTGCAAAAATAACTAAATGAAAGATACCACTGTTACAGAAAGGCTTTATAAGCTATTTAAACTGCTGATCGCGAATGGAGCGAACCGTGATTGAAACTAACTGTGATGCCGCTCTTTACACGTTGCACTGACTGTCACCTGTCAGTGGCAGCCCTGCCCCTCTTAAAGTGCCAGATAAAGTCATCAACATGGGTTTCCCTGGATTGATTCTGTTTGATATCTTCTTGATTTTTGCGGTCCTTGGGCCCACTTTATATCTGTGGACGAAGGATTAAAGGCTCAAATCCTTAGTTGTGTCAGAGGACCGGCAACCCAAGGCCAAGGACCAAGGACCGACCTTCGGTCCTCGAGCCGGTACTCGATGCCCGAGCCGGTACTCGAAGCCAAGGACCGGCTCGAGGAACACATCACTGCTCTGTGTGCCCTCCGATTGGCAGGCAACCGGTTCATGGTGACAACCCCCCGCCCCCCCAGCACACCCCGCGACCCTTCTGGGGATAAAGCAGTTCAGATACCGGATGGATGGATATATGTTGAGAATTTGTGGATTATATCCATCAGCACTCCTGGACACAACTTGTACTCATGCTGCCATGAAATCACTAAGTTTGCATGGTTAGATAAGGGATGTCAAACTAGAGCCATCCATTGTTTTTAATGCTTTTTCATAACTTGCAGAAACTCTGATCGATACATCTTTGTATATACAGTATACAAAAAAATGACAGTCTTTCTCAATTTCACTTAACATAAACAGGCATTCTTGTTTTCTGAAAAAAAATTGAATTAGGACACTCAAGATTTCACAGAACACAAATAATAATAAAAAAAAAATTAACTATAAAGAAGCCCACCCTGCGATTGGCTGGTAACCAGTTCACGTTGTACCCAAAGTCAGCTGGGATAGTATCCAACACACCCATGCCCCTTGTGCGGATTAAGCGGTTTCAGAGAATGGATGGATAAAGCAACTCTCTGCTTTGCACAACCCGGCAGGACTTTTTATAAGGCTGCCATACATACTTTTCCTTAAATCAGAAAATGAATAATTCCTTTGCTTGATGGTTCTTAAAATTTACTAATTTACCCAAGGCTAAGGTGTATTTTTGAAACATCGTCTTTAGTGGAGCCATTTCATTAACCACAGTTAAAAACATCCATCTATCCATCCATCCATCCATTTTCTACCATTTCTCCAGGGTCGGGTCGCGAGGGACACGGCTTTAGCAAGGAAGCCCAGATTTGCCACTCCCCACCACATATTCCAGCTCTTCCTGGGGGATCCCAAGGCATTCCCAAGCCAGCTGGGAGACATTGTCTCTCCAGCTTGTCCTGGGTCGTCCCGAGGGCCTCCTGCCAGTGGGACATGCCGAGAACACCTAACAAGGGAGAGTTCCAGGAGGCATCCTAATCAGATCCCTGAGCCACGTCTGGCTCCTCTCGATGTGGAGGAGAAACAGCTTGAGTCTGAGCCCCTTCCAGATGACCGAGCTTTTCACCCTATCTCTAAGGGAGAGCCCGGACACCGTGCGAAGAAAACTAATTTCGGACGCTTGTATCCGGTATCTCTTTCTTTCGGGTCCAACCCATAACTTGTGACCATTGGTTAGGCTTGTAGTGTAGATCGACTGGTAAATTGAGAGCTTTTCCTTTTGACTCAGCTCCTTCTTCAACATGACAGACTGGTACAAAGTCCACAGTGAAAAACATTGATTCGGAAATTATCCAAGCATTATTTACAGACACATCTGAAGAGAGGAGACCAATTCACAGCTTTTGATGAAGATCCACCCCATGGTTCGGCCTTCTGGGATTTTATTCTCCTTGAATAATGATAACCCAGCACTGATGTCTGAACCTGACACATGAAAAATATCAAATTAACTTTTTTGATCACATTGTTTTCAAATGTTCGTCTTTCGTGATTTATTCATTTATTTTGTAAATGCTTTTAAATCTTGTACTTTTAGTAATGTGAAGCACATTATATTACCTTGTGGATGAAATGTGCTTTATAAATAAAGCTGCATTGCACCACTTGAGCTGGGGGATGGGTTTCAAGGGCTTTATTCAAAGGTACCCTCACGGGATTCAAACTTGTGATCCTCCTGATCCAAAGCCCAAATCCTTACAGATAAGCAACTTAAGAGTGTTAAACAAGATAACTTGTTGATGCTCATGTGTTTCTTCTGCTCTCCAGTCCTCTTGTACAACTGCTCAGCTGGCCAGACAGATTGCTCACAGTGCCGTGCCATTCCGAAGGAGTACGGCTGCGTGTGGTGCATGGAAAGCCCTGTCCCCAGCTGTGTCTACAACCAATCCTGTGCTGGCATTCCCACAGACAGCTGCCCAGCCCCTCAGATCATACAGGTGATTCATCAACCCGTGTCATATGTCTCCGTGCTTGTTGCCATGAAAATAGTAATATTCTCTGTCTGCAGGTGGATCCCCTGTCTGGCCCTCTGGAGGGTGGGGTCTTAGTGACCATCAGTGGCTCCAACCTGGGGATGAGCAACCAGGATGTGATTGGAGGAGTTACAGTGGCAGGTGTGCAGTGCCCTCCACAGCCTGACCAATACAAAATATCCACCAGGTACACAACACATGCACACATGAGCACAAACCAGTTGCCAGGCTGTGTGTGTGTGTGTGTGTGTGTGTTTGTACGGCTATACTTGTGAGGACCACTGTGATTATAAGACCAACGTAGTGAGGACATTTTTGACAAGTGAGGACATTTAGGCCAGTCCTCACAAGTTTTTCATTCTAAAGGCCTCTAGAGGGTTTATATAGGCATCTCTCAAAGTTTCAGAGAGGTCCTCACAAATATACCAAAAATGATTTTTTGTGTGTATTTTCATTTAAATTCAATACACACACTTTTTACTCACTACCGCCACCTATTGATTTCTGAAATATTTTTGTTCCAACAAAACTGAAACTATAGAAAACAGTCTCATGGGCTTATTAGAAAGTAAAACAATGATGTATTTTTTATTATATCTAATATTTGTCTAAGTTTAACTTTTTTAACAAACATCTTGTTATGAAATAGAACTTGTTATGCAAACCCAAATCTGGAATATGGCCTCAGACCCACCCGAAATTACACCTTAAATCAAACCACTAAATAAAAAACCTAAAATAATTTAGTGAAGTACACACTTATTCCATTTGTGACATATTGAGGTTTTAGTTGTCATTTCATAGCTCCACATTTGTAATTTGAAGTGCACATTTCTAACATTAAGCAAAGCTCTCTGTGAGTATTTTTACTGAGTAATGTTTTATATTCTATTGTATACTACTGATGGAACTATTATTTACTATTATATTTAGGGCATCAGTCTCATCTTTTCCATAAGGACACAAGGACAGAGGTGGCAGAATAAATGTGCACTCAATTGTATTAGTATTACTTTTGAAAAATATGACATGTAAAAAAAAAGAGTCCTTGAATAAGAGTAAATATGTACATAGTGGGGCAGCCCGGTAGTCCAGTGGTTAGCACGTCGGCTTCACAGTGCAGAGGTACCGGGTTCGATTCCAGCTCCAGCCTCCCTGTGTGGAGTTTGCATGTTCTCCCGGGCGTGGGTTTTCTCCGGGTGCTCCGGTTCCCTCCCACATTCCAAAAACATGCGTAGCAGGCTGATTGAACACTCTAAATTGTCCCTAGGTGTGAGTGTGAGTGCAAATGGTTGAACGTTTCTGTGTGCCCTGCGATTGGCTGGCAACCGATTCAGGGTGTCCCCCGCCTACTGCCCGAAGACAGCTGGGATAGGCTCCAGCACCCCCGCGACCCTAGTGAGGATCAAGCGGCTCGAAAGATGAATGAATGAATGTACGTAGTGAAAGAATCACAAGTACTGAGTAATTGGTGAGGAACTTCTTATTTATATTTTCAAACTACCACATTAAATAGAAATAGGAAAGTGCAATTAAATTAAAAAAGTTAAAGCTGTAAGCATATTTACGCCCTCAGGCATGTCGGAGTTCTCATTGTAACATACATTCAGTCATTTTCCGATCCGTTTTATCCTCACAAGGGTCACGGGGGGTGCTGGAGCCTATCCCAGCCGTCTTCGGTCAGTAGGCAGGGGACACCCTGAACCGGTTGCCAGCCAATCGCAGGGCACACACAGACAAACAACCATCCGCGCTCACACTCACCACCGAGGGACAATTTGGATTGTTCAATTAGCCTGCCATGCATGTTTTTGGAATGTGGGATCTGGAGAGAACCCACACAGACCTGGGAAGAACATGCAAACTTCACACAGGGTGGCCGGAGCTGAAATTGAACCTGGTACCTCTGCACTGTGAGGTCAACACGCGGACCACTAGTTCACCAGGCCGCTCCCCAGAAAATCCATCCATCCATACATCATCTACCGCTTATCCGGGGCCGGGTCGCGGGGGCAACAGCTTTAGCAGGGAAGCCCAGACCTCTCTCTCCCTAGCTACTTCTTCCAGCTCTCTCCGGGGGATCCCGAGTCGTTCCCAGGCAAGCTGGGTGACATAGTCTCTCCAGCGTGTCCTGGGTCTTCCTCTGGGTGTCCTCCCGGTGGGACATGACCGGAACACCTCACCGGTGAGGCGCTCAAGAGGCATCCGAATCAGATGCCCAAGCCACCTCATCTGGCTCCTCTCGATGTGGAGGAGAAGCGGCTCGACTCTGAACCCCTCCCGGATGACTGAGCTTCTCACCTTATCTCTAAGGGAGAGCCCGGACACCCTCCGGAGAAAACTCAATTCGGCCGCTTTTATCCGGGATCTCGTTCTTTCGGTCACGACCCATAGCTCGTGACCATAGGTGAGGGTTGGGACGTAGATCGACCGGTAAATTGAGAGCTTCGCCCTTTGGCTCAGCTCCTTCTTCACCACGACAGACCGATACAACGTCCGCATCACAGCAGACGCTGCACCGATCCGCCTGTCAATCTCCCGCTCCCTCCTACCCCCACTCGTGAACAAGACCCCAAGATACTTGAACTCCTCCACTTGGGGTAAGATCTCTTCCCCGACCCGGAGGGGGCACTCCACCCTTTTCCGACTGAGGACCATGGTTTCAGATTTGGAGGTGCTGATTCTCATCCCAACCGCTTCACACTCGGCTGCGAAACGCTCCAGTGAGAGTTGGAGAGCCCCTTTTGAAGGAGCCAACAGCACCACATCATCTGCAAAGAGCAGGGATGCAATACTGAGGCCCCCAAAACGGACCCCCTCAACGCTTCGGCTGCGCCTAGAAATTCTGTCCATAAAGGTTATGAACAGAATCAGCGACAAACGGCAGCCTTGGCGGAGTCCTACCCCCACTGGAAACGATTCCGACTTACTGCTGGCAATGCAAACCAAACTCTGACATCGGTGGTATAGTGACCGAACAGCCCGTATCAGGGGGTTCGGTACCCCATACCCACGAAGCACTCCCCCACAGAACTCCCCGAGGGACACGGTCAAACGCCTTCTCCAAGTCCACAAAACACATGTAGACTGGTTGGGCGAATTCCCACATACCCTCAAGGACCCTGCTAAGGGTGTAGAGTTGGTCCACTGTTCCACGGCCGGGACGAAAACCACACTGCTCCTCCTCAATCTGAGGCTCGACTTCCTGACGGACCCTCCTCTCCAGCACCCCTGAATAGACCTTACCAGGGAGGCTGAGGAGTGTGATCCCTCTGTAGTTGGAACACACCCTCCGGTCCCCCTTTTTAAAAAGAGGGACTACCACCCCGGTCTGCCAATCCAGAGGCACTCTCCCTGTTGACCACGCGATTTTGCAGAGGCGTGTCAACCAGGACAGCCGCACAACATCCAGAGCCTTGAGGAACTCCGGGCGGATCTCATCCACCCCTGGGGCCCTACCACCGAGGAGCTTTTTAACCACATCGGTGACTTCAACCACAGAGATAGGAGAGCCCACCTCAGAGTCCCCAGGCTCTGCTTCCTCCAAGGAAGGCGTGTTGGTGGAGTTGAGGAGGTCTTCGAAGTACTCTGCCCACCGGTTCACAACGTCCCGAGTCGAAGTCAGCAGCGCCCCATCCCCGCTGTACACAGTGTTAGTGGTGCACTGCTTCCCCCTCCTGAGACGTCGGATGGTTGACCAGAATTTCCTCGAAGCCGTCCGGAAGTCGGCTTCCATGGCCTCGCCGAACTCTTCCCATGCTCGGGTTTTTGCCTCGGCGACCACCGAAGCCGCGGTCCGCTTGGCCAGTCGATACCCGTCAGCTGCCTCTGGGGTCCCACAGGCCATAAAGGCTCGATAGGACTCCTTCAGCTTGACGGCATCCCTTACTGCTGGTGTCCACCAGCGAGTACGGGGGTTGCCGCCACGACAGGCACCAACCACCTTACGGCCACAACTCAGATTGGCCGCCTCAACAATAGAGGCACGGAACATGGGACTCGGACTCAATGTCCCCCGTCACCCCCGGAACATGGGAAAAGCTCTGTCGGAGGTGGGAGTTGAAACTCCTTCTGACAGGGGATTCCGCCAGACGCTCCCAACAAACCCTCACTATACGTTTGGGTCTGCCAGGACGGACCGGCATCTTCCCCCACCATCGGAGGCTACTCACCACCAGGTGGTGATCAGTTGACAGCTCCGCCCCTCTCTTCACCCGAGTGTCCAGAACATGCGGCCGCAAATCCGATGATACAACTACAAAGTCGATCATCGAACTGCGGCCGAGGGTGTCCTGGTGCCAAGTGCACATATGGACACCCTTATGCTTTAACAAGGTGTTCGTTATGGACAATCCGTGACGAGCACAGAAGTCCAATAACAAAACACCACTCGGGTTCTGATCGGGGGGGCCGTTCCTCCCAATCACGCCCCTCCAGGTATCACTGTCATTCCCCACGTGAGCATTGAAGTCCCCCAGCAGAACAAGGGAGTCCCCAGCAGGAGTACTCTCCAGCACACCCTCCAAGGACTCCAAAAAGGGTGGGTATGCTGAGCTGCTGTTTGGTGCATATGCACAAACAACAGTCAGGACCCGTCCACCCACCCGAAGGCGGAGGGAGGCAACCCTCTCGTCTACCGGTGTGAACCCCAATGTACAGGCACTGAGCCGGGGGGCAATGAGTATGCCCACACCTGCTCTGCGCCTCTCACCGTGAGCAACTCCAGAGTGGAAGAGAGTCCAACCCCTCTCGAGAGAACTGGCACCAGAACCCAGGCTGTGTGTGGAGGCAAGTCCGACTATATCCAGTCGGAAATTCTCTGCCTCACACACCAGCTCGGGCTCCTTCCCTGCCAGAGAGGTGACATTCCATGTCCCAAGAGCTAGCTTCTGCAGCCGAGGATCGGACCGCCAGGGTCCCCGCCTTTGGCTGCCGCCCAGCTCACATTGCACCCGACCCATTTGGCCCCTCTCATGGGTGGTGAGCCCATGGGAAGGGGGGCCCACGTTGCCTCTTCGGGCTGTGCCCGGCCGGGCCCCATGGGTGTAGGCCCGGCCACCAGGCGCCTGCCAACGAGCCCCACCTCCAGGCCTGGCTCCAGAAGGGGGCCCCGGTGACCCGCGTCCGGGCAAGGGAAACCTAGATCCATTTATTGTATTCATCATTGGGGTCTTTGAGCCGTGCTTTGTCTGGCCCCTCACCTAGAACCTGTTTGCCATGGGTGACCCTGCCAGGGGCATAAAGCCCCAGACAACTTAGCTTCTAGGATCATTGGGACACACAAACGGTAATACGTTAAGGTAAGGTAAGGTGACGACTCACGGAGGGCCCCAGAAAATCCAATTCATTTTATTCTGCTTTGGACATTGAAACTGGAAAATATGACTTGCATTCAATAAGTAAAGAATTCCAATTCCAAGAAACCAAGAAACGATTAAATTCCATATTAGAGTTTGGAATTATGTTGCTTTAAAAACAATTGTAAATTTTTAAGTCAGTTTAAATATACTGTGTGTGCGGTTGTGTTTGTGAACATATATATCATTTTATTTGCTGTAATTATTTTAGGAGTATGTGACATTGGTGATCCTCGTTACTCAAATACTGTATGTAGATGTTGCTCAAAATTTATCATGCTCTCCTTCACATCAGACCTCAAAGTTCACAAAGGCTGTGGGAACTTTGATAATTGACTTAATCATTGGCCATGAAGGGGAGCGGCTGTTACCTGCTCCAAAACGAAGTTTTTGCAGCACCCCTCCCCCCAGACATGAGTTTGTTTACATTTCATTTAGCAGAGCTGCGCAGAAGCCAGCCACAACGCTTTGCATGAAAAAAATTAGTTAGGTGCTGTATTGCAGAAGTGTCCCCAGCATATCCAATTTATTTCATTCAGCTTTGGACATTGAAACTGGAAAATATGACTTGCATTCAATAAGTAAATAATTGTTTCATCTAAATTCCATATTAGAGTTTGGAATTATGTTGCTTTAAAAACAATTGTAAAATTGTAAGTCAGTTTAAATATACTGTGTGTGCGCGGAGTATGTGACATTGGTGAGCCTAGTTACTCAAATACTGTATGTAGATGTTGCTCAAAATTTATCATGCTCGCCTTCACAGCAGACCTCAAAGTTCAAAAAGGCTATGGCAATTTTGATAATTGACTTAGTCATTGGCCATGAAGAGGAGCGGCTGTTACCTGCTCCAAAACGAAGTTTTTGCTGCACCCCTCCCCCCAGACATGAGTTTGTTTACATTTCATTTAGCAGAGCTGCGCAGAAGCCAGCCACAACGCTTTGCAAGAAAAAATGAGTTAGGTACTATATTGCAGAAGTTTCCCCAGCATATCCAATTTGTTTCATTCTGCTTTGGACATTTCAACTGGATCATTATGATTTGCATCCAATAAGTAACAACAGTAAGTATTCATTAGTAAGAAATCATGTTTGCGTTGCTCAATCAGTCTTGATAACAGAATTTCCTTATGTGGGACATGACTACGGTACACGTCCTTTATGAACATGCAAGTGTGTTAACAAAATACATGTGTAAGAACACAAGCAGTAAAATGCAAAAATATATGCCCCAACAACACAAATAACACAAAAACGGCAGTATACAGTACAGGTATATGGACAAAATACATTATAACAAGAGTAGTCACAAAATGAGGGCTCTTTGCTCCAAAATGAGACCTATAACAGCTGGTGGCTTTTCTTTCCAATCACTCACTATCTCGAACTTGACCTCCCCTCGATCACCACCCAAGACAGCGTTGCTCAGCTGATGTTGTGCAACAAATGTCTGAAGGCATCCACGGGACCCTTCAAAGTCCTCCATGCCCATAGCGCGATGGAACTCGCCTTCTCTCTGATTAGCGCTCCAGTTAGCGCAAATTGTTTTCAAATCTCTAAATGACCTTTTCAAATCTCTAAATTACCTCGTGCCACCTTACCTCGCTGACCTCATCTGGTCTGCGGACCAGACATTATTAGAAGCACCAAGAACTAAACTGAGGCTCAGAGGGGATGGAGCCTTTTCTGTTGCTGGTCCCTCTCTCGAATGACCTCCCACTGAACATTCGGCAAGCCTCCTCGCTGCCCATCTTCAAAACGCGCCTCAAAACTCACTTGTATTCTTTGGCATTTGACTCACCATGACTTAGATTTGTTCTTGGTTTTGCTGTTCGGTGCTTTCTACCGTATTTATTACAGACTGCGTTACTGTTTGTTGTATATGTTAAATTGCTCCATGTAAAGCACTTTGTATGCAGCGATGGCTGTTTGAAAGTGCTCTATAAATAATGTTGAGTTGAGTTAGCATGATAGCAGGTCAAGCATTCCAGGAAACGTTCATTTACTCTACAGTCCGTCGAGCCACAAGCAACTTGCTTTGAGCATCTAATCGGATGCATTCCATGTTCTCTTCCACAGTCATTACCATTCCTTTGTTTGGATGCAACGATCGACAGGACGTAAATGTAAATGAATGGAATAGAAAGTCGTTCACGATTCCAGTAAACGCATGCTAATAGAGAGATTCTGCTGTTTTTGTGCCAAAGAGAGTAAAAAGTGGTGCAGACAGTTATTCCGCGGTATCGAACGGGACTTGCTTGAGTTTGCTCTAATTCGAGCTTCCGTATGGCTTCCAGGTTCCATTTATCGGAACGTTCGTCCGTTGTTATGAATCGATCACTAATGTAATATCCATCCATCCATATTCCACCGCTTATCCAAGGTCGGGTAACAGGGGCAGCAGCTTTAGCAGGGAAGCCCAGACTTCCCTCTCCCCAGCCACTTCTCCTAGCTCTTCCCGGGGATTCTGAAACGTTCCCAGGCCAGCTGAGTGACACAGTCTCTCCAGCGTGTCTTGGGTTGTCCCCGGGGCCTCCTGCCGGTGGGACATGCCCGGAACACCTTTAAAACTCATTTCGGCCGCTTGTATCTGGGATCTCATTCTTTCGGTCACGACTCATTGCTCATGACAGTAGATGAGGGTTGGAACGTAGATCAACCGGTAAATTGAGAGCTTCGCCCTTTGGCTCAGCTCCTTCTTCACCACGACTGACCGATACAAAGCGCGCAGAGCAAGCAGCAGCCGCTTCACCGCTGCGCCTGTCGATCTCTCATTCCCTCCTGCCCTCACTTGCAAACAAGACCCCAAAATACTTAAACTCCTCCACTTGGGACAAGATCTCCTCCCAGACCCGGAGAGAGAACTCCACCCTTTTCCGACTGATTTTCATCCCAACCACTTCATACTCAGCTGCGAAACGCTCAAGTGAGAGTTGAAGGGCCCTGCTTGAAAGAGCCAACAGTCCCACATCATCTGCAATAAGCAGAGATGTAATACTGAGGCCACCAAAATGGACCCCCATCAACACTTACACTGCGCCTAGAAATTGCCAATGTCCGTAAAGTTTATGAACAGAATCGATGACAAAGGGCAGCCTTGGCGGAGTCCAACCCTCACTGGAAACGATTCTGACTTACTGCCGGTAATGTGAACCAAATTCTGACATCTGTGGTGGAGGGACCAAAGTGCCCGCATCAGGGGATTCGGTACCTCATACTCCTGAAGCAATCATATAATGTAATATCGTACTCAAATGTGTAATGCATAGATTTTTATTCTGGGTGAGGGAATTTTCGTTTGACAGAAGTCCATAGATGGCAATACTTACTGTAATTATGTTTCATTGAACAATTATAATATTTAAGTCTGGTTTAAAAAATATGAACAGGTATATACATTTGTGTTATTACAGTTGCTGAAACATATAGATGTTGCTTGAAATTTATCATGCTCCCCTCAAAACAGACCGCAGAGTAAAATAAAAGTTAAAGGCTGAGCAATTTTAGTTTATCGTTGGCCATGAAGGGGGGAGGGGCTGTTCCCAGCTCCAAACCCTCGCAGTTGCACTGTTTGAACCTAGTTTATTCAGCTCCCCTCCCCCACACTAGTTTGAGCACGTGATCAATTAGGAGCGCGGTTCATACAGCAGCAACAAAGCTTTGCAAGAAGAGTTGAGTGTTGCAGTCGTGTCCCCAGAAAATCTAATTCGTTTTATTCTGCTTTGGACATTGAAACTGTATAATACGAATTGCATCCAGTAAGTAAATAATAATGATGTTTCATCACAATTCCATATTAGCATTTGGGAATAATGTTGCTTTCAGAACAATTACAATATTTTAAGTCGTTTTTAAAATATGTGTGTGTGTATATACTGTATATATATACAGTATGTATATACACATATATATGCTGTGCTCATTTTAGGAGTACACATTGGTGTAAACAAGAGTTCATAAAATATGTTGATATTGCTTGACATTTACTATGCCCCACTTCAAAACGGACCTCAGAGGAAAAGTGAAGGAGTTTTGGTTATGAAGGGGCGGGGCTGTTTTCACACCCCAAAACGTCACAGTTACGTTGCAGGAAACGAGTTTCTACAGCTACCCTCCCCCACATCACACTCGCTGACCATCAATTAGGAAACGCGCGCTTTGCTACCTGCACAAAAGGAAGGCGTTGAGAAGAGTGAGCGTACGAGTCAGCATCATCGAGAAAACCCCAGAAAGTGACAAATACTTCAGAATTAAAGCAGGTAAGACACTCAAGTTTTGAATATTTTCTTACAAGTTAGTTATTCTAAGTAATTCGGGCAGGCTCAAAGGTTCGTGTTATATCAGCATTAGAGTGAAACCGACTATATGAATAACTCTACTATGCTGTACCTAAGGAGTTGTCACCAAGATGGAAAGTTTCCTTTCAAACAATAAACTTTCAATAGGGCGTCAGACACACAATACAGCGCCACAGAATAGGCCGTTGGTGTGGTAAAATCAAGTTTTAACAACCCCCCCCCCCCCCCCGCCGCCGTCGTCGTCGCCGCCATTTTAGTTGAGCAGAAAATTAGTTGCAAATGACCCAGCGTCTTTCGCCGCCGCCGCCATCTTAGTTGGGCAGAGAATTAGTTGCAAATGGAACCAGTGTCTTTCCATATACAGAAAGTAACTGCAAAAAGACGATGTAAAATACCAAGCAATTTACAGATAACAAAGTGGGTTGAACGAAATATTATACTGTGAACCATTATCAACACAAAAGTTAAAATAAAATAATAAATAAATAAATAAAATAATAGAGGTTAAATGTGTGGATCACCAAAACCTATGCATTTTGGGCTGAAAAACCCCCCACTTATGAGGAGAGATGCATATTTTCTATGTTTGTTAAGCTTTCTACTATTTTATGGGGACATTTTGATGATTTTTTTTGTGGCAACATACATTGTCACTGTCATCAACTTTGCGATTTGTAACCACACTCGCTCATCGTTTATTGATCCCAAATATCCTTATGGGCAAAGCCGAATTAGTGGTGATTGAAACTTTGACTTTTCAAACGTCAAACCAGTTATTGGCCCAGGCTTATAAAAACACACTAGTGATGCATTCTCAGCATGAATCTTAACCTTATCATACTCATATCAACTTGGTGATTAGACGTTAATCGGCAAATTAGTGGATGAATGTTGATGTAATTCAGGGAGAGAAAAAATGCTCTGGCGTGCAGAGATTTAGTGAATATGCGTTCATTTTAGTCGCCACATACTAAGAGAAATTTCCTCTTCTGGGAATATAATAGGATGAACGTGGAAGGAATTCAAACAAATTTGATTAAAAAGTACACATGATGCGTTCAAAGAATTAATGTAAATATTGTAATTATATACAGAAATTGCATCTTAATAGGTGTATGAAAAGATTGACCTGGGTACAGCTCACGTGGAAAATTGTTCTCTCCGCACTCTGTGTCGGCCATCATTGTTATTGGATTGCCAAATACTTGGAAATAAGCCTCTCTTTGTGACGCAGATGATTCGCCAAATGTGTAGTGGCAACTAGTACAGTATTAAATTTACATTTATTAAGTTTTTAATTTTCTGAAATATTGATTGCTGGTATTGGCAGCCTCCACGATAACCTTAAAATAATGCCGGTATCAGCCTGATACCATTATTTGGTTTCGGCACTTACCTATCTTTGCCAAGCACTGGAAATGAGTGATATAGACATTTTTAAAAATTATAATAAGTCGACTTTTAATTGATTACCCGGTCAGTTTCAAATGCTTTATTTGCCCATATTAAACAAAATAAGTTATTTCTATAAGGTATTTCTGTTTTGCCATGTTAATGTGTTCGATTAATATTTTATCCCACAGAACTATCTTGTCATGTAAGCCTGAATTATTAGTACTATTCTCTAACATCATTAATTGCAATGGTATTTTCTGATTTTTTTTTTAATAACAGATGGACAATCCCACTGAAGATGGTGATTATTCTGACTCAAGTCTTTTTGGATCAGATGAGGAATACAAACCAACTGAGACATCCTCTGAGTCGAGTGATGACGAGAAGATATTCCATCCAAAGGTAGAAAAATTGTTCTCTTATGATACATCCAGTGAAGACTCTACAAGTCATCAGACATATGAAGCAGAGGAGCACAGTCATGTCTGCAATTCGTAAAGAAGGTATATTAACCTATGTAAAAACAAAAGATGAGCAAAGAAGATCCTTCTTTAACCATAAAAGCATTTACAAAAAGGGAAGGCAAACGAGTTTGGCACAGAAGTCATTATTGCTTCTACTGTGGCCAATCAAATTTAAAGATGGCAAGGCAATTGGAAAGGAAACATAAGGAATCACAAAATAAATTCTGTGGGGGGGTTTGTGAACACATAACAAAGGAACAAACTACACAATCAACTCTGAGACGGTCCAGTCTCCTACAAAAGGAAAGATTACAGAAGTACAAACGAGCACGAAAGCAACACATTCTACCTGTATGTAATCAACTCTTTTCACGCGTAGCAAGTCTACTCCTGTAGCATTCACACGTCCCATTTTATATCGGTGCTGTCCCGCATACTAGCATTTACTCCAGAGTAAATGTTTAAACCACCTCCTGAGCAGGGTTACATTTACTCTGTTTTAAGCTGTTTTCAGGGGCTACACTGGTGTAACTTTGTACGTGGCAACGCTCGACTTTGGGGTGGGGCGGGGGGGGGGGGGCAGAACGGATGAATGGACATGTCAAGAGTTTTAATTTCTCCATATTTTGTTCCGGTCAGTTGTCACGCAGTATGAGGAACATATATAAATTATATTTAATCCTTGTGTATTTTTAGCCGTTATAAATCAAATGTTTCTTGGGGGAAATAATGCGGCATAAATTCACTCTAGCACCTAAAGCACTATGAAATGACATACAACAAAAATTTCTACTGTACAATATTACACGATCGATTACAGCATTGTTTTCGGTATTTTTGTATTTAGATTCATGTTCTTACCATTTCATTTATCAAATGGATTGCCCACACTGGACAATGTAATCTATCAATATAAAAGTTGTTTTTCGAAACCCCTGCTATTCGCGTTCAATAGAGACCAGGCTCGTTCACTGGCTGCCACTGGAATGCACTTGAAGGGGGAAGATAATTTATGGATGATGGTTATTTTGAATCAGGAATCAGTATTTTATTTCTGCCAAATATTTGCATTGGTCTAACAAAATTTAATTATGTCGATTGGTTCACACTGACTAGCATGAAATCATACAAGATGTTCTTGTAACATACCTTTCAAATGTTATATGTTGCCCAGTAAATCTTCTCTATTCTTAATGGAAGCACGAACTTGTATTTAATACATAATACAATGATTTGCATGTCATGTTCAACCTCTATTTAATTGGCTACACTACTATGTTGGAATTGATGGCTGCAACACGTTCCAAACAAGCTGGGACAAGGTGGTTTTGGATGCAGTGCTCTGTGATAGGTCGAAGGTCATGGCCTTTGAATGTTATCTGTTTTTGGCCTTGCCGCTTACATGCACTGATTGGTCCAGATTCTCTGAACCTTTTGATATTATGGACCAAAGATGACGTAATCCCTCAATTCCTTGCAATTATACGTTGTGAAACTCTGTCCTTCAACGATTCAACTTGTGGTGACCCTCACCCAATCTTTGCTTGTGAATTCAGGATAGCTACTTTTTGACCCAATCATGGCACCCACCCATTCACAGTTAGCCTGTTCACCGGTGGGATGTGACAAACAGGGGTTTGATGAGCATTTCTCAACATTATTTTTTTTGCTAGCTGTTCCATCTTTTATGGAACGCATTACAGCCATTAAATTCTAAGTTACCGTATTTTCACGACTATTCGACGCATCGTACTAATGGCCGCAGTTTTACAGTGGTAAAACATACGCCAGCTTAAACATATGGCATGCATGCGCGCACGCTAACACGTTAGCTTGAAGCATACGGTAGCATGCCAAGACATACAGATAAGATAAAAACACGTTTTTAAAAAGGCAACGAAAGCAGAACTGAGTTCGGGTGTATTTTATTTAGCCATCGTACAATGTTCTCACGTTTATCGATCAATCATCACCCAGAAATCCATCAAAGTCCTCATCCTCTGTATCAGAAGCAGAGGACTGCACATCTCAGTTGTCATTGAATGCATCACATGCTAGTGTGAGTTGCTACGCATTGCCGAGCGGAAAGGAGTAGCAACAGCAAAGTCAACATTTCTCTCGTGTGAAGCTTTCCCACATTTGAAAGTAAAGAACAGAGCGAAACATGGTGGCAGCGCGCGTGTGTGTAGAAAGATTTGAACAATTGTGCAAGTACCGTAATCCATCAAAAACGCCGCGTTCCCTCTCGTTGTTGCGTATTGTGGCGTAACTCGCCAAGCGCTGCCTCTCACTCTTTGTAAAGTTGTGTTTGCCACCGATCATCCATTGTTCCGATGCCGTTTGCAACTTCACTTTGAACGCCCGGTTGATGCCAATGTCCAGCGGTTGGAGTTCTTTAGTCAACCCTCCGGGAATAACGGCAAGCTCAGAGTTCATTTGCTTGACTTGTTTTTTTCACCGCTGCTGTGAGATGGGCACGCATGCCAAAAGCATAACCGGTGGCTTTAAGTTTGAACTGAGCTTCGTAGGCGTGTCCTTTTGTCGAATTTATTTTCAGGGGTTCTTAGAAACCAAAACCGGAGTTGTTTTGCAACAATGCACATTGCCACACTCTATACAAGTGTTGGTACTGGCTTGAGGCGTCCCTTTAGCGTACTTACACGCCCACCCTTCACCATTGGCGGACTAGCTTGCCTGTCCTCTCTCTCCCTCTCTCTCCCTCTCCATATATGTATATATACACGCCCACCCTTCCCTGATTGGCCGACTTCATTCCCGCATGCCTGGCCACAGTCACTTCCGCCTTTTCTCTATATAAACAACGTGTCGGCTATCAGTCAGATTTTGGAACTCAGCGCATATAAAGGACGCTCCGCACCATAAGGCGTCCTGTCCATTTTGGAGAAAATTTAAGACTTTTAATGGCGCCTTATAGTCGTGAAAATACGGTAAATATTATTGGAAAAAATTAAATGTACCAATTTGAACATTGAATGTTGTCTTGTCTTTGTAATGCTTCACTTAAATATAGGTTGGACATGATTTGCAAATCATTGTATTCTGTTTTGATTGATGAGCATAATGTCCCAATTTCACTGGAATTGGGTTACTAAATGAATGCCTTGATAGCATATTTTTGTTCAACACTGATTTAGTAAAATGTGTCACTTTGTTCTCCTTTTCATGTGGTGGTATCGACCTTTAGCCCCAAAAAGGGAAAAGCATCTCTCCAAAAGAGGGAAGACTGAATTGGATGGTAAGCTTTGGATGAGGAACTATATCTCTTTTTTCATAATTTAACCAGTTAAAATGCATGCAACGTATTTGACAATGAGTGTCAAATCAGGGATGTCCCATTTCATTGCAGATTCGAGTCCAGGCGGGGACCCTGGCGGTCCGATCCTTGGCTGCAGAAGCTAGCTCTTGGGACATGGAATGTCACCTCTCTGGCAGGGAAGGAGCCCGAGCTGGTGTGTGAGGCAGAGAAGTTCCGACTGGATATAGTCGGACTTGCCTCCACACACAGCCTGGGTTCTGGTACCAGTTCTCTCGAGAGGGGTTGGACTCTCTTCCACTCTGGAGTTGCTCACGGTGAGAGGCGCAGAGCAGGTGTGGGCATACTCATTGCCCCCCGCCTCAGTGCCTGTACATTGGGGTTCACACCGGTAGACGAGAGGGTTGCCTCCCTCCGCCTTCGGGTGGGTGGACGGGTCCTGACTGTTGTTTGTGCATATGCACCAAACAGCAGCTCAGCATACCCACCCTTTTTGGAGTCCTTGGAGGGTGTGCTGGAGAGTACTCCTGCTGGGGACTCCATTGTTCTGCTGGGGGACTTCAATGCTCACGTGGGCAATGACAGTGATACCTGGAGGGGCGTGATTGGGAGGAACGGCCCCCCCCGATCAAAACCCGAGTGGTGTTTTGTTATTGGACTTCTGTGCTCGTCACGGATTGTCCATAACGAACACCTTGTTCAAACATAAGGGTGTCCATATGTGCACTTGGCACCAGGACACCCTAGGCCGCAGTTCGATGATCGACTTTGTAGTTGTATCATCGGATTTGCGGCCGCATGTTCTGGATACTCGGGTGAAGAGAGGGGCGGAGCTGTCAACTGATCACCACCTGGTGGTGAGTAGGCTCCGATGGTGGGGGAAGATGCCGGTCCGTCCTGGCAGACCCAAATGTATAGTGAGGGTTTGTTGGGAGCGTCTGGCGGAATCCCCTGTCAGAAGGAGTTTCAACTCCCACCTCCGACAGAGCTTTTCCCATGTTCCGGGGAAGACGGGGGACATTGAGTCCGAGTGGACCATGTTCCGTGCCTCTATTGTTGAGGCGACCAATCTGAGTTGTGGCCGTAAGGTGGTTGGTGCCCGTCGTGGCGGCAATCCCCGTACTCGCTGGTGGACACCAGCAGTAAGGGATGCCGTCAAGCTGAAGGAGTCCTATCGAGCCTTTATGGCCTGTGGGACCCCAGAGGCAGCTGACGGGTATCGACTGGCCAAGCGGACCGCGGCTTCGGTGGTCGCCGAGGCAAAAACCCGAGCGTGGGAAGAGTTCGGTGAGGCCATGGAAGCGGACTTCCGGACGGCTTCGAGGAAATTCTGGTCCACCATCCGACGTCTCAGGAGGGGGAAGCAGTGCACCACTAACACTGTGTACAGTGGGGATGGGGCGCTGCTGACTTCGACTCGGGACGTTGTGAACCGGTGGGCAGAGTACTTCGAAGACCTCCTCAACTCCACCAACACGCCTTCCTTGGAGGAAGCAGAGCCTGGGGACTCTGAGGTGGGCTCTCCTATCTCTGTGGTTGAAGTCACCGATGTGGTTAAAAAGCTCCTCGGTGGCAAGGCCCCAGGGGTGGATGAGATCCGCCCGGAGTTCCTCAAGGCTCTGGATGTTGTGGGGCTGTCCTGGTTGACACGCCTCTGCAACATCGCGTGGTCAACAGGGAGAGTGCCTCTGGATTGGCAGACCGGGGTGGTAGTCCCTCTTTTTAAAAAGGGGGACCGCAGGGTGTGTTCCAACTACAGAGGGATCACACTCCTCAGCCTCCCTGGTAAGGTCTATTCAGGGGTGCTGGAGAGGAGGGTCCGTCAGGAAGTCGAGCCTCCAATTGAGGAGGAGCAGTGTGGTTTTCGTCCCGGCCGTGGAACAGTGGACCAGCTCTTACACCCTTAGCAGGGTCCTTGAGGGTATGTGGGAATTCGCCCAACCAGTCTACATGTGTTTTGTGGACTTGGAGAAGGCGTTTGACTGTGTCCCTCGGGGAGTTCTGTGGGGGGTGCTTCGTGGGTATGGGGTACCGAACCCCCTGATACGGGCTGTTCGGTCACTATACCACCGATGTCAGAGTTTGGTTCGCATTGCCGGCAGTAAGTCGGAATCGTTTCCAGTGGGGGTAGGACTCCGCCAAGGCTGCCCTTTGTCGCCGATTCTGTTCATAACCTTTATGGACAGAATTTCTAGGCGCAGCCGAAGCGTTGAGGGGGTCAGTTTTGGGGGCCTCAGTATTACATCCCTGCTTTTTGCAGATGATGTGGTGCTGTTGGCTCCTTCAAACGGGGCTCTCCAACTCTCACTGGAGCGTTTCGCAGCCGAGTGTGAAGCGGTTGGGATGGAAATCGGCACCTCCAAATCTGAAACCATGGTCCTCGGTCGGAAAAGGGTGGAGTGCCCCCTCCGGTTCGGGGAGGAGATCTTACCCCAAGTGGAGGAGTTCAAGTATCTTGGGGTCTTGTTCACGAGTGGGGGTAGGAGGGAGCGGAGATCGACAGGCGGATCGGTGCAGCGTCTGCTGTGATGCGGATGTTGTATCTGTCTGTCGTGGTGAAGAAGGAGCTGAGCCAAAGGGCGAAGCTCTCAATTTACCGGTCGATCTACGTCCCAACCCTCACCTATGGTCACGAGCTATGGGTCGTGACCGAAAGAACGAGATCCCGGATACAAGCGGCTGAAATGAGTTTTCTCCGCAGGGTGTCCGGGCTCTCCCTTAGAGATAAGGTGAGAAGCTCAGTCATCCGGGAGGGGCTCAGAGTCGAGCCGCTTCTCCTCCACATCGAGAGGAGCCAGATGAGGTGGCTTGGGCATCTGATTCGGATGCCTCCTGAGCGCCTCCCCGGTGAGGTGTACCGGTCATGTCCCACCGGGAGGAGACCCAGGACACGCTGGAGAGACTATGTCACCCAGCTTGCCTGGGAACGACTCGGGATCCCCCGGGGAGAGCTGGAAGAAGTAGCTAGGGAGAGGGAAGACTGGGCTTCCCTGCTAAAGCTGTTGCCCCCACGACCCGGCCCCGGATAAGCGGTAGATGATGGATGGATGGAAAAAATATTACACCCAAAGAGCAGGCAAAATCTAAATTGGAGAAAAAGACAAGTACTTTTATTTTTTTTACGTATAAAATCCACATTGTAAAGCTATCACAAGGTGGTCTTTGTGAGTATCATTAAATTGCAATTGTCATCATATTTAGGGTCTCCCAGAGCAAATTTGAGGAGACCATGGAATGAAGAAGAAAAGGCTGCTGTGGAAAAACACCTGGGGAGACTTATAAAAGGGTGTCAAGCAAGAACAATGCACTGACTGCAAAATGAAAGAGCCGCAGGCCTTGGCTCAAAAAACCTGTAAAGACGTAAAGAACTTCAAGAAAAGATCTGCTTCTCGAGTTCTTCATTTTTAAATTTAAATTTTCTTGCTGGAGTATTTTTTTTTTCAATTCTTTTCTATTCTTCCTGAGCAGTGTTGTTAAAAATGTTCTACTTGAGGTGAGATTTAATGTTGACATGTACTTATAAAGTTTTACAATATATTTGATTTAGTTCCGTAAATTAATTGGCCAAAGCATGGGTCACTTTTATTGTAGTAGTAATTGTACAGCAATCAATCGGTTCAAGTTGTGATTGATATATAATGTATAAATGAGGAACTCTGCTTTCTTAAGTTGAAACTATCAAATTATTCATAAAACAGACTACTCACACTTTTTAAAATTAAAATACAAAATGTCTGCTGTGTAATTGCAGGTTAATAAGAGAGGAAAAACTCTGAAGGCCATACCAAAAGTTGATTTGTATGCTTAACTGCAACAAAACCAAAAAAGATAAGATATTTTAACCAAAGTCACAACAGGAGTGAGGACTTTGAATGTGCCCATTCAGAGTCCTCACTCCTGCTATGATTTCAGTTTCAAGTCTACTTTTTATTGCTCTGTTTTTTAAAGAAGTTGAAGTGGGGAAAGTAGTTGGGGTGACATCTAGTGTACAAATCTAAGACTAGTTCCTCTCTAAACCTATCAGAAAGGGTGGTCCTCACTCCCTATCTGGAGTTACCCGGACCTCACAAATATAGTCGTACAGGAATGTGTGTGTGTGTGTGTGTGTGTGTGTGTGTGTGTGTGTGTGTGTGTGTGTGTGTGTGTGTGTGTGTGTGTGTGTGTGTGTGTGTGTGTGTGTGTGTGTGTGTGTGTGTGTGTGTGTGTGTGTGTGTGTGTGTGTGTGTGTGTTTGTACGGCTATACTTGTGAGGACCACTGTGATTATAAGACCAACGTAGTGAGGACATTTTTGACAAGTGAGGACATTTAGGCCAGTCCTCACAAGTTTTTCATTCTAAAGGCCTCTAGAGGGTTTATATAGGCATCTCTCAAAGTTTCAGAGAGGTCCTCACAAATATACCAAAAATGATTTTTTGTGTGTATTTTCATTTAAATTCAATACACACACTTTTTACTCACTACCGCCACCTATTGATTTCTGAAATATTTTTGTTCCAACAAAACTGAAACTATAGAAAACAGTCTCATGGGCTTATTAGAAAGTAAAACAATGATGTATTTTTTATTATATCTAATATTTGTCTAAGTTTAACTTTTTTAACAAACATCTTGTTATGAAATAGAACTTGTTATGCAAACCCAAATCTGGAATATGGCCTCAGACCCACACGAAATTACACCTTAAATCAAACCACTAAATAAAAAACCTAAAATAATTTAGTGAAGTACACACTTATTCCATTTGTGACATATTGAGGTTTTAGTTGTCATTTCATAGCTCCACATTTGTAATTTGAAGTGCACATTTCTAACATTAAGCAAAGCTCTCTGAGTATTTTTACTGAGTAATGTTTTATATTCTATTGTATACTACTGATGGAACTATTATTTACTATTATATTTAGGGCATCAGTCTCATCTTTTCCATAAGGACACAAGGACAGAGGTGGCAGAATAAATGTGCACTCAATTGTATTAGTGTTACTTTTGAAAAATATGACATGTAAAAAAAAAGAGTCCTTGAATAAGAGTAAATATGTACGTAGTGGGGCAGCCCGGTAGTCCAGTGGTTACCACGTCGGCTTCACAGTGCAGAGGTACCGGGTTCGATTCCAGCTCCAGCCTCCCTGTGTGGAGTTTGCATGTTATCCCGGGCGTGGGTTTTCTCCGGGTGCTCCGGTTCCCTCCCACATTCCAAAAACATGCGTAGCAGGCTGATTGAACACTCTAAATTGTCCCTAGGTGTGAGTGTGAGTGCGAATGGTTGAACGTTTCTGTGTGCCCTGCGATTGGCTGGCAACCGATTCAGGGTGTCCCCCGCCTACTGCCCGAAGACAGCTGGGATAGGCTCCAGCACCCCCGCGACCCTAGTGAGGATCAAGCGGCTCGAAAGATGAATGAATGTACGTAGTGAAAGAATCACAAGTACTGAGTAATTGGTGAGGAACTTCTTATTTATATTTTCAAACTACCACATTAAATAGAAATAGGAAAGTGCAATTAAATTAAAAAAGTTAAAGCTGTAAGCATATTTACGCCCTCAGGCATGTCGGAGTTCTCATTGTAACATACATTCAGTCATTTTCCGATCCGTTTTATCCTCACAAGGGTCACGGGGGGTGCTGGAGCCTATCCCAGCCGTCTTCGGTCAGTAGGCAGGGGACACCCTGAACCGGTTGCCAGCCAATCGCAGGGCACACACTGACAAACAACCATCCGCGCTCACACTCGCCACCGAGGGACAATTTGGATTGTTCAATTAGCCTGCCATGCATGTTTTTGGAATGTGGGATCTGGAGAGAACCCACACAGACCTGGGGAGAACATGCAAACTTCACACAGGGTGGCCGGAGCTGAAATTGAACCTGGTACCTCTGCGCTGTGAGGTCAACACGCGGACCACTAGTTCACCAGGCCGCTCCCCAGAAAATCCATCCATCATCTACCGCTTATACGGGGCCGGGTCGCGGGGGCAACAGCTTTAGCAGGGAAGCCCAGACTTCTCTCTCCCTAGCTACTTCTTCCAGCTCTCTCCGGGGGATCCCGAGCCGTTCCCAGGCAAGCTGGGTGACATAGTCTCTCCAGCGTGTCCTGGGTCTTCCTCTGGGTCTCCTCCCGGTGGAACATGACCGGAACACCTCACCGGTGAGGCGCTCAAGAGGCATCCGAATCAGATGCCCAGGCCACCTCATCTGGCTCCTCTCGATGTGGAGGAGAAGCGGCTCGACTCTGAACCCCTCCCGGATGACTGAGCTTCTCACCTTATCTCTAAGGGATAAAACTCATTTCGGCCGCTTGTATCCGGGATCTCGTTCTTTCGGTCACGACCCATAGCTCGTGACCATAGGTGAGGGTTGGGACGTAGATCGACCGGTAAATTGAGAACTTCGCCCTTTGGCTCAGCTCCTTCTTCACCACGACAGACCGATACAACGTCCGCATCACAGCAGACGCTGCACCGATCCGCCTGTCGATCTCCCGCTCCCTCCTACCCCCACTCGTGAACAAGACCCCAAGATACTTGAACTCCTCCACTTGGGGTAAGATCTCTTCCCCGACCCGGAGGGGGCACTCCACCCTTTTCCGACTGAGGACCATGGTTTCAGATTTGGAGGTGCTGATTCTCATCCCAACCGCTTCACACTCGGCTGCGAAACGCTCCAGTGAGAGTTGGAGAGCCCCGTTTGAAGGAGCCAACAGCACCACATCATCTGCAAAAAGCAGGGATGCAATACTGAGGCCCCCAAAACGGACCCCCTCAACGCTTCGGCTGCGCCTAGAAATTCTGTCCATAAAGGTTATGAACAGAATCAGCGACAAACGGCAGCCTTGGCGGAGTCCTACCCCCACTGGAAACGATTCCGACTTACTGCTGGCAATGCGAACCAAACTCTGACATCGGTGGTATAGTGACCGAACAGCCCGTATCAGGGGGTTCGGTACCCCATACCCACGAAGCACCCCCAACAGAACTCCCCGAGGGACACGGTCAAACGCCTTCTCCAAGTCCACAAAACACATGTAGACTGGTTGGGCGAATTCCCACATACCCTCAAGGACCCTGCTAAGGGTGTAGAGCTGGTCCACTGTTCCACGGCCGGGACGAAAACCACACTGCTCCTCCTCAATTGGCGGCTCGACTTCCTGACGGACCCTCCTCTCCAGCACCCCTGAATAGACCTTACCAGGGAGACTGAGGAGTGTGATCCCTCTATAGTTGGAACACACCCTCCGGTCCCCCTTTTTAAAAAGAGGGACTACCACCCCGGTCTGCTAATCCAGAGGCACTCTCCCTGTTGACCACGCGATGTTGCAGAGGCGTGTCAACCAGGACAGCCCAACAACATCCAGAGCCTTGAGGAACTCCGGGCGGATCTCATCCACCCCTGGGGCCCTACCACCGAGGAGCTTTTTAACCACATCGGTGACTTCAACCACAGAGATAGGAGAGCCCACCTCAGAGTCCCCAGGCTCTGCTTCCTCCAAGGAAGGCGTGTTGGTGGAGTTGAGGAGGTCTTCGAAGTACTCTGCCCACCGGTTCACAACGTCCCGAGTCGAAGTCAGCAGCGCCCCATCCCCGCTGTACACAGTGTTAGTGGTGCACTGCTTCCCCCTCCTGAGACGTCGGATGGTTGACCAGAATTTCCTCGAAGCCGTCCGGAAGTCGGCTTCAATGGCCTCGCCGAACTCTTCCCACGCTCGGGTTTTTGCCTCGGCGAACACCGAAGCCGCGGTCCGCTTGGCCAGTCGATACCCGTCAGCTGCCTCTGGGGTCCCACAGGCCATCAAGTATCGATAGGACTCCTTCTTCAGCTTGACGGCATCCCTTACTGCTGGTGTCCACCAGCGAGTACGGGGGTTGCCGCCACGACAGGCACCAACCACCTTACGGCCACAACTCAGATTGGCCGCCTCAACAATAGAGGCACGGAACATGGGACTCGGACTCAATGTCCCCCGTCTCCCCCGGAACATGGGAAAAGCTCTGTCGGAGGTGGGAGTTGAAACTCCTGACAGGGGATTCCGCCAGACGCTCCCAACAAACCCTCACTATACGCTTGGGTCTGCCAGGACGGACCGGCATCTTCCCCCACCATCGGAGCCTACTCACCACCAGGTGGTGATCAGTTGACAGCTCCGCTCCTCTCTTCACCCGAGTGTCCAGAACATGCGGCCGCAAAGCCGATGATACAACTACAAAGTCGATCATCGAACTGCGGCCTAGGGTGTCCTGGTGCCAAGTGCACATATGGACACCCTTATGCTTTAACAAGGTGTTCGTTATGGACAATCCGTGACGAGCACAGAAGTCCAATAACAAAACACCACTCGGGTTCTGATCGGGGGGGCCGTTCCTCCCAATCACGCCCCTCCAGGTATCACTGTCATTCCCCACGTGAGCATTGAAGTCCCCCAGCAGAACAAGGGAGTCCCCAGCAGGAGTACTCTCCAGCACACCCTCCAAGGACTCCAAAAAGGGTGGGTATGCTGAGCTGCTGTTTGGTGCATATGCACAAACAACAGTCAGGACCCGTCCAGCCACCCGAAGGCGGAGGGAGGCGACCCTCTCGTCTACCGGTGTGAACCCCAATGTACAGGCACTGAGCCGGGGGGCAATGAGTATGCCCACACCTGCTCTGCGCCTCTCACCGTGAGCAACTCCAGAGTGGAAGAGAGTCCAACCCCTCTCGAGAGAACTGGCACCAGAACCCAGGCTGTGTGTGGAGGCAAGTCCGACTATATCCAGTCGGAAATTCTCTGCCTCACACACCAGCTCGGGCTCCTTCCCTGCCAGAGAGGTGACATTCCATGTCCCAAGAGCTAGCTTCTGCAGCCGAGGATCGGACCGCCAGGGTCCCCGCCTTTGGCTGCCGCCCAGCTCACATTGCACCCGACCCATTTGGCCCCTCTCATTAGCGGTGAGCCCATGGGAAGGGGGACCCACGTTGCCTCTTCGGGCTGTGCCCGGCCGGGCCCCATGGGTGTAGGCCCGGCCACCAGGCGCCTGCCAACGAGCCCCACCTCCAGGCCTGGCTCCAGAAGGGGGCCCCGGTGACCCGCGTCCGGGCAAGGGAGACCTAGATCCATTTATTGTATTCATCATTGGGGTCTTTGAGCCGTGCTTTGTCTGGCCCCTCACCTCGAACCTGTTTGCCATGGGTGACCCTGCCAGGGGCATAAAGCCCCAGACAACTTAGCTTCTAGGATCATTGGGACACACAAACCCCTCCACCACGGTAAGGTGACGACTCACGGAGGGCCCCAGAAAATCCAATTCATTTTATTCTGCTTTGGACATTGAAACTGGAAAATATGACTTGCATTCAATAAGTAAAGAATTCCAATTCCAAGAAACCAAGAAACGATTAAATTCCATATTAGAGTTTGGAATTATGTTGCTTTAAAAACAATTGTAAATTTTTAAGTCAGTTTAAATATACTGTGTGTGCGGTTGTGTTTGTGAACATATATATAATTTTATTTGCTGTAATTATTTTAGGAGTATGTGACATTGGTGATCCTCGTTACTCAAATACTGTATGTAGATGTTGCTCAAAATTTATCATGCTCTCCTTCACATCAGACCTCAAAGTTCACAAAGGCTGTGGGAACTTTGATAATTGACTTAATCATTGGCCATGAAGAGGAGCGGCTGTTACCTGCTCCAAAACGAAGTTTTTGCAGCACCCCTCCCCCCAGACATGAGTTTGTTTACATTTCATTTAGCAGAGCTGCGCAGAAGCCAGCCACAACGCTTTGCAAGAAAAAAATGAGTTAGGTACTGTATTGCAGAAGTGTCCCCAGCATATCCAATTTATTTCATTCAGCTTTGGACATTGAAACTGGAAAATATGACTTGCATTCAATAAGTAAATAATTGTTTCATCTAAATTCCATATTAGAGTTTGGAATTATGTTGCTTTAAAAACAATTGTAAAATTGTAAGTCAGTTTAAATATACTGTGTGTGCGCGGAGTATGTGACATTGGTGAGCCTAGTTACTCAAATACTGTATGTAGATGTTGCTCAAAATTTATCATGCTCGCCTTCACAGCAGACCTCAAAGTTCAAAAAGGCTATGGCAATTTTGATAATTGACTTAGTCATTGGCCATGAAGAGGAGCGGCTGTTACCTGCTCCAAAACGAAGTTTTTGCTGCACCCCTCCCCCCAGACATGAGTTTGTTTACATTTCAATTAGCAGAGCTGCGCAGAAGCCAGCCACAACGCTTTGCAAGAAAAAATGAATTAGGTACTGTATTGCAGAAGTGTCCCCAGCATATCCAATTTGTTTCATTCTGCTTTGGACATTTCAACTGGATCATTATGATTTGCATCCAATAAGTAACAAAAGTAAGTATTCTTTAGTAAGAAATCATGTTTGCGTTGCTCAATCAGTCTTGATAACAGAATTTCCTTATGTGGGACATGACTACGGTACACGTCCTTTATGAACATGCAAGTGTGTTAACAAAATACATGTGTAAGAACACAAGCAGTAAAATGCAAAAATATATGCTCCAACAACACAAATAACACAAAAACGGCAGTATACAGTACAGGTATATGAACAAAATACATTATAACAAGAGTAGTCACAAAATGAGGGCTCTTTGCTCCAAAATGAGACCTATAACAGCTGGTGGCTTTTCTTTCCAATCACTCACTATCTCGAACTTGACCTCCCCTCGATCACCACCCAAGACAGCGTTGCTCAGCTGATGTTGTGCAACAAATGTCTGAAGGCATCCACGGGACCCTTCAAAGTCCTCCATGCCCATAGCGCGATGGAACTCGCCTTCTCTCTGATTAGCGCTCCAGTTAGCGCAAATTGTTTTCAAATCTCTAAATGACCTTTTCAAATCTCTAAATTACCTCGTGCCACCTTACCTCGCTGACCTCATCTGGTCTGCGGACCAGACATTATTAGAAGGACCAAGAACTAAACTGAGGCTCAGAGGGGATGGAGCCTTTTCTGTTGCTGGTCCCTCTCTCTGGAATGACCTCCCACTGAACATTCGGCAAGCCTCCTCGCTGCCCATCTTCAAAACGCGCCTCAAAACTCACTTGTATTCTTTGGCATTTGACTCACCATGACTTAGATTTGTTCTTGGTTTTGCTGTTCGGTGCTTTCTACCGTATTTATTACAGACTGCGTTACTGTTTGTTGTATATGTTAAATTGCTCCATGTAAAGCACTTTGTATGCAGCGATGGCTGTTTGAAAGTGCTCTATAAATAATGTTGAGTTGAGTTAGCATGATAGCAGGTCAAGCATTCCAGGAAACGTTCATTTACTCTACAGTCCGTCGAGCCACAAGCAACTTGCTTTGAGCATCTAATCGGATGCATTCCATGTTCCCTTCCACAGTCATTACCATTCCTTTGTTTGGATGCAACGATCGACAGGACGTAAATGTAAATGAATGGAATAGAAAGTCGTTCACGATTCCAGTAAACTCATGCTAATAGAGAGATTCTGCTGTTTTTGTGCCAAAGAGAGTAAAAAGTGGTGCAGACAGTTATTCCGCGGTATCGAACGGGACTTGCTTGAGTTTGCTCTAATTCGAGCTTCGGTATGGCTTCCAGGTTCCAGGTATCGGAACGTTCGTCCGTTGTTATGAATCGATCACTAATGTAATATCCATCCATCCATATTCCACCGCTTATCCAAGGTCGGGTAACAGGGGCAGCAGCTTTAGCAGGGAAGCCCAGACTTCCCTCTCCCCAGCCACTTCTCCTAGCTCTTCCCGGGGATTCTGAAACGTTCCCAGGCCAGCTGAGTGACACAGTCTCTCCAGCGTGTCTTGGGTTGTCCCCGGGGCCTCCTGCCGGTGGGACATGCCCGGAACACCTTTAAAACTCATTTCGGCCGCTTGTATCTGGGATCTCATTCTTTCGGTCACGACTCATTGCTCATGACAGTAGATGAGGGTTGGAACGTAGATCAACCGGTAAATTGAGAGCTTCGCCCTTTGGCTCAGCTCCTTCTTCACCACGACTGACCGATACAAAGCGCGCAGAGCAAGCAGCAGCCGCTTCACCGCTGCGCCTGTCGATCTCTCATTCCCTCCTGCCCTCACTTGCAAACAAGACCCCAAAATACTTAAACTCCTCCACTTGGGACAAGATCTCCTCCCCGACCCGGAGAGAGAACTCCACCCTTTTCCGACTGATTTTCATCCCAACCACTTCATACTCAGCTGCGAAACGCTCAAGTGAGAGTTGAAGGGCCCTGCTTGAAAGAGCCAACAGTCCCACATCATCTGCAATAAGCAGAGATGTAATACTGAGGCCACCAAAATGGACCCCCATCAACACTTACACTGCGCCTAGAAATTGCCAATGTCCGTAATGTTTATGAACAGAATCGATGACAAAGGGCAGCCTTGGCGGAGTCCAACCCTCACTGGAAACGATTCTGACTTACTGCCGGTAATGTGAACCAAATTCTGACATCTGTGGTGGAGGGACCAAAGTGCCCGCATCAGGGGACTCGGTACCTCATACTCCTGAAGCAATCATATAATGTAATATCGTACTCAAATGTGTAATGCATAGATTTTTATTCTGGGTGAGGGAATTTTCGTTTGACAGAAGTCAATAGATGGCAATACTTACTGTAATTATGTTTCATTGAACAATTATAATATTTAAGTCTGGTTTAAAAAATATGAACAGGTATATACATTTGTGTTATTACAGTTGCTGAAACATATAGATGTTGCTTGAAATTTATCATGCTCCCCTCAAAACAGACCGCAGAGTAAAATAAAAGTTAAAGGCTGAGCAATTTTAGTTTATCGTTGGCCATGAAGGGGGGAGGGGCTGTTCCCAGCTCCAAACCCTCGCAGTTGCACTCACTGTTTGAACCTAGTTTATTCAGCTCCCCTCCCCCACACTAGTTTGAGCACGTGATCAACTAGGAGCGCGGTTCATACAGCAGCAACAAAGCTTTGCAAGAAGAGTTGAGTGTTGCAGTCGTGTCCCCAGAAAATCTAATTCGTTTTTTTCTGCTTTGGACATCGAAACTGTATAATACGAATTGCATCCAATAAGTAAATAATAATGATGTTTCATCACAATTCCATATTAGCATTTGGGAATAATGTTGCTTTCAGAACAATTACAATATTTTAAGTCGTTTTTAAAATATGTGTGTGTGTGTATATACTGTATATATATACAGTATGTATATACACACACATGTATATATGCTGTGCTCATTTTAGGAGTACATGACATTGGTGTAAACAAGAGTTCATAAAATATGTTGATATTGCTTGACATTTACTATGCCCCACTTCAAAACGGACCTCAGAGGAAAAGTGAAGGAGTTTTGGTTATGAAGGGGCGGGGCTGTTTTCACACCCCAAAACGTCACAGTTACGTTGCAGGAAACGAGTTTCTACAGCTACCCTCCCCCACATCACACTCGCTGACCATCAATTAGGAAACGCGCGCTTTGCTACCTGCACAAAAGGAAGGCGTTGAGAAGAGTGAGCGTACGAGTCAGCATCATCGAGAAAACCCCAGAAAGTGACAAATACTTCAGAATTAAAGCAGGTAAGACACTCAAGTTTTGAATATTTTCTTACAAGTTAGTTATTCTAAGTAATTCGGGCAGGCTCAAAGGTTCGTGTTATATCAGCATTAGAGTGAAACCAACTATATGAATAACTCTACTATGCTGTACCTAAGGAGTTGTCACCAAGATAGAAAGTTTCCTCTCAAACAATAAACTTTCAATAGGCCGTCAGACACACAATACAGCGCCACAGAATAGGCCGTTGGTGTGGTAAAATGAAGTTTTAACACCCCCCCCCCCGCCGCCGTCGTCTCGCCGTCGTCGTCGTCGCCATTTTAGTTGAGCAGAAAATTAGTTGCAAATGACCCAGCGTCTTTCGCCGCCGCCGCCATCTTAGTTGAGCAGAGAATTAGTTGCAAATGGAACCAGTGTCTTTCCATATACAGAAAGTAACTGCAAAAAGACGATGTAAAATACCAAGCAATTTACAGATAAAGTGGGTTGAACGAAATATTATACTGTGAACCATTATCAACACAAAAGTTAAAATTAAATAATAAATGAATAAAAAACAATAATAAAGGTTAAATGTGTGGATCACCAAAACCTATGCATTTTGGGCTGAAAAACCCCCCACTTATATGAGGAGAGATGCATATTTTCTATGTTTGTTAAGCTTTCTACTATTTTATGGGGACATTTTGATGATTTTTTTTGTGGCAACATACATTGTCACTGTCATCAACCTTTGCGATTTGTAACCACACTCGCTCATCGTTTATTGATCCCAAATATCCTTATTGGCAAAGCCGAATTAGTGGTGATTGAAACTTTGACTTTTCAAACGTCAAACCAGTTATTGGCCCAGGCTTATAAAAACATACTAGTGATGCATTCTCAGCATGAATCTTAACCTTATCATACTCATATCAACTTAGTGATTAGACGTTAATCGGCAAATTAGTGGATGAATGTTGATGTTGATTTTCTGAAATATCGATTGCTGGTATTGGCAGCCTCCACGATAACCTTAAAATAATGCCAGTATCAGCCTGATACCATTATTTGGTTTCGGCACTTACCTATCTTTGCCAAGCACTGGAAATGAGTGATATAGACATTTTTAAAAATTATAATAAGTCGACTTTTAATTGATTACCCGGTCAGTTTCAAATGCTGTATTTGCCCATATTAAACAAAATAAGTTATTTCTATAAGGTATTTCTGTTTTGCCATGTTAATGTGTTCGATTAATATTTTATCCCACAGAACTATCTTGTCATGTAAGCCTGAATTATCAGTACTATTCTCTAACATCATTAATTGCAATGGTATTTTCTGATCTTTTTTTTTTTTTTAAATAACAGATGGACAATCCCACTGAAGATGGTGATTATTCTGACTCAAGTCTTTTTGGATCAGATGAGGAATACAAACCAACTAAGACATCCTCTGAGTCGAGTGATGACGAGGAGATATTCCATCCAAAGGTAGAAAAATTGTTCTTATGATACATCCAGTGAAGACTCTACAAGTCATCAGACATATGAAGCAGAGGAGCACAGTCATGTCTGCAATTCGTAAAGAAGGTAACCCATTAACCTATGTAAAAACAAAAGATGAGCAAAGAAGATCCTTCTTTAACCATAAAAGCATTTACAAAAAGGGAAGGCAAACGAGTTTGGCACAGAAGTCATTATTGCTTCTACTGTGGCCAATCAAATTTAAAGATGGCAAGGCAATTGGAAAGGAAACATAAGGCATCACAAAATAAATTCTGTAACATAAAGGAACAAATTACACAATCAACTCTGAGACGGTGCAGTCTCCTACAAAAGGAAAGATGACAGAAGTACAAACGAGCACGAAAGCAACACATTCTACCCGTATGTAATCAACTCTTTTCACGCGTAGCAAGTCTACTCCTGTAGCGTTCACACGTCCCATTTTATATCGGTGCTGCCCCGCATACTAGCATTTACTCCAGAGTAAATGTTTAAACCACCTCCTGAGCAGGGTTACATTTGCTCCGTTTTAAGCTGTTTTCAGGGGCTACACTGGTGTAACTTTGTACGTGGCAACGCTCGACATGGGGGCAGTCGGCTTTTGGGGTGGGGGGGGCAGAACGGATGAATGGACATGTCAAGAGTTTTAATTTCTCCATAATTTGTTCCGGTCAGTTGTCACGCAGTATGAGGAACATATATAAATTATATTTAATCCTTGTGTATTTTTAGCCGTTATAAATCAAATGTTTCTTGGGGGAAATAATGCGGCGTAAATTCACTCTAGCACCTAAAGCACTATGAAATTACATACAACAAAGATTTCTACTGTACAATATTACACGATCGATTACAGCATTGTTTTGGGTATTTTTGTATTTAGATTCATGTTCTTACCATTTCATTTATCAAATGCATTGCCCACACTGGACAATGTAATCTATCAATATAAAAGATGTTTTTCGAAACCCCTGCTATTCGCGTTCAATAGAGACCAGGCTCGTTCACTGGCTGCCACTGGAATGCACTTGAAGGGGGAAGATAATTTATGGATGATAGTTATTTTGAATCAGGAATTAGTATTTTATTTCTGCCAAATATTTGCATTGGTCTAACAAAATGTAATTATGTCGGTTGGTTCACACTGACTAGCATGAAATCATACAACATGTTCTTGTAACATACCTTTCAAATGTTATATGTTGCCCAGTAAATCTTCTCTATTCTTAATGGAAGCACGAACTTGTATTTAATACATAATACAATGATTTGCATGTCATGTTCAACCTCTATTTACCGTATTTTCACGACTATTCGACGCATCGTACTAATGGCCGCAGTCTCATTAATGCGTGACATTTCTGTATTTTACACATACACAGGACGCATCGTACGAATAGCCGCAGTTTTACAGTGGTAAAACATACGCCAGCTTAAACATACGGCATGCATGCGCGCACTCTAACACGTTAGCTTGAAGCATACGGTAGCATGCCAAGACATACAGATAAGATAAAAACAAGTTTTTAAAAAGGCAACGAAAGCAGAACTGAGTTCGGGTGTATTTTATTTAGCCATCGTACAATGTTCTCACGTTTTCGATCAATCATCACCCAGAAATCCATCAAAGTCCTCATCCTCTGTATCAGAAGCAGAGGACTGCACATCTCAGTTGTCATTGAATGCATCACATGCTAGTGTGAGTTGCTACGCATTGCCGAGCGGAAAGAAGGAGTAGCAACAGCAAAGTCAACATTTCTCTCGTGTGAAGCTTTCCCACATTTGAAAGTAAAGAACAGAGCGAAACATGGTGGCAGCGCGTGTGTGTGTAGAAAGAATTGAACAATTGTGCAAGTACCGTAATCCATCAAAAACGCCGCGTTCCCTCTCGTTGTTGCGTATTGTGGCGTAACTCGCCCAGCGCTGCCTCTCACTCTTTGTAAAGTTGTGTTTGCCATCGATCATTGTTCCCATGCTGTTCGCAACTTTACTTTGAACGCCCGGTTGATGCCAATGTCCAGCGGTTGGAGTTCTTTAGTCAAGCCTCCGGGAATAACGGCAAGCTCAGAGTTCATTTGCTTGACTTGATTTTTCACCGCTGCTGTGAGATGGTCACGCATGCCAAAAGCATAACCGGTGGCTTTAAGTTTTAACTGAGCTTCGTAGGCATGTCTCTTTGTCGAATTTATTTTCAGGGGTTCTTAGAAACCAAAACCGGAGTTGTTTTGCAACAATGCACATTGCCACACGCTATACAAGTGTTGGTACTGGCTTGAGGCGTCCACTTACACGCCCACCCTTCACCATTGGTGGACTAGCTTGTCTGTCCTCTCTCTCCCCCTCTCTCTCCCTCTCCATATATGTATATATACACGCCCACCCTTCTCTGATTGGCCGACTTCTTTCACAGTCACTTCCGCCTTTTCTCTATATAAACAGCGTGTTGGCTGTCAGTCAGATTTTGGAACTCAGCGCATATAAAGGACGCTCCGCACCATAAGGCGTCCTGTCCATTTTGGAGAAAATTTAAGACTTTTAATGGCGCCTTATAGTCGTGAAAATACGGTAATTGGCTACACTACTATGTTGGAATTGATGGCTGCAACACGTTCCAAACAAGCTGGGACAAGGTTGTTTTGGATGCAGTGCTCTCTGATAGGTCGAAGGTCATGGCCTTTGAATGTTATCTGTTTTTGGCCTTGCCGCTTACATGCACTGATTGGTCCAGATTCTCTGAACCTTTTGATATTATGGACCAAAGATGACGTAATCCCTCAATTCCTTGCAATTATACGTTGTGAAACTGTCCTTCAACGATTCAACTTGTGGTGACCCTCACCCAATCTTTGCTTGGGAATTCAGGATAGCTACTTTTTGACCCAATCATGGCACCCACCCATTCACAGTTAGCCTGTTCACCGGTGGGATGTGACAAACAGGGGTTTGATGAGCATTTCTCAACATTATTTTTTTTGCTAGCTGTTCCATCTTTTATGGAACGCATTACAGCCATTAAATTCTAAGTTAAATATTATTGGAAAAAATTAAATGTACCAATTTGAACATTGAATGTTGTCTTGTCTTTGTAATGCTTCACTTAAATATAGGTTGGACATGATTTGCAAATCATTGTATTCTGTTTTGATTGATGAGCATAATGTCCCAATTTCACTGGAATTGGGTTACTAAATGAATGCCTTGATAGCATATTTTTGTTCAACAATGATGTTTGTTCTCCTTTTCATGTGGTGGTATCGACCTTTAGCCCCAAAAAGGGAAAAGCATCTCTCCAAAAGAGGGAAGACTGAATTGGATGGTAAGCTTTGGATGAGGAACTATATCTCTTTTTTCATAATTTAACCAGTTAAAATGCATGCAACGTATTTGACAATGAGTGTCAAATCAGGGATGTCCCATTTCATTGCAGATTCGAGTCCAGGCGGGAACCCTGGCGGTCCGATCCTTGGCTGCAGAAGCTAGCTCTTGGGACATGGAATGTCACCTCTCTGGCAGGGAAGGGGCCCGAGCTGGTGTGTGAGGCAGAGAATTTCCGACTGGATATAGTCGGACTTGCCTCCACACACAGCCTGGGTTCTGGTACCAGTTCTCTCGAGAGGGGTTGGACTCTCTTCCACTCTGGAGTTGCTCACGGTGAGAGGCGCAGAGCAGGTGTGGGCATACTCATTGCCCCCCGCCTCAGTGCCTGTACATTGGGGTTCACACCGGTAGACGAGAGGGTTGCCTCCCTCCGCCTTCGGGTGGGTGGACGGGTCCTGACTGTTGTTTGTGCATATGCACCAAACAGCAGCTCAGCATACCCACCCTTTTTGGAGTCCTTGGAGGGTGTGCTGGAGAGTACTCCTGCTGGGGACTCCATTGTTCTGCTGGGGGACTTCAATGCTCACGTGGGCAATGACAGTGATACCTGGAGGGGCGTGATTGGGAGGAACGGCCCCCCCGATCAAAACCCGAGTGGTGTTTTGTTATTGGACTTCTGTGCTCGTCACGGATTGTCCATAACGAACACCTTGTTCAAACATAAGGGTGTCCATATGTGCACTTGGCACCAGGACAGCCTAGGCCGCAGTTCGATGATCGACTTTGTAGTTGTATCATCGGATTTGCGGCCGCATGTTCTGGACACTCGGGTGAAGAGAGGGGCGGAGCTGTCAACTGATCACCACCTGGTGGTGAGTAGGCTCCAATGGTGGGGGAAGATGCCGGTCCGTCCTGGCAGACCCAAACGTATAGTGAGGGTTTGTTGGGAGCGTCTGGCGGAATCCCCTGTCAGAAGGAGTTTCAACTCCCACCTCCGACAGAGCTTTTCCCATGTTCCGGGGGAGACGGGGGACATTGAGTCCGAGTGGACCATGTTCCGTGCCTCTATTGTTGAGGCGGCCAATCTGAGTTGTGGCCGTAAGGTGGTTGGTGCCTGTCGTGGCGGCAATCCCCGTACTCGCTGGTGGACACCAGCAGTAAGGGATGCCGTCAAGCTGAAGAAGGAGTCCTATCGAGCCTTTATGGCCTGTGGGACCCCAGAGGCAGCTGACGGGTATCGACTGGCCAAGCGGACCGCGGCTTCGGTGTTCGCCGAGGCAAAAACCCGAGCGTGGGAAGAGTTCGGTGAGGCCATGGAAGCGGACTTCCGGACGGCTTCGAGGAAATTCTGGTCCACCATCCGACGTCTCAGGAGGGGGAAGCAGTGCACCACTAACACTGTGTACAGTGGGGATGGGGCGCTGCTGACTTCGACTCGGGACGTTGTGAACCGGTGAGCAGAGTACTTCGAAGACCTCCTCAACTCCACCAACACGCCTTCCTTGGAGGAAGCAGAGCCTGGGGACTCTGAGGTGGGCTCTCCTATCTCTGTGGTTGAAGTCACTGATGTGGTTAAAAAGCTCCTCGGTGGCAAGGCCCCAGGGGTGGATGAGATCCGCCCGGAGTTCCTCAAGGCTCTGGATGTTGTGGGGCTGTCCTGGTTGACATGCCTTTGCAACATCGCGTGGTCAACAGGGAGAGTGCCTCTGGATTGGCAGACCGGGGTGGTAGTCCCTCTTTTTAAAAAGGGGGACCGGAGGGTGTGTTCCAACTACAGAGGGATCACACTCCTCAGCCTCCCTGGTAAGGTCTATTCAGGGGTGCTGGAGAGGAGGGTCCGTCAGGAAGTCGAGCCTCCAATTGAGGAGGAGCAGTGTGGTTTTCGTCCCGGCCGTGGAACAGTGGACCAGCTCTACACCCTTAGCAGGGTCCTTGAGGGTATGTGGGAATTCGCCCAACCAGTCTACATGTGTTTTGTGGACTTGGAGAAGGCGTTTGACCGTGTCCCTCGGGGAGTTCTGTTGGGGGTGCTTCGTGGGTATGGGGTACCGAACCCCCTGATACGGGCTGTTCGGTCACTATACCACCGATGTCAGAGTTTGGTTCGCATTGCCAGCAGTAAGTCGGAATCGTTTCCAGTGGGGGTAGGACTCCGCCAAGGCTGCCGTTTGTCGCTGATTCTGTTCATAACCTTTATGGACAGAATTTCTAGGCGCAGCCGAAGCGTTGAGGGGGTCCGTTTTGGGGGCCTCAGTATTGCATCCCTGCTTTTTGCAGATGATGTGGTGCTGTTGGCTCCTTCAAACGGGGCTCTCCAACTCTCACTGGAGCGTTTCGCAGCCGAGTGTGAAGCGGTTGGGATGGAAATCAGCACCTCCAAATCTGAAACCATGGTCCTCGGTCGGAAAAGGGTGGAGTGCCCTCTCCGGGTCGGGGAGGAGATCTTACCCCAAGTGGAGGAGTTCAAGTATCTTGGGGTCTTGTTCACGAGTGGGGGTAGGAGGGAGCGGGAGATCGACAGGCGGATCGGTGCAGCGTCTGCTGTGATGCGGACGTTGTATCGGTCTGTCGTGGTGAAGAAGGAGCTGAGCCAAAGGGCGAAGCTCTCAATTTACCGGTCGATCTACGTCCCAACCCTCACCTATGGTCATTAGCTATGGGTCGTGACCGAAAGAACGAGATCCCGGATACAAGCGGCTGAAATGAGTTTTCTCCGCAGGGTGTCCGGGCTCTCCCTTAGAGATAAGGTGAGAAGCTCAGTCATCCGGGAGGGGCTCAGAGTCGAGCCGCTTCTCCTCCACATCGAGAGGAGCCAGATGAGGTGGCTTGGGCATCTGATTCGGATGCCTCCTGAGCGCCTCCCCGGTGAGGTGTACCGGTCATATCCCACCGGGAGGAGACCCAGGACACGCTGGAGAGACTATGTCACCCAGCTTGCCTGGGAACGACTCCGGATCCCCGGGGAGAGCTGGAAGAAGTAGCTAGGGAGAGGGAAGTCTGGGCTTCCCTGCTAAAGCTGTTGCCCCCGCGACCCGGCCCCGGATAAGCGGTAGATGATGGATGGATGGAAAAAACCTTACACCCAAAGAGCAGGCAAAATCTAAATTGGAGAAAAAGACAAGTACTTTTATTTTTTTTACGTATAAAATCCACATTGTAAAGCTATCACAAGGTGGTCTTTGTGAGTATCATTAAATTGCAATTGTCATCATATTTAGGGTCTCCCAGAGCAAATTTGAGGAGACCATGGAATGAAGAAGAAAAGGCTGCTGTTGAAAAACACCTGGGGAGACTTATAAAAGGGTGTCAAGCAAGAACAATGCACTGACTGCAAAATGAAAGAGCCGCAGGCCTTGGGTCAAAGAACCTGTAAAGACGTAAAGAACTTCAAGAAAAGATCTGCTTCTCGAGTTCTTCATTTTTAAATTTAAATTTTCTTGCTGGAGTATTTTTTTTTCAATTCTTTTCTACTCTTCCTGAGCAGTGTTGTTAAAAATGTTCTACTTGAGGTGAGATTTAATGTTGACATGTACTTATAAAGTTTTACAATACATTTGATTTAGTTCCGTAAATTAATTGGCCAAAGCATGGGTCACTTTTATTGTAGTAGTAATTGTACAGCAATCAATCGGTTCAAGTTGTGATTGATATATAATGTATAAATGAGGAACTCTGCTTATCTTAAGTTGAAACTATCAAATTATTCATAAAACAGACTACTCACACTTTTTAAAATTAAAATACAAAATGTCTGCTGTGTAATTGCAGGTTAATAAGAGAGGAAAAACTCTGAAGGCCATACCAAAAGTTGATTTGTATGCTTAACTGCAACAAAACCAAAAAAGATAAGATATTTTAACCAAAGTCACAACAGGAGTGAGGACTTTGAATGTGCCCATTCAGAGTCCTCACTCCTGCTATGATTTCAGTTTCAAGTCTACTTTTTATTGCTCTGTTTTTTAAAGAAGTTGAAGTGGGGAAAGTAGTTGGGGTGACATCTAGTGTACAAATCTAAGACTAGTTCCTCTCTAAACCTATCAGAAAGGGTGGTCCTCACTCCCTATCTGGAGTTACCCGGACCTCACAAATACAGTCTTACAGGAATGTGTGTGTGTGTGTGTGTGTGTGTGTGTGTGTGTGTGCGTGTGTGTGTGTGTGTGTGTCTATAAATCCTCGTCTCACCCCTCGGGTGGTGTCCGTCCCACATTCAGCTCGGGTCCTCTACCAGAGGCCAGGAGGCTTGAGGGTTCTGCGCAGTATCCTTGCTGTTCCCAGCACTGCACATTTCTGGACTGAGATGTCCTATGTTGTTCCCGGGATCTGTTGCAACCACTCATCGAGTTTGGGGGTCACTGCCCCGGGAGCTCCGACCACCACAGGCAGGACCGTCACCTTTACCTTCAAGGCTCACTCCAGCTCCTCTCTGAGCCCTTGGTATTTCTCGAGTTTCTCGTGTTCCTTCTTTATGATGTTTCCATCACTTGGGACCGCTAAATCCACTACAACGGCTTTCCTCTGCCCTTTCTCTATGATTACGATATCTGGTTGGTTCGCCATTACCATCTTGTCAGTCTGGATGTGGAAGTCCCACAGGATCTTCGCTCTGTCATTCTCCACCACCTTCGGAGGTGTTTCCCATTTTGATCTTGGGGTTTCCAGTCCATACTCCGCACAGATGTTTCGGTAGACTATACCAGCCACCTGGTTATGGTGTCCATATAGGCTTTCCCTGTGTCATGATTCGGTTTAGGGACCAACAGGTGGCAAGCTAAGTTTCAAAGTTTCAATTCTTCATATACACCCCGCTCCTCCCTCCTGCCTGCTTTTTGGGGTCCACCACCACCTTGCTACGTGACAGAATGACCCGACCACCTGGACCCCGCAGGTACTACGGATTGGTCCCTGTTCCACCATGTCCCTGGCGGAGCGCGTCTGCGGCCGACACCCCTTTCGTCCTGTTTCGTCTCGTCAAGCCGCGTCTACGGTGGGCCGGGCCCCGTCCGCATCTACGTTGAGCCGAGGCTCGTCACGTGTCTATTGGTGTTGAGTCCCATTCACGTCGTCGACGAGCCGTGCCATGTACATGCCCACATCAGGCCAAGCACCTGTTCACGACCGGCTGTTCCTTGTCCCCCGTTACGTCGAGCTCCGTCCACGTCAGGCCACGCCCAGCCAAAAGGATTGCCGTCGCTTTTGTTCCTGTTCCCTGGCGAGGTGAAGGTCACCTCGCTTATCGTTCCTGCATTTCGGCGAGGCGAAGGTCGCGTCGCGTTTGTTCCTGTTTGCGGCGAGGCAAGGATTGCCGTTGCTTTTAGTTCCTGTTGCTCGGCGAGGCTAGCTTTTGGACAACTTTGGGATGTCTGGGATCCGTCCCTTGAGGGAGGGGTACTGTCATGATTCGGTTTAGGTACCAACAGGTGGCACTGTAGGGCTCCCCTGGCAGCTGCACACCTGTTGGTCATAACTAATTAGGGCTTTAAATGGACTCCCAGCCTGAACACTCAGTGTCGGGTCATTGTTGCTTATTGCTACTGTCATGTGTGTTGCTTTTTGCTCTTGTTTTCTGTCATGTTTAGTTCACTGTGGACTTTGTGTGTTTTGGATTTAATTTTCTTTGTTTTAAATACAATTCTTCAAATACACCCCGCTCCTCCCTCCTGCCTGCTTTTTGGGGTCCACCACCACCTTGCTACTTGACACCCTGCGCGCATCTTACACCCTGCAGTTATGTGTTGGATCGTCTCAGGTGCCTCTTTGCACAACCTACACCTTGGGTTTTGTCTGGTGTGCCTCAATGGCTCTGGTGCTCAGGGCCTGCTCCTGAGCATCCAGGATGAGTGCCTCTGTGCTGTACTTCAGGCCAGCCCTCTCTAGCCACTGATAGGACTTCTTAAGATCAGCCACTTCAGTTATGGTCCGGTGGTACATCGCGTGTAGGGGCTTGTCCTCCCATGATGGCCCCTCTTCCAACGCCTCATCTTCTGTTCCCCATTGTCTGAGACATTCTCTGAGTACGTCATCCGTTGGATCCTTCTCCTTGCTGTATTCATGGAGCTTGGAGTTTCATCCTGGACAGTGGCTCTCACACCCACTAGTCCCCGGCCTCCTTCCTATTGGCTTACTACAGTCTTAGGGTGCTGGATTTGGGATGGAACGCTCCGTGCATGGTTAGGAGCTTTCGGGTCTTAACGTCCGTGGTCTGAATCTCTTCCTTTGGCCACCTTATTATTCCTGCAGGTTATCTGATCACTGGCAGGGCATAGCTGTTTATTGCCCGAGTCTTATTCTTGCCATTGAGCTGGCTTCTTAGGACTTGCTTCACTCGCTGGAGGTATTTGGCCGTAGCCGCTTTTCCTTGTTGCCAGTTCGAGGTTGCCATTGGCTTGTGGTATACCTAGGTACTTGTAACTGTCCTCAATGTCTGCTATTGTTCCTTCAGGGAGTGAGGCCCCTTCAGTGCGGACTACCTTTCCTCTCTTGGTCACCATCCGACTCCATTTCTCAAGCCCGAATGACATCCCGATGTCGCTGCTGTAGATCCTGGTTGTGTGGATCAGGGAGTCTATGTCCCTTTCGCTCTTAGCATACAGCTTTCTGTCATCCATGTAGAGGAGGTGACTGATTGTAGTTTTTTTAAAACTATCAATACAACAACTCCAGCTCCATCAGGTCGTCCTGGTCCACCGCTCGCCGCCCACGGAAGAACACCGGACGCCGTGCGGAGGCCTCTGTGTTGACACGCGTCCTGAGGTCGGATAGCATTGCGGTCGCTTGCAGCCGCACTGCTGTCAATGTTGGCCTACTGAACATCCACTCCCTTATGAGCAAGGATGGATGTACCTCTCGGGTATCCACCTTTTCATCAGATCTCTCTGGGCCTCCGTCAATTGACTCACAACTTTCCGAGCCGCCTTGATCTTTGCCTCAAACCGTCTTTTCCATGGTGGGTAATGCCGAGTTGGAAGGCTTCCAACTCATACGTGCGGACAGGAATGAAGGGAGTGGAAAGAGAAAAGGTGGGGGACTGGCTGTTTTTGTGAACGACAAATGGTCCAATATCACGATTAAAGAGAAACTCTGCAGCCGGGACAATGAGCTGCGAGCCATTAGCCTCAGGCCCCATTATCTCCCGAGGGAATTCTCACACGTCATAGCTGTGACAGTGTACATTCCCCCGTCGGCTAATGGTTATGCAGCGTGTGATGCCCTGATGACTGTCGTGAGCAGGCTGCAAACACAGTCAACACCCTGCTGATTATCTTGGGGACTTCAACCATGTCTCTCTGTCGTCCTCCCTTTCAACCTTCACGCAGTATGTAACCTGTGCCACTAGAGACAATAATATTTTGGACTTGTTTTATGCCAATACCAAGGAGGCATATAAACCCCTCCCGCTCCCCCCTCTTGGAAGAGCAGACCACAACTTGGTATTTCTCGAGCCTGTGTACAAACCCCTGGCAGCCCTGGCACAGGCAGCCAACTGTGACCAGAATGGTCAAGAAATGGTAATCGGAAGCTGAAGATGCTCTGCGGGACTGCTTCGAGACAACCATGTGGGAACTCTTCAGCGAGGTTCAAGGGGAGGACATTGATGCACTCAGTGACACCATCACGGACTACATAAACTTCTGTGAGGAGAACACCGTACCACCAGAACTCTGCGGTGTTTTTCCAACAACAAATCATGGATTAATCCCGACATAAAGGCCCTCCTGAAGGAGAAGAAGAGAGCTTTTCTGTCGAGAAACAAAGAGGAGCCTAAGGAGCTGAACAGCTACAGACCGGTGGCGCTGACGTCTCACCTGAAGAAGACGCTGGAGAGACTCGTCCTCGCCCACCTTCGACCGCTGGACCCGCTGCAGTTTGCCTATCAGCCTGGCACTGACGTGGAAGACTCCATTATCTACCTCCTCCACTCAGAGCTGTCACACTTGGAGAAGGCTGGGAGCACTGTGAGAATCATGTTCTTTGATTTCTCCAGTGCCTTCAACACCATCCGGCCCAACTTACTGGGAGGCAAACTGCAGAACGCCGGAGTGGACCACCATCTCACAGCATGGATCACAGACTACCTCACAAATTGGCCGCAGTATGTGAGGTTGCAGAGCTGTGAGTCGGATAGGCTTCTCTGCAGCACTGGAGCGCCGCAGGGGACTGTTTTGGCTCCATTCCTGTTCATCTTCTACACCACGGACTTCAGACACGCCACTCCAAACTGCCACCTTCAGAAGTTCTCCGATGCCTCTGCGATTGTTGGCCTCATTACAGAGGGGGACGATCGGGAGTACAAGGGACTGACAAGGACTTTGTGGACTGGTGCCAGCAGAATCTCCTCCAAATCAACCCTAGGAAAACGAAGGAGTTGGTTGTGGATTTCTGCAGGAAACAGTCCTCACCAGCACCGATGAACATCCAGGGTATGGACACAGAGAGGGTGACCTCCTACAAGTACCTAGGTCTTCTTCTGAACAACAAACTGGACTGGTTTACAAACACAGACACCCTGACTAGGAAAGGACAGAGCCGACTCTTCCTACTCAGGAAACTGAGGTCTTTTGGGGTTCAGGGGTCGCTCCTTAAGACTTTCTATAACTCGGTGGTGGCCTCGGCCATCCATTATGGCATTGTCTGCTGGTCAGGCAGCATCTCAGCTCCAGTCTCTTTCTGTCGAAAGAGACTGGAGTGACTGGTCCACTTGACACTCTGGAGGAGGTGGGCAACAGAAGGATGCTAACTAAGCTAAAAGCTAGTCCCTCCCACCCCCTCCAGCCCGCCCTGACAGCACTTGGTAGCTCCTTCAGCCAGAGACTGTTACACCCGCGCTGCAAGAAGGAGAGATACCGACGCTCGTTCCTACCGACTGCTGTCAGGCTGCTGAATAAAAATAACAATAACAATAATAATAATAATAATAATTAAATGATCTTCCGAGCCGCTTGATCCTCACTAGGGTCGCGGGGGGTGCTGGAGCCTATCCCAGCTGTCTCCGGGCAGTAGGCAGGGGACACCCTGAATCGGTTGCCAGCCAATCGCAGGGCACACAGAGACAAACAAACAACCATGCTCACACTCACACCTAGGGACAATGATGTGAAAGACAATTGTAAATAGCACTGCGATTTATCCATTTTGTGTTTATATTGCACTTAATTAAACATTGTTTGTTGTTTTTTTTGTTCTTTCTTCTTTCTACCTACATTCTTGCTGCTGGAGGCTGTAAATTTCCCCAGTCTGGGACAAATAAAGGATATCTTATCTTATCTTAACGTATCTCATGGCTTTCAAGGTTGCTCTTATAGCCAAGCATCTCTAGGATCACTGATGCTGATGCGTATATCAGCTCATTGGTTTCCGTGATTGTTACGGAAGGGATCGCCCTAAGTGCTGCATTCACACTTTCCATGAGACTTTCTGGTGGTATGATCTTAGCTTTCAGGTCAGTTGCTGCCTCGCTCAGCATTTCATTTATTGGGGCTGGTCTCGCAATGTCATCATCTGCATTCATTGGGACTTGCCTCCCAATCTCTGGTATAGGCTCCTCGTCCGATCTGGCAGACTGGGGCCCTTCGCCATGTAACCTGCGTTCTACTTCATCAATCTCAAGTTGTGACAGCAGTTGCCGTTTGTGGATGTTGGAACATTGAGCTACGAGTTGTTTCGTGGTCAACCGTGACTGTGGGTTTCGAAGTAACCATTTAGCCCACATTCTCTGCAAGTAACCCCTTTTGACGAGGGTTGCTTGAGTAGTAGCATTCCAACAGAGCCATGTTATCGCATCTCGCCCATCTCCGCTTTGTTCCAGTAGCCCATTTTTCATCAAACCTAGCTTGGCCGGGCGACGTCTGTGCCGGCATGTCATTCGTTTTAATGTCTCTCATCATTGTATGAGGTACACGTTCGCGTGAAGGATCTTGCCCAAGGACCCACACTGGATGATGTTATGTGCTCAATTTTGCCCCAAGCGGGATTTGAAACACCTTCTCCCGTACGCCCACCCGATGCCCCGATGCCTTACCAATCCAGCCGCACAGACTGTATGTGTATGTATATATATATATATATATATATCTCATAACTTGAGATTGATGAGGTACAACGCAGGTTCCATGGTGAAGGGCCCCAGGCTGCCAGATCAGAGGAAGAGGTCATACCAGAGATTGGGAGGCAAGCCCCAATGAATGCAGATGATGAGCTTGGGAGGCCAGCCCCAATGAATGAAATGCTGAGCGAGGAAGCAACTGACCTGAAAGCTAAGATCATGGCGAGAATGAAAGCTGGGCAACCGAGAAACCGATTACAATGGCTATGTGAAGTACCACCTGAAAGTCTCATAGAAAGTGTGAATGCAGCACTGAGGGCGATCCCTACCGTAACGATCACAGAAACCAATGAGCGGATATGCGCTTCGGCATCAGCGATCCTAGAGACTCTTGGCTATAAGAGCAACCATGGAAGCCATGAGATACGTTACCCACCATGGAAAAGAAGGTTGGAGGCTAAGATCAAGGCGGCTCGGAGAGAGTGGGATGCCCAGAGAGGTGTGATGAAAAGGCCGATATGTGAAAGGCCGATACCCGAGTGGTACATCCAGATGACCATACCTGAAGCACTCAAAACTGCCAAACAAAGGCTCAAAGCCTTGTCCAGCCGCCTAAAGTGGTACACGAAAGAGAATGAGGCCAGGCGAATAAACAGGCTGTTCGCAACACAACCTGCGAAAGTGTACGCTCAGTGGCAGGGTCCTAAGAGCAGAGGTGACCCACCAATACTGGAAACTGAAAGGTACTGGAAAGTCATATGGGAGAAGGAGGTTGCAACCTCCCTGAACAGCACCCAGTTACCATAACAATGGCAGACATACAGGAAAGAGTCTCAGATATGACAAACTGGTCCACACATCCTGGCTGAAGAAACTCACAGCACTCCATGAGCGCCTAGCAGCACAAATGAACCATCTGCTGAGGGATGGGACTCACCCAGGATGGGTAACCAAACGGCGAACGATCCTGATCATGAAGGATCCCTCAAAGGGTGCAGTCCCATCCAACTATCGGCCAATAACCTGTCTCTGCACAACATGGAAGCTCATCTCAGGCATCATTGCGGCTAAGACAAGTTGACACATGGATCAATACACGAGCGAAGCACAGAAGGGCATTGGTAGAGATACCAGAGGAGCCAAACATCAGCTCCCGGTAGACAGAACAGTCGCACAAGACTGCAGGTCCCGACGTACCAACCTGTGCACAGCCTGGATTGACTACAAGAAAGCCTATGACTCGATGCCACACACATGGATCACTGAATGCTTAGAGTTGTATAAGGTGAACAGGACCCTAAGAGCCTTCGTTGCGAACTCGATGAGGATGTGGAAAACCAGACTTGAAGCCAATGGCAAGCCACTTCCCCAAGTGTCCATCAAATGTGGCATACCAAGGTGATGCACTCTCCCCACTGCTGTTCTGCATAGGGCTGAACCCCCTAAGCCAAGCAATCACCGAGACAGGCTATGGATACCGCCTCAGAAATGGAGCTACGATCAGTCACCTCCTCTACATGGATGAAATAAAGCTGTGTGCTAAGAGCGAAAGGGACATAGATTCACTGATCAACACAACCAGGATCTACAGGAGACATCGGGATGTCATTCGGGCTTGAGAAATGTAGTCGAATGGTGACTAAGAGAGGAAAGGTAGTCTCACTCCCTGAAGGAACAATAGCAGACATTGAGGACAGCTACAAGTACCTCGGTATACCACAAGCCAATGGCAACCTCGAACTGGCAACAAGGAAAGCGGCTACGGCCAAATACCTCCAGCGAGTGAGGCAAGTCCTAAGAAGCCAGCTCAATAGCAAGAATAAGACCCGGGCAATAAACAGCTATGCCGTGCCAGTGATCAGATACCCTGCAGGAATAATAAGGTGGCCAAAGGAAGAGATGCAGACCATGGATGTTAAGACCCGAAAGCTCCTAACCATGCATGGAGTGTTCCATCCCAAATCCAGCACCCTGAGACTGTACGCAAGCCAAAAGGAAGGAGGCCGGGGACTAGTGAACGTGAGAACCACAGTCCAGGATGAAACATCCAAGCTCCATGATTACATCAAGGAGAAGGCTCCAACGGATGACGTACTCAGAGAACGTCTCAGACAATGGGGAACAGAGGATGAGGAGCTGGAAGAGGGACCATCATGGGAGGACAAGCCCCTACACGGGAGGTACCACCGGACCATAACCGAAGTGGCTGATCTCAAGAAGTACTATCAGTGGCTAGAGAGGGCTGGCCTGAGGGATAGCACAGAGGCACTCATCCTGGCTGCTCAGGAGCAGGCCTTGAGCACCAGAGCCATTGAGGCCCAGATATACCACACCAGACAAGACCCAAGGTGTCGGTTGTACAAAGAGGCACCAGAGACAATCCAACACATAACTGCAGGGTGTAAGATGCTTGCAGGGAAAGCCTTCATGGAACGCTATAACCAGGTGTCTGGCATAGTCTACCGAAACATCTGTGCGGAGTATGGACTGGAAACACCAAGGTCAAAATGGGAAACACCTCCGAAGGTGGTGGAGAATAACAGAGCGAAGATCCTGTGGGACTTCCAGATCCAGACTGACAAGATGGTAATGGCGAACCAACCCGATATCGTGACGATGGGTAGAGGAAAGCCGTTGTAGTGGATTTAGCGGTCCCAAGTGATGGAAACATCATAAAGAAGGAACACGAGAAACTTGAGAAATACCAAGGGCTCAGAGAGGAGCTGGAGTGAGCCTTGAAGGTAAAGGTGACGGTCCTGCCTGTGGTGGTCAGAGCACTCAGGGCAGTAACCCCCAAACTAGATGGGTGGTTGCAACAGATCCCAGGAACAACATCGGACATCTCAGTCCAGAAATGTGCAGTGCTGGGAACAGCAAGGATACTGCGCAGAACCCTCAAGCTTCCTGGCCTCTGGTAGAGGACCCGAGCTGAATGAGGGACGGACACCACCCAAGGGGTGAGCCGAGAATATATATATATATATATATATATATATATATATATATATATATATATATATACACCGTATTTTCACGACTATAAGGCGCTATTAAGTCTTAAATTTTCTCCAAAATGTACAGGACGCCATATGGTGCGGAGTGTCTTTTGTATGCGCTGAGTTCCAAAATCTGACTGACAGCCGACACGCTGTTTATATAGAGAAAAGGCGGAAGTTGTTACGAACTCGGGTAAACCGAGTTAGGGAGGGGGATCCAAAAAACGTAGACAAAAACAAGGTCTCCGATGTAAAGACAATTTAATGTCCAAATCGAACCGAAAATAAGCGAGAACATAAAGCGCTGGTCCACAATGAGGACCAGGAGGTAAATCAAAAACGACTAACAAAAGGTGCTTGCACAAAAGAGCAAGAAAAGGAAAGTAAAGCCCACAAACTACGAACGAAAAACTATGTAACACTTTGTACACGCAAGAAAAGCCAGATCATCAAAACAAAATGGTACTTACATACAAACTTGGTACCGAGACTACACGCGAAAACACGACGAGGTCAAAAGCCACTAGTCAATGAGCAATGAGATAAGCAATGCCATAAACAATACTCCCACAACAGGTGTAGAACGTAGGAGTCCTTAAATAGTGTCTCTATTGATTAATGATTGCCAGCAGGTGTGCTAGGGAGACCGCTCCTGCCACCTGCTGGCCAGACCGAAAAACCGAAATGTGACAGAAGTGACTGTAGCCAGGCATGCGGGAAAGAAGTCGGCCAGTCAGGGAAGGGTGGCCGTGTATATATTAAGGGTGTGGAAAATAATCGATATTAATCGATACATCGATGCGCACATGCGCGATCCGAGTGCATCAGTTCATTCACTGGGTACGACGCGATTGACGGGTGAAATCGCGATTCATCACGATGCATTGATGGGTATCGGTAAAATCCGATTCAAGCGCCGTTTTATTCATGTTCAACGTCACATATCTGCCCTTTCCTAGGCGCAATGAATGCACCATCATTGCTTTGCGTTTTGTGTTGAATACGGACGGTAGCCGTGCGTCACATACAGTCCAGTTCAGTACACAACTAGCGAAACATTATGGAAGTTAGCGCAAGCAGCAGCAATGAAACTACTATATTTAATGCAGCCGCAACATTCAAATCTTATGTTTGGAAATACTACGGCTTCGAAAAGAAAGACGGAAAGCTTTATAAAACCTCCGTAATTTGCAAGGAATGTCGCACTAAGAAGCCATACAACGGCAGAACCACAAATATGCAGACCCACTTAAAACGATGGCACCAGATCACCGACAAGTTTCCCTCCCGCTCCCCCGCTTCCACGCCCAGTTCTTCGTCGGACACCGGAGAAACTCTTGGTAAACCAGGTCAGGATCAGAAAAAAATTGCCTCTTATTTTGGGAGTCCCCTTGCAACTCACTGTGACCGCTCAATGGCTATAACTAAGGTCACTGCTTATTTCATATGCAAAGACCTCCAGCCTTAGCGTGGTGGACAACGAGGGTTTCAGACAGCTCGTGCACGTTTTGGAACCCAGGTATAAAATACCAGACAGGTCTGTGTTCACTTACAAATTCCCGATGTGTACAACAAAGTGAGAAGTGAGATTACTGTGTCGCTGAACAGTGCGCAAAGAGTTGCACTTACAGTGGATGGGTGGACATCTTGCGCTATAGATTCATATATATATATATATATAATTATATTTCATATAAGACACTCAGTGAGAATAGTCTGTTTGTGTTTACACTATAGCAACAGCTGTGAGTCTCAGGTGCCAAATTGTTTACATTTTCTTTGCACAAAACCCAATTGTGAAAGGGCTTAAATAAGTTGTTTTACACGTTCTACTGTTTATAAGGAATAAAGTGGTATCCTTTTTGTAATACCATACTGAATTCCATCTTTTTAAAAGCTTTTTTTCTTTGCTTATTTGCATCATGTTTAATTGCACAATATCGCAACAAATTGCATTGTATCGTATCGGATCGCATTGATTTGAACTTAATGTGTATCGAATCGTATCACATCGTGACGACGGTGAAACGTATCACATCGTATCGCCAGAAAATTCCGTGTATCGTTTAAGTATCGCATCGCTGGCAGTGGATCGTCATGTGTATCGAATCGTCCTCAGTGCTGAGATTCACATCCCTAGTATATATACATATATGGAGAGGGAGAGAGAGAGAGAGAGAGAGAGAGAGAGAGAGAGAGAGAGAGAGAGAGAGAGAGAGAGAGAGAGAGAGAGAGAGAGAGAGAGAGAGAGAGAGAGAGAGAGAGAGAGAGAGAGAGAGAGAGAGAGAGAGAGAGAGAGAGAGAGAGAGAGAGAGAGAGAGAGAGAGAGAGAGAGAGAGAGAGAGAGAGAGAGAGAGAGAGAGAGAGAGAGAGAGAGAGAGAGAGAGAGAGAGAGAGAGAGAGAGAGAGAGAGAGAGAGAGAGAGAGAGAGAGAGAGAGAGAGAGAGAGAGAGAGAGAGAGAGAGAGAGAGAGAGAGAGAGAGAGAAGGCAGACGTGAGAGAGGACAGGCATGCTGGGGAGCAGTCCGCCAATGGGTGAAGGGTGGTCGTGTAATTGGACGCTAAAGGGACGCTGCAAGCAGGTACCAAAACCTGTATAGAGTGTGGCAATGTGCATTGTTGCAAAACAACTCCGGTTTTGGTTTCTAAGAACCCCCGAAAATAAATTCGACAAAGAGACACGCCTACGAAGCTCAGTTCAAACTTCAAGCCATCGGTTATGCTTTTGGCATGCGTGCCCATCTCACAGCAGCGGTGAAAAACCAAGTCAAGCAAATGAACTCTGAGCTTGCCGGAGGCTTGACTAAAGAACTCCAACCGCGGGACCAAGCGTTCAAAGTAAAGTTGCGAACGGCATGGGAACAATGGATGATCGATGGCAAACACAACTTTACAAAGAGTGAGAGGCAGCGCTGGGCGAGTTACGCCACAATTTGCAAACCGTTTTTGGCTGCTTGGACGAATGTGTCTGCTTGCACTGTTGTTCGAGTTTTTGGCAAAGCCGGCATCATTTCTGTGGAGCCGCATGGCAATGAGAGTGACTCTGACAACGAGAGGGAACGCGGCGTTTTTGATGGATTACGGTACATGCACAATTGTTCAATTCTTTCTACACACACGCGCGCTGCCACCATGTTTCGCTCTGTTCTTTACTTTCAAATGTGGGAAAGCTTCACATGAAAGAAATGTTGACTTTGCTGTTGCTGCTCCTTCTTTCCGCTCGGCAATGCGTAGCAACTCACGCTTTAGCATGTGATGCGTTCAATGATAACTGGGATGTGCAGTCCTCTGCTTTTGATACAGAGGATCAGGACTTTGATGGATTTCTGGGTGATGATCAAAAAACGTAAGAACATTGTACGATGACTAAATAAAATACACCCGAACTCAGTTCTGCTTTCGTTGCCTTTTTAAAAACGTATTTTTAGCTTGTATCTGTATGTCTTGGCATGCTACCGTATGCTTCAAGCTAACGTGTTAGCGTGCGCGCATGCATGCCGTATGTTTAAGCTGGCGTATGTTTTACCACTGTAAAATTGCGCCCATTAATCCAGTGCGGTTTGTCTATGTGTAAAATACAGAAATGTCACCCATTAATGAGACTGCGCCCAACCGCACGGTGTGTCGAATAGTCGTGAAAATACGGTGTGTATATATATAAGTATATATATTATATATCAGAGCTGTCAAACGATTAAAATGTGTAATCTAATTGAAAACGTAACTGTCATAATGAACTCAAATGAACTAAAAGTTAATCGTGATTACTCACAAATTTTTTATCGTTTCTGAATTTCCTTTGATGTTTTTTGTCCTATTTTTCCCCATTTTAATGCTGTCATCAACATGGAATCATGAATCAGTTTTCTATGCGCAAAATGAAAATATTTACTGAAATAACAATTTCGATTTTCAATTGAAAATTGAAAATCACTTGGAGCAGTTATTCACACATAATCACTCACACAATATACTGTCCATCAACAACAGTGAAAAAAATATTTTGTCAGACAACAGCTGCTGTAACAGTTCTGATTATGGAATCAAAACAGAGCAATAGTACATTATAAATTGCACATCTCAGGTAAACTCGTACTCAGCCTATAGTGGATTTAAACCACGGTTGCAGACTTCGTTTTTCTCAAGTTTGCTTTGAACACAGCAGTCAGGCTGTGTTGATTGTGTTGGTGCTTCTTGCGTGCAAGTCTCTCTACGGTTTTGTGTAGACATCATTTCGGATGACTACACTTGGTTTGATGACAACACTGGAGACGTTTTATTTTCAGTGTTTGCGAGGTCGGTACCACTGCGCTGCTGAACTCTCGGCGTGCCTCAGTGCACATTCACTGTCAGACGAACACAGAGAAGCTCCACCCGCTTTATTTATATGGACACGGAACACTGTCACCTTCCACACAAAATAGTTCCAAACAAGTAACAATCTGCCTGCTCTTTATTCACCAGAGGCTCATCAACCTAGTCTCTTATTTCTCTCCCGAAACAGTGTCTTCTTCCACTTGGTGTACCTTAGCCTTCTCCGCTATATACAATCTCTGTACACAGCTTGTAATGGAGGCTTTCGCTGGCAATCCGTAGTGGAGTCGTTAGACGCAATGTGAATTATTTCAGCTTGAGTCAAGCTGTGGACAATGTTGACAGGCTTGGATGCTTCAGTAAATTTGTTCTTCGTCATGTCATCCATTTTCTTCGCTTTAAATGATCCTTAGCTGAGCTGAAGACAAGGGAGCGGAGTACTCACGTCAGCTGTGTGCTTGGCCATTAAGTGGTATTTCAGACTCGACGTGCTGTGATGATAGCTCAGTTTACGACTGCAAAACATACACGTAACTTTGGTCTTGTCAGTGGAACAATCTGGCAACTTTTTAAAAGTAAACTTTCCATTCATAAACTCTTTAAGTATCCGTTTTCGGTGTCTCACGCTGCTGTGGCTGGCCAAACAAACGTGCATGGACCTGTGCAGCACGCGTGTTGTTTTGTTACTGGTTTATTTATAGAGCAACGTAACATCCGCTGTGATGTGTGCCACGTTAATCTCGCGAGAGAAAAATTAATCCCGTTAAAATTCATTTAAATTAATGCCAATAAAACCGCGCTAAACTGACAGCTCTAATATATCTTAGAGCTGTCCTTTTACAGTAATTAACATTCATCAGCAGTGCCTTCTGAGAGAGTCGAAGAGACTTGTCTTTTGGCGTAGAAGGCTGTCACTTTACGCTCTAACAGTGTAGCCGCCATGAGCCTCCAGCTAGCTCCTGGCCAGTAATCCCAGCGCAGCCGACATGTTTATGATCAGACATTTGGTATTAAAGCGAGGAGGTGAAGAGAGATGTGGTGCTTCTACCACAAGCCCAATCCACCCCTCTCTTTCTCTCTCTCTCTCTCTCTCTCTCGCTCTCGCTCTCTCTCTCTTTCGCTCTCCCTCTCTCTCTCTGCCCCCCTCCGTCCCTGCCATGCACGTACTGTAGCAAACATAAGTGCGTGTTTTTGTGTGTGTGTGTGTGTGTGTGTGTGTGTGCGTGCATGTGTGCATGCACACGTACAGGATTGTGTGTACACTGCAGGCCAGTGACAGGAAAAGGAGAGGGCCTGTGATTGTCACCGTGGGAACAAGCCGACCAGGCAGGTCTAAGAGCTACTTCAACTATCAGGTCAGAAGAAGCTGGCCTTCCAGAAGGTTCATCAGAAAGGCAACAATCTGATGATAGTATAGTGATGGCTATTTTTCCTCCTTGTACATGCAGGACCCACAGATCCTGGATGTGCTTCCTGACAAAGGCCCGCTTTCTGGAGGGACCAGGGTGACAATAAAAGGACAGCAGCTCCTGACAGGCCTGCCATCCCAGCTAAATATCTTCATGGGTACAAGGCCCTGCTACATGTGTGTATTCTTTATCCTTAGCCTTCTTTTTGTATACTTACGTCTCCTACCCTAACCCTAACCTTAACCCTAACCCGTTCTAAATTCCATCCCTCATTCCACTCCTACTTTTAGTTTTTCATGTTTGTCCTTGTATTACTACTCATTATCTGAGGTGTTATCCTACTTCCTGTCTTAAAATAAATTCCTACTTCGAATAAAAACAAACAAACAAAAACCAAAACGTTGTTCATCCTCATTGTCCTACTTCCTATTCCAAATGTTATGTCCACGCCGTTTTGTAATTGTACTCACGTTTGGAGTTCTACTCCCCGTTTCTATACTTGTACTTTGTGTTCCTAATTCAAAGTCTCTCTTCATTCATTCATTCATCTTCCTAACCGCTTGATCCTCACTAGGGTCGCGGGGGTTGCTGGAGCCTATCTCAGCTGTCTCCGGGCAGTAGGCGGGGGACACCCTGAATCGGTTGCCAGCCAATCGCAGGGCACACAGAGACGAACAACCATTCACACTCACACTCACACTCACACCTAGGGACAATTTAGAGTGTTCAATCAGCCTGCCATGCATATTTTTGGAATGTGGGAGGAAACCGGAGCACCCGGAGAAAACCCACGCAGGCCCGGGGAGAACATGCAAACTCCACACAGGGAGGCCGGAGCTGGAATCGAACCCGGTACCTCTGCACTGTGAAGCCGACGTGCTAACCACTGGGCTACCGGGCCGCCCAAAGTCTCTCTTCTTTTGGAAAATTATATCGGTTTTAATCCATTTTCCCTTTTCATCCCAGTTCCATTACTGCTTCATCCCTACTTTCATTCTCACTTTTGTTACAAGTTAATTTCACAATTGTTTGTTTGTATGCCTAGTTTTTATTTAAATTAAAACCAGATATGTCACAATTGATTACTTTTAGAGTTTATTATTCTATCAATTATTCCATTGATTAATTGAATAATCATATTTTATTTTGCATTATAGTGTATGATAAAACTATTGTTTTCCATGATTGTTTAAAAACCAAATATTGTAGTTTATTTGTTATTGTTCAGCGAGTAAAAACCACTTAACAACTATTTAGCAATAAATACCACAGGACAGTGGTTGATGTTGTAGTTCCCCTTTTTGAAAAATATTCCGTTTCTGGTGTGGTCATTTTTCAGTAAAAAAAAAAAAAAGAAGTAAAAGCACATGTTAGTAGATGACTTACTTTGTTTAAATAAAATATAGAAATCAGAGAATAATTACTGTTTAGAGTCTGAAAGAAAGAACATTCTGTCAATTTTAAGTAAAGCAATGCCTTTCAACAATGTCACAATTATTGCCATTCACTTCATCGTGTGCTCACCTTACATGTCCTCAGAATGGAGCAGGTCAGTGACATTTTGCTGGTCTGTCAGACTCTCTCCACCAATCAAACGGGTATAGTTCCTATCCGGGTGTTCTTCAGCAAGGCTGAGCGTTCTGTTCCCAACGTGACATTCCGTTACGTGGATGACCCGGTCATCACTGAAGCCATGCCCGCAGAGAGCTTCTATGCGTAAGACAAAACAGATTCAAACCAGTAGTTCTCATGCCTGTTGCCTGATGCTCATCACTTCGTTTCCTCAGAGGGGGGCGTGTCATTCTGGTGACTGGCAGAAACTTAGATGTGGTGCAACAACCAATCATGTCTGTATGGGTGGAGCCTGTGGACGTCGGGAGGGTGAGACGCAGAAGACGATTGGCTCTTATCAGCACCAAGCACCAGTTGGTCTTCAATGGCACCATGGCAACGGTGAGGGAGACAGCGGCCTATCAGTCAAAGCTCACACTTTTCTCTGACTTTCCGCCTGTCTTGTCTCTCAGGTATCTGAGCACTGCTCTGTCCTTTCTTCCTCTCAAATGGCCTGCCTTACCCCTTCGGTCTCCCCAGAGGTCAAAGTGAAGGGCGTCTGGTTTCAAATGGACAATGTCCATGTCCATTACAAAAGCATCAAGGTATCTCGTCTGCAGCAGTGAAAAAAGTAGTCACTACACTTCAAGTCATGGTTGACACGGGGCCTTGTGGCTGAACATAAAAATTACCTACACAGCCACGTTTATCTGGCCAAACCTTTGGCCCCATTTAGCCAGTCTTCGTTACTGATTTGAAATAATAACAATAGTAATAATAATAAAATAATAATAATAATAATAAGGCATCAGTTTTATATAGCGTGGTGTTTTGAAACACTTCTGATACTCAATTTGAATGAATATCAAGTTTTATAAAGGATCGTCGGAGATAGGCACTCAGAAATAACGACAAGACACTTCTGGCTACCAACAATAGGCACTTTATTGGTCCCACACAGAAATGATAACACAGTTCAAACAAGTTGTATGAAGCTAAAGAACTCTTACCGTGTGCCAGTAGGGTGGAGAGCCAACACCCTCAGCAGAGTGAGCTTCAATACGAGCTAGGCGTTTGTACGGAAAACCCATAGCGGACTCTGCTGAGGAGCATCGCTCCCCTCCTTTTATCCTCTAAAGTGTGTGCATCGGGAGAGGTGAGTGGCCATTCTCATCCCTCCCTACGCCACACTGTTTGTTGTGTAATCAAGTGGCATTGATCTCAATCAAGTTTTGACAATTCAAACAAAGCAGACTATGAAGTCGTCAAAGCAGGCTCCAGAGTCCATCTCTGGAATTGCTTAGGCAAGCAAGTCACCAAGTCATGTAATCATCTCAAAGCAGTTTTTTCAATGAGAAGCAATACATTGATTAAAGAAAACATCACAAAATATCTTAATATACCACGTGGTAGTAGACAATAAAGATGCTTCACAATAGATACCGTATTTTCACAAGTATAAGGCGCCATTAAAAGTCTTAAATGTTCTCCAAAATGGAAAGGACGCCTTATAATGCGGAGCGTCTAGTGCAGGCATGTCCAAAGTCCGGCCCGCGGGCCAAATCCGGCCCGCGGTCGAATTTCATCCGGCCCTCGGCCCCTATCATAAAATCAGTGCCGTCTGGCCCGCAGGTTGGGCGCAACAGAACACGTGTTGCATTGACTGAGGTCTCGTAGACTGGTGAGTGATGTTTCATAGAGTACTGCTTCCCTCTAGTGGCTAAATGAGTAATAGCATTCACTAAATGAGTAATAGCATTTAGACACTAGAGGGCATCACTCACGAGTTAACAAGACATCACTCCGTGTTTATATTGACTGATATGTCATATTTCAAATGATCCTTGCAGTTGTGGATATGTGTATTGCTTGTTCATTTCCCTGTTGTTCGAGTCAAAGGTTTTGTGACTATTGAAAGGTCATGGTGATACATTTTATGTTTCAAATCAATCAATTTGCACTCAGGAGACTTCTGTTTAAGAAAAAGTCAAGTGAATAAGCAGTTGCATGTGATATACCTGTTTCAAATGAACCAAAAGAAATTCTTAAGATTGTTGAAATTAAAATAAAAATGGAAATGTGAAACAGACTGGCTTACTAAAATTTGTTGAACAATATTGTTGTTCAATGTAAAGAATGTCAGCCAAGGTCGGCCCCCTGACATTTTACCACATAAAATCTGGCCCCCTTGGCAAAAAGTTTGGACACCCCTGGTCTAGTGTATGCGCTGAGTTCCAAGGCCTGACTGAGAGCACTTCTGGCCGACACGTTGTTTATACAGAGAAAAGGCGGACATGAGTGACGACAGGCATGCAGAAGACCGCCAATGGGTGAAGGGTGGGCGTGTTAGAGGACGCTCAAGGCACGTCCCTAGCAGGTACCAGTCGCCAGGCATGTAAGAGGACACTAAACGGCCCCTAGCATGCCGTATGTTGAAGCTGGCGTCTGTTTTGCCTGGCTGCGCCCAATAATACAGTGCGCCGAATGGTCGTGAAAATAGGGTACATTAATCATGCACTCATACATTCACGCTCTGGTGGTGGTAAACTATGTTCTGTAGCAACGGCTTTGCTGGGGCAAGCAGGCGAAGGCATGACTGCTTGGCCTGTTTCCACCACCGGCTCATCGCACCATCATCAAACATGCACACGCACAGTTACCAAGAAATACAGTATAAACTTCATGAACAATGCTACATTTACATACAGTACCTATGGTAACGTAAATCTGCAGTCACCTCAATTGCAACATTACCTCAACAGCTTTCGCCTTGTGAGATCATCTTGTCTTCTTTAAACTTTAAAGTCCCTGCCTCCCCAGGCAAATGTTTATTTCCAATAAGAGAAAAAAATCTTGCTGACAGTTTCCGCTGTAACTCTAGTTAAAGCTGTCACTGCTTTCTTGTGTGACTTCTGGCACACACTTATTTGACACGTCATATAGTTAGTGTAGAAAGAAAAAAGGGAAAGAAATTGCGAAATTTACGATCAGCATTCACTTTCACTTACATCAATTTCTTATATAATGTCTTATTTTGCTTCCTCCGTCTTTCATTTTGATCACTTTTATCCTCTCTTCCAGCATCAGAGCGCTTCTCGTCTTAGCTGCTTGACATGCAAAGGTCCGTTTTGTAGCCATTTTAGCAATGCAATGTTCATGCTGCGTCTGAATCTAACAACAACAGATACTTCCTGGACCCGGTGGCTTTTCTTTCCACTATCTCACTGTCTCTAACTCGACCTCCCCTCGATCCCCACCCAAGACAGCGTTGCTCAGCTGATGTCATGCAGTGAACCTTTAGCCAGCCGCGGGGCGCTTTGTAGTCCTTGATGGCCATAGTTAGTGCGATGGAACTCAATTTCTCTCTAATTACCGTTCCAGTTAGCGTAAAGTTTTTAGCATGATAACAAGTAAAGCATTTGAGGAAACGTTCGTTGATTTGAATGTCTCTCGAACCATAAGCAATTTATTCTGAGCAGCTAATCGGATGCATTCCACTCTATCTTCCACGGATCTAGCTACAGTATCTAAACATAGAGAGTGAGGTCCCTCTTGACCAGTCGGAGGCCAGGATGATGCTCAGTAAGCCAATGGCAGAGCAGCTATGAGTGTGTTGCTTTCAGGAAACTCGGAGCTGTTTACACCAGTGTTGTGGTTACTGTTGCTGTTTCTGAACAAAGCAGTAGAGGTCGCTGTTGGATTAGACTTCGTTGTAGTGAATCTGTTTGCGAGGCTACAGCAGAGAAAATTATTTTGTATAATGCAACAGGGTTTTTTTTTCATCGAATGGGGGCAGGTAGAATGGGAATGGTGTTAATGCATGAAGACTTTTCACATTAGGGGATATTTTAGCCCACATAGGTTTCGTTCTAGAGGAGTTTCACTGTACAGTACAAATACACTTTGATGGTCAGCATTTAAGGAGAGTAGCGCACTACACATCCACCCATCCGTTATACAAAGCACTTATCCTCACAAGGTTTGCAGGTGCGCGAGAAACTGTCCCAGTTATCTCCGAAGGGTATGATGGGTACGCCCTCAATTGGTGACCAGCCGATCACAATGCACATTACTACACATTTTCATTAAATGTTTAAGAAAGGTTTGTCTTTAAATGTATTTAGTGGAGTGTCATTCTTATTTGAAATTTCTGTTGTAATATGTACATTAAAATGTAATCATTGAAGTCCATTTTTAATTTAACACTTTTAAGCACATTTGGAGGACGATTTCTTATAATGATTCGATTCAGATCATGATAGCGGGTAGCCGTCACCACACTGCAAGGGGTTGACTGTTACCAAGTCAGCAGTCAAGCATGACACAAAATATTGTGGGATGGCTATGGAGAGGACTACATTTCGATCAGGGCTCAGTGTCACAGCTTTGCAGCTCAACATTATCACTGGAATTATATGTACTAACCCTTTAATTCTGAAGTGCAATTAGATTGTTGGGATATGCTGGGTTTTTATGTGCAGAAACGAATGTAATATTTGTGTGTTCTTCCATTGTAGGTTGGTAGCAATGGTAAATTGTTAATCGCTAACCCTCACTACCATGCCACCAATGGAAAATTTAGGAAAATGAATTCAAGTACAAATCTGCTTTTGTAAAGTAACAACGTCCAACCGCTGCCCATCTTCCTGTCACCACCTGTCTGAATGACTCATTGACACTGACCTTTTACTTGTCTTTCTTTCAGGGCAAGAGCTTTATCTACTATCCCAATCCACGCCTCTTTCCACTCAACCGCGAAGCTCTGGATGCTCCATACCACTTCAAGGCTGGCGGTGTGATTGCGGTGGAGGTGAGCTAATAAAATGTCTGTTGTTATGGAAACATATCACCACTGTGTCACTGCCTACCTTAAAATGTACCTTTGTGTGGTTGCCATCAGGGTGAGGGCCTAACGCGAGCGATGTCCAGACAGGAAGTGTCGGCTCGTCTTGGAGACGAGGTGTGTGAGGTGAAGACGCTGGACAGCACTCACCTGTATTGTGAGCCACCTGAGGTCCAACCAATGAGTGTGTATGACAGCAGCCATCTACCCCGCCTAAAGGTTGGTTTTTGGAAGTGCACTGCTGATAGAGGTGTTCCTATTAAATGGCATGCAAGTTTGAAAACACTGTGTGACTTTCACAGGTGGTGATGGGTAACCTGCAGGTGGACTTGGGAATGGTGCAGTATGACAACGACTCTCAACTGCCTCCTATCCCTTTGGCTGCTCAGATTGGTTTGGGGGCTGGAGCCGCTGTCATCATTCTATCAGTGTTCATCATCATCCTCATGTATAGGTTTGTCTTTGTCACGCTCTATTAAATATAATTACAGGGTTTTAGCCAACTTAGTGTCTTATTCATGAAAGTTTTTGCATTTAGGAGAAAGAGCAAACAGGCCCTAAGAGACTACAAAAAGGTTTTGTTGCAGTTGGAAACATTGGAGATCAATGTGGGCGATCAATGTCGGAAAGAGTTTACAGGTCAACAAAAACATCAAATTTTGGTCCAAATGTGCCCAATGTATGCTTGAAGAGTCTTCTCAATGTGGCTTATAGACCTGATGACAGAAATGACGGACTTGAGCAGCGATGTGGGAGGACCAGGTCTCCCCTTGCTAGACTATCACACATACGCAGAGAGAGTTTTCTTCCCTGGCCACCAGGTGGCGCCGCTGAGCCACCTACTAGACCTACCAGAGTCCAGAAGACACACAGTGGAGCAGGGCCTCCAGCAGCTCAACAACCTGCTCAGCAATAGACTCTTCCTCACGAGGGTGAGTGGGGCAATGTGCGAGATTGGGGGACACCGTGGATGTTGGGTGACAACCAGATCTGTCTGGCAGTTCATTCACACCCTGGAGGCACAGCAGGGCTTCTCCCAGCGGGATCGTGGCTATGTGGCCAGTCTCCTGACCATGGTGCTGCATGACAAACTGGAGTATTTCACTGAGGTCATGAAGTGTCTACTGCAGGATTTGGTTCAGCAGTACGTTGCTAAGAATGCTAAACTCATGCTGCGAAGGTATGTTAATGTTTCAGATGAGGAAACATCAAGAGGAAGAGGTTTTGATATGATATGAAAAGTGTACAAATATGTGCCCTCATTTGATGTTTCAGGACAGAGACGGTTGTGGAGAAGATGTTGACCAATTGGATGTCTATATGTCTCTACTCCTTTCTAAAGGTACATTCATTTTTGTCCCTCACTGTGTGTGCCTTGAGCCTATCATTTGTCTATCTGACACCCGCATGTATTTATTTCTCAGGAGGTGGCAGGCGAACCGCTTTACATGCTCTACAGAGCCATAAAGTATCAGGTGGACAAAGGTCCAGTGGATGCTGTGACGGGAAAAGCCAAGCGTACGCTCAACGACAGCCACCTGCTACGAGAGGACATAGATTACTGCGCTATGGTAACAGTGACAATGCACACTTGCAATCACATCATTGGATTGAGAGATATTCAATGTGTGTGTGTGTGTGTGTGTGTGTGTGTGTGTGTGTGGGTCTGTGTGTGCGTGCGTGCGTGCATGCATGCGTGTATGTGATGTTCAGACACTTCTGCTGAAGAATGCAAATGATGACAACTGCCCTTGTCCTGTAAAAGTGCTGGACACTGACACCATCACACAGGTACGTACCTCTTCAGGTCAAATCTATGGTCTGTCTGCCTGTTCCTCATGACTCACATCCACCTATGCATCAACTTATCACTTTTCTCTCTGTGACCTGTTTATTCCTCAAGTCTTGCTGAAGCAGGCTCTGTCTGGATAACAGCAAGTCAGTTTTTAAACAAAGGGAACTGTAGCTTAGGTTCTGCAAATGCTCTCTTCTCTGAAATGCTCTAATGCTAAAAAAGTATTTGGTCTGGACAGTAACCTCTTCAAACAACATAAAATAGCCCTTGCAAAACCATTTGCACACTTAATAAATCTTTCCATAAATTAATGTAGCGTGCCATTTGCCTGGAAGACTTGTAGGGTTGCTCCAGTCGGAAAGGCTGGGGATAAGACCAAAGTAGAAGACTACCGGCCGATAAGTATCATCCCAGTCATTTCAAATTAGCTCATAAATGGATTGCATCACTGCTAACTGACCATCTTAAGTGGCAATAACCCAGTGATACCAAAAATACCATTCAACCAAAACTACAATTTGTTATTTCCATGAGATCATCAAAGGTCGAGTGCATAGGTGTCAAACTTAGGTCCTGCATGTTTTCCAAGTCTCGCTGTTGCAACACACTTGATTCAAATGATCAGATCATCAGCAAGCTCTGCGGAAGCCTGACATCGAACATGTTCATTTGAATCAGGTGTGTTGCAACAGGGAGACTTGGAAAACATGCAGGACAGCGACCCTCCAGGACCTGAGTTTGACACCCATGGTCTAGTGCAGGGGTGGGCAATTATTTTCCCGGGGGAGCCAAATGAGAACCAGAAAATATTGTGGAGGGCCGGGCCAAAAGTTAGAAATAGAAATAGAAAATAAAGAAGATAGCACAATGTCTTTGTATCCCAGTAATAATGTAACATTCTCCTCCAACATCACACTCAGCACCAGTTCTCCTCAAGGATGTGTACTGAGCCCCCTGTTGTTCACGCTCTACACATTTGACTGCTCTCCAACTCTTATTAGCGGTCCAGTTTGCAGAAAGTTTTTAACATGATAACAATCAAACCATTATAGGAAATGTTCATTTACTCGAGCCACAAGCAATTCACTCTGAGCATGGAAATTGCCACAATCGGACTGAGTAAGAATCGCTTCCTCTAATGCAGGGGTGTCCAAACTTTTTGCCAAGGGGGCCAGATTTTATGTGGTAAAATGTCGGTGGGCCGACCTTGGCTGACATTCTTTACATTGAACAACAATATTGTTCAACAAATTTTAATAAGCCAGTCTGTTTCACATTTCCATTTTTATTTTAATTTCAACAATCTTAAGAATTTCTTTTGGTTCATTTGAAACAGGTATATCACATGCAACTGCTTATTCACTTGACTTTTTCTTAAACAGAAGTCTCCTGAGTGCAAATTGATTGATTTGAAACATAAAATGTATCACCATGACTTTTCAATAGTCACAAAACCTTTGACTCGAACAACAGGGAAATGAACAAGCAATACACATATCCACAACTGCAAGGATCATTTGAAATATGACATATCCGTCAATATAAACACGGAGTGATGTCTTGTTAACTCGTGAGTGATGCCCTCTAGTGTCTAAATGCTATTACTCATTTAGTGAATGCTATTACTCATTTAACCACTAGAGGGAAGCAGTACTCTATGAAACATCACTCACCAGTCTACGAGACCTCCAGTCAATGCAACACGTGTTCCATTGCGCCCAACCTGCGGGCCAGACGGCACTAATTTTATGACGGGGTCCGAGGGCCGGATGAAATTCGACCGCGGGCCGGACTTTGGCCGGACTTATGCTCTAATGTCTCGTAGATTTGAGTCTTTCCGACTCCAGGCGTCTCCTGAATGTTTCGTACCCTGTTACCCGCTTCGTTTAATCAGATACAGTACATATCACTTTCTCTTCCATGGTCATTACTCTCTCCCTCTTTCTTCGTCTTCCCCTCCCTCCCTGTGCTCTGCAACCTGAAGTAACTGCGCCACCTGGTGTTGAAATACCTGTCATTACAAGTCCAAACGAAATGAATGCAATCAAACCTTAATTGTTCTTAATTGTCCTCAATCTTCGGCGGGACGGATTAAAAAGACCAACGGTCCAGATCAGGCCCGCGGGCCATAGTTTGCCCACACTGTGGATCAAGGTGGTTATGTGGGAACTGTCTTCCTGGACCTGAAAATAGCTTTTGACCCACTCAATCATAATGTAGTCATTAAAAAAAATGTCCTACTTCAACTTATCTGATGGTGCATTCTGCTGGATGAGATCATACGTGTCAAATAGAAAACAGACTGTTCAGATTGGAAACTCAATGTCACCTTAACTTGGGTGTTCAACAGGGGTACCCCAAGGCTCTATCTTTGGCCTAATTCTGTCCAGTCTCTGTGTAAATTACCTACATACAGTCTGCTCAGATGTTAATTTGCACTGACCGTATTTTCACGACCATTCGGCGCACCGTGTTGTTGAGCGCAGTCTCAATAAGGGGTTTTTCTGTATTTGACACATACACAAAACGCACTGTATTATTGGGCGCAGCCAGGCATGATAAAACATACGCCAGCTTAAACATACAGCATGCATGCACGCACGCTAAAAACATGTTTTTAAAAAGGCAACGGAAGCAAAACTGAGTTCGGTTGTACTTTATTTCGCCATTTTACAATGTACTCACGCGACTGGTACCTGGTAGGGGCGTGCCTTTAGCGTCCTCTTACACACCCACCCTCACTCATTGGTGACTGGTACCTGGTAGGGGCGTGCCTTTAGCGTCCTCTTACACGCCCACCCTTCACTCATTGATGACTGGTACCTGCTGGGGACGTGCCTTTAGCGTCTTCTTACACGCCCACCCTTCACTCATTGGCGGACTTCCACATGCCTGTCGTCACTCACTCCGCCTTTTCTCTATATAAACAGCGTGTCGGCCAGAGGTGCTCTCAGTCAGGTTTTGGAACTCGGCGCATACATTAGACGCTCCGCATTATAAGGCATCCTGTCCATTTTGGAGAAAATGTAAGACTTTTAATGGCGCCTTAGTCATAGTTGTGAAAATACAGTATATACTGATGATACAGTGCTATACAGGTATGTCCATGATAAATCAAAACAAGAAGCTGCAAGAAAACATGACAGCTCTCGTCAATATGCACGCAATGATATTCTCACATATAGATTATTTCTTTACAACTTGGACACAGATAACATAAACTGTACTAAAACGTAACAAGTCTCTCTTTTGCTGAGAATATCTGTCAGAATCCCCTGTGAGAAAGAATTACAACTCCCACCTCCAGCAGAACTTCTCCCACGTCCCTGGGGATGTGACGGTCATTCAGTCTGAGCGGACCGTGTTCCGCGCCTCCATGAAAGAGAGGGTTCTTTGTCGATGTGGCTTTACGGAGTTCGGTGTTTGTTTTGGCAGCAATTCCCAAACCTACTCGTCGACACCCTTGGTAAGGGTTGCTGTCAAGCTGAAGAATGAATTATATTGGGCCAATTTTGGTCTGTGGCACTCCAGAAGCAGGAGGCAGCTTCAGAGGTTGCTGAGGCAAAAACTAAGCGGTGGGGTGGGTTCGGAGGAGCCATACAAAATAAGGAAATTCTGGTCTACCATCCAGCATCTTAGGACGGGGAAGCAGTGCACCATCAACACTGTGTATTTTTGAGGACTCGGGGCATTGTGAGTCAGTGGGGAGAATACTTTGAAGATATCCTCAACTCCACCACCATGCCTTACTTTGAGGAAGCAGAACCTGGGAACTCTGAGGGGCTCACAGCGATGGTTAAAAAGGTCCTTAGTGGCAAAGCTTCCAAAAATTCTGAAAGACTGTGGATGTTGTGAGGCTGCCCTGCTTGATGTGCCTCTACAATGTGTCCACGAGGGTGTAGCAGAGTAACAAGTCAAGGGTGTGGGTGTAACAAGTCGACATGAATGTGGACTTGGAGAAGGCGTTAACTGTGTCCTTCAGGGAGTTCTATGGACAGTACTTCAGGAGTATGAGGTAGCGAAACTGCAAGGACAGATGCCTGCAGTTTTGTCCCTGTACCACATGTTTGCTTTTTGCTAATCATGTAGAGGCACATAACTGGCTTCTTCAAGTTGTGATCTCCAACTCTCACTACAGTGGTTCATAGCCAAGTGTGAAGATGTTGAGATGAAAATCCTCAAGTGGAAATGGGTGTAGCACCCTCTCTGGGTCTGGAATGATATCCTGCCCCAAATGGAAGAGTTCAAGTATTTTGGGGTCGTGTTCACAAGTGAGAGCAGAATGGAGCGGGAGATCGACAGGCGGACCAGTGCAGCATCTGCTGTGATATGGTCAATGTATCATTCCATCTTGGTGAAGAAGGAGCTGTCAGAAGCTCAGTCATCTGAGAGGGTCTCGGATTTTGACCTGCTGCTCCTGCACATTCAGGAACCAGATGAGGTGGCTCGGGCCACTGGTTAGGATGCTTATTGGACACCTCCCTGGTGAGGTATTCTTGGCATGTCCAACTAGGAGAAGGGCCCATGGATGACCCTGTACATGCGGAAGGACTATGTCTCCCAGGCCTAGCTCCCCCCCCCCCCCCGGAAGAGATGGATGTAGAAAATAAATGGTTGAAAAGATATAGATAGACAGATCAAGAGATAGATAGATAACATATCATGGGTAATGTGGTTGCAGAAGTTTGCACAGCCTTTTAAAACCAAAGAACTTAAAGTCTTGTTAATGTCACGTCCCGTGTTTGCCAGCAGGGGGCAGGCCCTGTTGCCATCCTACACACCTGTCACCCATTGGGGACTAATTACACTGGCTTTATTTGTGTGCTCTGGCAGTTGACTTACTGCCGGAGAATTCCGCGCCGTGCCAAAATTTCTCTCGCCCTATTTTCCTACTTGCAATTGATTCATTGCCTCTTAGCCTTGTGGCTGTTATTACGCGTCGTTGTTCCTCTGACTAGTGAAATTTATTCTTTGTCTAATCTGACCCTCCTTGCTATCTTTTTCCGCAAGCGTTTTCTGTTGTCCTTTATTTGATTCCCTGGTCCCCATTTTGAACAGCGCTTTTTGTTATTCTCCCTGTCGGGTTATTTTGTGTTTCGTATTAAAGACTACTTTTGTTCTTTGACAAACATCTTTCTGTGTCTGCTATTTCGGGGATCCTCTTCCTTATTTTGTTGTGCACTGAGCGATCATTCTATCGCTTCAGGCACAACGTGACAGTTAAACGAACTGCCACTGTCTAAAATGATTGATTAAAAGCCTGTACTTGTCAAAATTTGCTACAGTTATTTCAGTGTTGCTTGTTTGCTCCTTTGCAGCCTCCCTGACCAGTTTTCATCCCATCATTTCATTCATTTTGGAGAGATGTCAAGTTCTTGGTAGTGTCACTATTGAGATTAAGATTAAGAATACCTTTATTAGTCTCGCAATGGAGAAATTCCAGATTTCTATAAGAATATTGTGCCAGATTATTTCAAATTCTCATTTACAATGCTGATTCGCTTGTTTATTTATTTATTGATTGATTACATTGGGACAGTGCACATTAATTGACATAAGAATAAACAGTGAAAATGTTCCGGATTTTACATAAATTGTAGTTTTCAGCCGTAGTCCCAAGGCAGGTTTCTAAAATACCACAGTGAGACAGAAAACTTTAAAACCATGATCACAGAAACAGCAGAGTCAAACTAAATCTAAAATATATCAGCAAAATACAGAGGAACACAAACAAACATATAGTGTGATATACAGTAGTTAAATATTACATTCCATTAAAACACTTTGTCAAAGATGTGTCATGTGATGGTGTGCTGTGAGTGCCCCCTCACTCATACGTGTTTCCTGCAAAAGTACAAAGTACCATGTTTTCACATCCATATGGCACATCGTATTTCAAAGGCATAGTCTCAGTTAGCGGTACTATTTGTGTTTTAGACATACAAAAGGCACATTGCATTATTGGATGCTGGCATGGTAAAACGTATGTACTGTAATCTTAAAAATTACAGTAGCTTAAAAATGCACACTAATGTATGTTTTGAAAAAGGCAGCAGGAGCAAAACTGAGTTTGGTTGTACTGATTGAAGTACCGTATTTTCACGACTATAAGGCGCCATTAAAAGTCTTAAATTTTCTCCAAAATGGACAGGAAGCCTTATGATGCGGAGCGTCTTGTGTATGCGCTGAGTTCCAAAACCTGACTGACAGCCGACACGCTGTTTATATAGAGAAAAGGCAGAAGTGACTGTGGACAGGCATGCGGCAAAGAAGTCGGCCAATCAGTGAAGGGTGGGCGTGTATGTATACATATATGGAGAGAGAGAGTAAAAAAGGCAGACGTGAGTGAGGACAGACATGCGGCGAAGAAGTCCGCCAATGAGTGAAGTGTGGGCGTGTAAGTGGACGCTAAAGGCAAGCAGGTACCAACACCCGTATAGAGTGTGGCTTTGTGCATTGTTGCAAAACAACTTCTGTTTTGGTTTCTAAGAACCCCCGAAAATAAATTCTACAAAGAAACACGACTAAGAAGCTCAGTTCAAACTTCAAGCCATTGGTTATACTTTTGGCATGCGTGCCCATTTCACATCAGCGGTGAAAAACCAAGTCAAGCACATGAACTCTGAGCTTGCCGTAGCTTGACTAAAGAACTCCAACCGCTGGACATCGGCATCAACCGGGCGTTCAAAGTAAAGTTGCGACCAGGCATTCAAAGTAAAGTTGCGAGCGGCATGGGAACAATGGATGATCGATGGCAAACACAGCTTTACAAGAGTGAAAGGCAGCGCTGGGCAAGTTACGCCACAACTTGCGAATGGATTTTGGCTGCTTGGACGAACGTGTCTGCTTGTACTGCTGTTTGAGCTTTTGGCAAAGCCGGCATCATTTCTGTGGAGCCACAGACTCTGACAACAAGAGGGAACACGGCGTTTTTGATGGATTACCGGTACTTGCACTATTGTTCAATTCTGATACAAAGGATGACTTTGATGGATTTCTGGGTGATGATTGATGGAAAAACGTGAGTACATTGTACGATGGCTAAATAAAATACAATGGAACTCAGTTTTGCTTCCGTTGCCTTTTTAAAAACGTGTTTTTAGCTTGTATCTGTATGTCTTGGCATGCTACCGTATGCTTCAAGCTAACGTGTTTTTAGCGTGCGCGCATGCATGCCTTATGTTTAAGCTGGCGTATGTTGTACCACTGTAAAACTGCACCCAATAATACAGTGCGTTTTGTCTATGTGTCAAATACAGAAATAGCACCCATTTAATGAGACTGCGCCCAACCATATGGTGCGCCGAATATACTCATGCTATATTTTGATCAATCCTCATCCACAAATGCATCAAAGTCCTCATCTAAATTCATTTTGTATGTGCAAATATTTCATGTTTTTCTACTTTCTTCCCTCCAAATGTTGCTGCTGTAAATCGCAAATTTCTCCATTGTGAGATAAATAAAGGTTTTCTTATATTATCTTTCATGCTGTCAAGGAATACAAATAATGTCAAGTCAACAGTATTTATAGAGCACTTTCAAACAGCCATCGCTGCATACAAAGTGCTGGACATGGAGCGATTTACCATACACAATAAACAGTAAGACGAATCGGTACTAATGGCAGTAGAAAGCACCAAGCAGTAAAATCAAGAGCAAATCTAAGTCATGCTGAGTCGAACGCCAAAGAATACAAGTGAGTTTTGAGGAGGGCTTTAAAGATGGGCAGCGAGGAGGCTTGCCGAATGTTCAGTGGGAGGTCATTCCAGAGAGAGGGACCAGCAACAGAAAAGGCTCAATCCCCTCTGAGCCTCAGTTTAGTTCTTGGTACTTCTAACAAAGACTGGTCCACAGACCTGAGGCACCGGGCAGGTGTGTAGGGGCGGATGAGCTCAGAGAGGTAAGGTGGCGCGAGATTATTTAGAGATTTGAAAACAAAGAGGAGGATCTTGAAAATAACTCTAAAATGAATGGGGAGCCAGTGAAGGGATGCCAGAGTAGGAGTTATATGCTCCCTGTTACGAGTACCAGTCAAGAGGTGAGCAGTGGCATTCTGGACCAGCTGAAGGCGCTTAATGGAGGACTGGCTGACTCCAAAGTACAGGGCATTGCAGTAATCCAGCCGGGATGTGACAAAGGCATGAATTACTGTCTCAAAGTGTTCATGTGAGAGGAGAGGTTTTATTTTGGCCAGCTGTCTAAGGTGAAAGAAGCTGGATTTAACAACGGCACCAATTTGCCGATCGAGTTTGAAATCACTGTCCAGTTTAAGGGTGAAGTTTGAGACCGTTGATTTCAGATAAGGAGACAGGGGGCCCAAGTCTACAGGATGGAATGTACAAGGGCCACTGGGACCAAACAATATCACCTGTCTTCTTTTCGTTGAATTTTAAGAAATTTTGTGCCATCCAGGTTTTGATTTCTTCCAGACAGGATAGAAGTGGCCTTAATGAGAAGGCGTCTTTCTTTATAGGTGAGTAGGAGGAGTTTAAACTGAATACGCTGGGGTACAAGGAGCCAGTGTAGGATTTTAAGGACGGGGGCGATATGATCACAAGTCCGGGTGTGGGTGAGTAGATGGGCGGCGGCATTCTAGATGTACTGTAGTTGACTGAGGAATTTGGAGGTTGTATCGTAGAGGATGCTCTTGCAGTAGTCAAGTCAAGTCAAGTCAACAGTATTTATAGAGCACTTTCAAACAGCCATCGCTGTCAAGGCGGGAGGTGATGAATGCATGGATGAGGGTTTCAATGGCATTGAAACAAAGTGACGGGCGGAGACAAGAAATGTTTTTGAGGTGGAAGAAAACAGTTTTGGTGATTTGGGTGATGTGTTGGTCAAAAGATTGGTTATTATAAAAAAGGACACGGAGGTTGCGACAGTGAGAGAATGGGAACAGGGTGCAATTGTCGATAGTGAGGTTAAAGTTGTTTGGGTGAGGGACCGAGAACAGATTATTAGCAGTTGCGGTTTAGTGCAGTTAAGAGTGAGAACGTTTGTTTGCATCCAGGATTTTATCTGAAAGACAGTTAGACAGGGTGGAGGAGGTTGTTGGGGTAAATGATTTGGTGGAGATGTACAATTGGACGTCATCAGCGTAGCAATGGAACTGGAGACCATGATGATGAATGATTTGGCTGAGGGGTAGAAGGTAGAGGATGAAGAGAAGAGGACCAAGCAGAGAACCCTGGGGGACACCTTGGGACAATGGCACAGTGTAGGAAGAGCAGTTGTTCATGTGTATGAATTAATTCCTGTTTCTGAGATATGAGCGAAGCCAGGTGAGGACTTTGTTGGTGATTTTTAGGGATTGCAGGCGAGATAGTAGGATGGGGTGGTTGATGGTGTCGAAGGCAGCTGTAAGGTCGAGAAGGATGAGGATGGAGAGTAGGCTGGAGTCAGAGGAGAGGAGGAGGTCATTGGTGATTTTCAGTGCTGTGTTGTGTGCGTAATCCAGTAGGCGAGGAGATGAACAGTTAAACCAGATTTTTTTTTTATATAGTCTTTTGAGCTGCCGTTTTCGGGTTTGAAGTTTGCGGAGTTCCAGGGTGAACAAGTGAGCAAGTGAAGCAAGTGAAGGAGACAGATTTGGTTTTTAATGGGGGCGAGTTTATTGAGACAGGAGGAGTGCTGTTGTCGTAGTTGGTGAGAACAGGGGGTTCATGGAACAGTGGAGGAGGTAATATGGACAGATGGTTGAGGACGGAGGTAGAAAGGTCAGTTGGGGAGATGGATTTGAGGTTTCTGAATGATATGGTGCGCTTTTCCTTGGGAAGGGCGCTAGGGAGGTGGAGGTCTAGAGTGATAGCCAGGTGATTTGAGATGTTGAGGTTGGTGTTAGAGAGTTTTTCGATGGTGAGACCGGGAGAACAGACCAAGTCCAGAGTGTGGCCCTAGATGTGGGTGGTGAAGTTATGAATTTGTGTAAGATGAGTGCTTTGATGTTGAGTGAGCGGGTGTTAAATAGAGCCAATTTGAGGATTTTGTGATGTGGGGGAGACAGTGAGGATTGGGAGAGTGGGTGGAGATTTGGATTTGACATTTTAAAATATTTTCTCTCGTTATTGTAGTCGTGAGGGGATTGGCTGTGATGATGGATTGAATGGGATAGATGGCAGCAAGACGAGACAGTGACAGCTGTGGCCTGTAGGGGGGACTATGGCAGCCTGTGTGTTGGTAAAGTGGAGGAAGGGGAAGGTGCAGGTGTGCGATTTATGCCTAGTCAACTTGTGAAGTGGTGAACAGCATGCTGGACATTTGCTGCCAGTATTCGGCTGCCTAGCTTTTTGGGGTGAAAACCATAAGCCTTCAAAAGAGATGGACGGCGCAGAAATACATTAAAATTGTCAATGAAGCCCATGTTGTGGGTCCTGCATGCATTTTGGAGCCAGATGTGAAGGCTAAGAATGCGGCTGAAAATGCCCATGCCACGGTGCGGAGAGAGTGGGCTGCTCATGAAAATTGATTTCCCGGTAGTGTTGAGGAACTGAAGAAGTTTGTAGAAGGGACCTTTGGTGATTTCTGACTGCCGGTGGGATGGATCAACACAGCCAGCATGTACAATAATTCTATGGACAGATGCTGGGAGTGGATGAAGCAGGCTGGGGAGTTTTGCGCGGATGATGGCTCCGGGTCGCTCCGGGTAAGCAGTGTGTTGTTGCATTGAAGAACCGGAGGTTTCAGGTTATGGAGTCGCCAACAATCAGGGTGGTCGGAGGAAAAAGGGGCAAAGTGAGCAGGCAGGGGTGGGTGAAGGGAGAGAGGCTCTTGGTGTCGGTTTAGTCAGTAGTGGTGAAGTGGAGGCAGAAGAGCGCGGGAGGAGACCAATACAGTGCGCTGCGGGGCCTGAGTGAACTGAGGGAATGAGCCGCGGTGAGCAATGGAGGAGAAGAGGTGCACAGGATTTTCTAAAGAAGGGTGCGCCCACGTGCACCCTTGTGCATTCACAAGGTGAACCACATTATTAGCCGCCCATCACAACAAACATAAATAAACAATACAGCTGTCACAATTGAATGTTTTTAGAACTGATTGTTGTTTTGATTATTTCATCAATTAATTAAATAAAAGTGAAAACAATGAAGTGAATTACAAAAAACATGTTTTATGTAATAACTCTTAGTTAACCAATTATTGTGGGTTTTTTTGGTATTCTTTAATAGGGTGGCCAACAGGATCAATGTGCTGCAAATTGCTGCAAACACAGGCAGAATGCCAAAAAAAGGCAAACCCCCCCCCCCCCACATAAATGCGAACTAAAAAAAAAAAAAATACACCGTAAAGCAAAAACGGTGCATGTAAAAATGCTGCAAATGGCCAAATGCTTTCCAGATGCAATATATACATTTTTTTTCCTCATCTCACCCCTCGGGTGGTGTCCGTTCCTCATTCAGCTCGAGTCCTCTACCAGAGACCAGGAAGCTTGAGCGTTCTGCGCAGTATACTTGCTATTCCCAGCACTGCACATTTCTGGACTGAGATGTCCGATGTTGTTCCCGGTATCTGTTGCAACCACTCATCTAATTTGGGGGTCACTGCCCCGAGTGCTCCGACCACCACAGGCACGAATGTCACCTTTACCTTCCAGGCTCTCTCCAGCTCCTCTCTGATCCTTTGGTATTTCTCGAGTTTCTCGTGTTCCTTCTTTCTGATGTTTCCATCACTTGGGACCGCTACATCCACTACAATTGTTTTTCTCTGCCCTTTATCTATGATCACAGTATCTGGTTGGTTCGCCATGACCATTTTGTCAGTCTGGATCTGGAAGTCCCACAGGATATTCGCTCTGTCATTCTCCGCCACCTTCGGAGGTGTTTCCCATTTTGACCTTGGGGTTTCCATCCATACTCCGCACGATGTTTCGGCAGACTATGCCAGCCACTTGGTTATGGCACTCCATGTAGGCTTTCCCTGCCAGCATCTTACACCCTGCAGTTATGTGTTGGATCGTCTCAGGTGCCTCTTTGCACAACCTACACCTTGGGTCTTCTCTGGTGTGGTATATCTGGGCCTCAATGGCTGTGGTGCTCAGGGCCAGCCAGGATGAGTGCCTCTGTGCTGTCCTTCAGGCTAGCCCTCTCTAGCCACTGATAGGACTTCTTGAGATCAGCCACTTCAGTTATGGTCCAGTGGTACATCCCGTGTAGGGGCTTGTCCTCCCATGATGGTCCCTCTTCCAGCGCCTCATCCTTTGTTCCCCATTGTCTGAGACATTCTCTGAGTACGTCATCCGTCGGAGCCTTCTCCTTGCTGTATTCATGGGCTTGGATGTTTCATCCTGGACAGTGGCTCTCACACTCACTAGTCCCCAGGCTCCTTCATTTCGGCTTGCGTACAGTCTCAGGGTGCTGGATTTGGGATGGAACCCTCCATGCATGGTTAGGAGCTTTCGGGTCTTACCGTCCATGGTCCGAATCTCTTCTTTTGGCCACCTTATTATTCCTGCAGCGTATCTGATCACTGGCAGGGCATAGCAGTTTATTGCCCGAGTCTTATTCGTGCCATTGAGCTGGCTTCTTAGGACTTGCCTCACTCGCTGGAGGTATTTGGCCGTAGCCGCTTTCCTTGTTGCCAGTTCGAGGTTGCCATTGGTTTGTGGTATACCAAGGTACTTGTAGCTGTCCTCAATGTCTCCTATTGTTCCTTCAGGGAGTGAGACCCCTTCAGTGCGGACTACCTTTCCTCTCTTGGTCACCATCCGACTACATTTTTCAAGCCCGAATGACATCCCTATGTCGCTGCTGTAGATCCTGGTTGTGTGGATCAGGGAATCTATGTCCCTTTCGCTCTTAGCATACGGCTTTATGTCATCCATGTAGAGGAGGTGACTGATTGTAGCTCCAGTCCTGAGGCGGTATCCATAGCCTGTCTTGATGATTACTTGGCTTAGGGGGTTCAGTCCTATGCAGAACAGCAGTGGGGAGAGAGCATCACCTTGGTATATGCCACATTTGATGGACACTTGCGTAAGTGGCTTGCCATTGGCTTCAAGTCTGGTTTTCCACATCCTCATCAAGGAGATGTATATATATTCATTTATTCATCTTCCGAGCCGCTTGTTCCTCACTAGGGTCGCGGGGGGTGCTGGAGCCTATCCCAGCTGTCTTCGGGCAGTAGCCGGGGGACACCCTGAATCGGTTGCCAGCCAATCGCAGGGCACACAGAGACGAACAACCATTCGCACTCACACTCATACCTAGGGACACTTTAGAGTGTTCAATCAGCCTGCCACACATATTTTTGGAATGTGGGAGGAAACCGGAGCACCCGGAGAAAACCCACGCAGGCCCGGGGAGAACATGCAAACTCCACACAGGGAGGCCGGAGCTGGAATCGAACCCGGTACCTCCGCACTGTGAAACCAACGTGCTAACCACTGGACTACCGGGCCGCCATATATATATATATATATATATATATATATATATATATATATATTAGGGATGTGAATCTCAGCACTGAGGACGATTCGATACACATCACGATCCACTGCCAGCGATGCGATACTTAAACGATACATGGAATTTTCTGGCGATACGATGCGATACGTTTCACCGTCGTCACGATGCGATACGATTCGATACACATTAAGTTGAAATCAATGCGATCCGATACGATACAATGCAATTTGTTGCGATATTGTGCAATTAAACATGATGCAAATAAGCAAAGAAAAAAAGCTTTTAAAAAGATGGAATTCAATATGGTATTACAAAAAGGATACCACTTTATTCCTTATAAAGAGTAGAACTTGTAAAACAACTTATTTAAGCCCTTTCACAATTGGGTTTTGTGCAAAGAAAATGTAAACAATTTGGCACCTAAGACTCACAGCTGTTGCTATAGTGTAAACACAAACAGACTCTCACTGAGTGTCTTATATGAAATATTCATATATATATATATATATATATATATATATGAAATATTTATATATATATATATATATATGAAATATTCATATATATGTATATATATATATATATATATATATATATATAAAAATCTATAGCGCAAGATGTCCACCCATCCACTGTAAGTGCAACTCTTTGCGCACTGTTCAGCGACACAGTAATCTCACTTCTCACTTTGTTGTACACATCGGGAATATGTTTGTAAGTGAACACAGACCTGTCTGGTATTTTATACCTGGGTTCCAAAACGTGCACGAGCTGTCTGAAACCCTCGTTGTCCACCACGCTAAGGCTGGAGGTCTTTGCATATGAAATAAGCAGTGGCCTTAGTTATAGCCATTGCGCGGCCACAGTGAGTTGCAAGGGGACTCCCAAAATAAGAGGCAATTTTTTTCTGATCCTGACCTGGTTTACCAAGAGTTTCTCCGGTGTCCGACGAGGAACTGGGCGGGGAAGCGGGAGGGAAACTTGTCGGTGATCTGGTGCCATCGGTTTAAGTGGGTCTGCATATTTGTGGTGCTGCCGTTGTATGGCTTCTTAGTGCGACATTCCTTGCAAATTTCGGAGGTTTTATCAAGCTTTCCGTCTTTCTTTTCGAAGCCGTAGTATTTCCAAACATAAGATTTGAATGTTGCGGCTGCATTAAATATAGTAGTTTCCTTGCTGCTGCGTGCGCTAACTTCCATAATGTTTCGCTCGTTGTGTACTGGACTGTATGTGACGCACGGCTACCGTCCGTATTAAACACAAAACGCAAAGCAATGATGGTGCATTCATTGCGCCTACGAAAGGGCAGATATGTGACGTTTAACATGAATAAAACGGCGATTGAATCGGATTTTACCGATACCCATCAATGCATCGTGATGAATCGCGATTTCACCGATACCCATCAATGCATCGTGATGAATCGCGATTTCACCCGTCAATCGCGTCGTACCCAGTGAATGAGCCGATGCACTCGGATCGCGGACGTGCGCATCGATGTATCGATTAATATCGATTATTTTCCACACCCTTAATATATATATATACCTTAAAGTCCTTCCGTCTCACCCTCAGCGATTTAGCTGTAGCTGGTTTAACAATCGCCCATTTCACTGTGTGCCTGTGGTCAGGTGAAGGACAAGATCCTGGACCAGGTCTACAGAGGAGTCCCATTCTCTCAGAGACCAATAGCAGACAGCCTCGATTTGGGTGAAAACCTGTCTCAGCCGTTAGTCAAACCAATGATTGGCCACTGCTTCTAACCACCCACCTTTCCTTGTTTGATTGATAAGAGTGGCGTTCAGGTCAGGCGGGACACCTGACTCTGTCAGATGATGATGTCACAGCTGTAATTCAAGATTGCTGGAAACGACTCAACACGCTGCAACATTACAAGGTAATAATTTTCCCTTCTGAGTGGTTTTCAGTGAGATGGCTTCGTTCTCTATATATTTTCTTCTGCTTCTTCAGGTTCCAGATGGAGCCACAGTCGCTCTTGTCCCGCGTTCAAAGACTTCTTGTGACACTCAAGTGAATCAGGTGTTCCAGACTGGAGAGAGTAAGAGCCTGTGCGGCACATTTTGAACTTATGGGACTAAGAACTAAGTGGAATGTCTTTTTGATGTAGAAACAACAATGTTGGAGAGTGAAGAAGAGGAGGGACTTAGATTGTGGCATCTTGTGAAAAGCAGTGAAGACCTGGAGATTCCCAAACACAGAAAGAGCAGCATGAAGGAAAGAGAACGAGCCAAGGCCATACCTGAGATTTACCTGACCAGACTCCTCTCTATGAAGGTAATGGTGTGTGTGAATGTCTTTCCCAGACAACTGTCATTTTCAGAGCAGTTTAATCTTAGGCTGGGCACACACATTCAGGCAATCAGGCTGTTTTTGTGCAGATCTGGTCTTTTCCCGACCATGGATGTCAAACGTTTGACAAACTTATGTCCCATAAGATTGTCTCATAAGATTATCCTTATATGTGCGTTCAGTTGTTGCTATAATAGGGTCCAGAACCAGTGGGACACTCCATGTGTCAGGGAGAAGCCAAGTTCTTTCTCCTGAGCAAGTTGACTCCGCAAACTGTGATGTGACAGAATGTGGTCAATTATACAACAGAATGTAGTCAGCTAATGAAGTGACTGACTGACCAACGAGGAAACGTCATTCAACAAAGTAATATCTGCTTATTCTCCCTCACCCAGGTCACGGGAGTACTAGAGGCGGTAGGCCAGTTGTCTTCGGGGGGCTACCGAATGTCATTTTGTAAAAACGTGGGTTCTCCCCATACGACACGAAAAAAACTTTAAATCATGATTGTGATATCACCCAATGTTTTTTGTGAGGGGATACATTTTTTATGTTTGTATATGTACTTCCGGGTCACCTTTCAGGGAAACGAAAGAAACAAAGTTGGAGAATCCACGTGAGGAACATTTCTTGTCCTCAATAAGCATTCAAAGTTATCGTCAAATACTCTTTTGTCAGACAAATTGCCTTTTCTCAAAAATGTGACATACTACAAATGTTCATTCGAAAAAAAACTTGTTTGAAAACACCTGTTTATGTGTGGGTTCTGCCAAAGATAAACAATGTTTAAGAAAATCCTAATGTGTGTACCTGGCCTAAGATATTTAATGACCAGACTATTGTCCCTAAAGGTTGTACTTAGGTCTTCATGTGTCCTGATGTCCTGACATACTTGTCTACGTGTGTGTATAGGGAACTCTGCAGAAGTTTGTGGATGACATCTTTGTAGCCATTCTGAGCACAAAGCGTCCTCCTCCTATTGCTGTCAGGTTTTTTTTTGACTTCCTGGATGACATGGCAGAGAAACACGGCATTGATGACCCAGAGACTGTCCACATATGGAAGACCAACAGGTAAGACACCAACTAATCACTTGGGCAGCCAACCTGTCTGTATGTCTGTATGTCTAACTTGGCTTTGTTCCTGCACAACCAGTCTCCCTCTCAGGTTCTGGGTGAATATCTTGAAGAACCCTCAGTTTGTGTTGGATGTCCAGGTGACGGACAGTATTGATGCTGTGCTATCTGTCATTGCTCAGACCTTTATTGATGCCTGCACCACATCAGAGCACAAAGTGGGGCGGGTACGTCACTCGTGTGGCCTTTCATGCTCGACTTTGTGGTTGCCTAACATGTAAAACCATGTGATTGCTTTCTGTCCAATCAGGATTCTCCAGTCAACAAGTTGCTCTACGCCCGGGAAATCCCCCGATATAAACAGCTGGTGGAGAGGTGAGTTACCATGGGTTTTTTGGCGAGCATTTAGCACACAATTCACACTATAGGCAGTTGGCTGTGCCTTGTGTCCCCCATTCACAAAGCCGTACTTGAAGAAGTCAGATTGCACATCATCGACAATTTATGTTTTTGCAGTGATTTGCAGTCATACAGAGATTTTAAGAGGACATGGGAAAAAAAAGATAAAGGATGAATAATTTGGGGGGGCGGTGGAATAACACAACATTCTTTCATGTATTTCCTGGTCAGTTTGGCAATTCTAGTGGTAATTACTCCAATCTCTATGTTGTTAATTGCATTTTTATGTTGTTGAGTAAATTCTATGCCCCCTTTGTCTTTTTTCATCTCCATCTTCTCCACTTGAGGGCCCTCTGTTCACTGCAGGGCCCCTCTGTTCACTGCAGGAAGCATTACATAGTCCTTCATGATTGCCTCCAAGGTATTCTGATTCCCAAACAGCCCCTTTCCCAAAAAAATAGAATGAAAGGTTTTTAACCTTTGATTTTTTCCCAGTTTCCCAAACGGATTAAGGACTCTAAGACGGTGTTTACTGGCAAACACTGAGTTAATGTTATATATTTTATGCCAGTCTCAAAGTAAACTTTTCAACTTTTCAATGGGTGAAGACACTCCATTCTTGTGTTGAGTTACAGTCATAAAGTAAAATGTTTTAACTGGCTCAGAAAACAGATTTGTTCAAGTTTTATTGTTTTACTGAACTATCCTAAAATGTGTTGTAGCCTCAGTGATAATTTTACAGTTTACCACCAGCGAGTCCCAGGGACTCGCTGATCAGAAAAGTACGTAAGCTACTGAAAAATAATTCAGTAGCAGGCCTGAGGATTTTGGAAATTCACGGGAACCATTTTTCGGTTCCGTTGGATTACCCAATGGGAAACCACGGTAACTAATTTTGGGTTCCGTAAACGTTCATAATGGGAACCCATTTTTCTATTTTGATGGATATTCATAATCAAGAATTCTGAAACTCAAAAGTATAATGTTTCAAGGGTAAATGTTTGAAAACTATGCATTAACAATGAACATTCAGTTCACACATTAGCTGTGTACTCCAGATTTATTCAATAAAATAAATGGATCAAAATATGTTGCACTCAGATGGCATCATGAATACAGGATACCACAAAATCTAGTATTTTTTCCAATCTCGCACTGCAAAGATTGATTTACTGGTAGTCATGAATACAGGTAAGTATTGATTTGGGTTGACATCCTCTTCCCAAAACGATGCATATGTAATCTACAATCAATTTGATGAAAGAATCGAACACACGTCATCATTAGTTCTACCAACAGTTAACATTAGCATTACTGCACATTGTGACGAATGTTTTATTCCTAAAGTTACCATGCTACAACCAGTAAATATAGAATAACCAATACTGTTTTCATAATATTTTTCACGTCTGCTGCACTGCCTCGGGATCACTGGCGTGTGTGTGTGTGTGTGTGTGTGTGTGTGTGTGTGTGTGTGTGCGTGTGTGTGTGTGTGTGTGTGTGTGTGTGTGTGTGTGTGTGTGTGTGTGTGTGTGTGTGCGTGCAGGTATTACAGTGACATCCACAGTGCCGCTTCCGGCTGTTACCAGGAGATGAACTCTACTCTGACTGAACTGTCTGGGGTGAGTGAAACTAAAGAAGCAGAACATGTGGGACAAATAAAGGATATCGTATTTCAACTACGTTTGGCTCAGTATGCACAGTATATCAAGTCAAGTCAAGTCAACAGTATTTATAGAGCACTACGTTTGGCTCAGTATGTACAGTATATCAAGTCAAGTCAAGTCAACAGTATTTATAGAGCACTTTCAAACAGCCATCGCTGCATACAAAGTGCTGTACATGGAACAATTTAACATGCACAATAAACAGTAAGACAAATCGGTAATAAAGGTGGTAGAAAGCACCAAACAGTAAAATCAAGAACAAATCTAAGTCATGCTGAGTCGAATGCCAAAGAATACAAGTGAGTTTTGAGGAGGGCTTTGAAGATGGGCAGCGAGGAGGCTTGCCGAATGTATAGGCAGTTGCTTCTTTATCACCTCCAAACAACTTGGCTAGTCACTACAGACAAGTGATGACCAACATTATGCTGAATTTACTCTGTGTGGTTCAAGTGATTTTACAATGCTTAGTTTCCGGTCGCCATGTTTTAAGGGACACACGCAAAAGCAAAAAACGAAGTCAGTGTTCTTGGTCATCAATATAATGTATGGTTTTATGAAAAAACATCTGACTATTACATTGACATATTGAAACCAGTTGTTCTAAGTTGTTATGAAATGAAATGGAAAAGTTGGTTTGAGGGAAAGACTCATATTAACTTCCAAAATTAGACTGAAGCCAGTTTATTCCCCAAAATAAGAGAGCAAAACATCTTATCATATATAATTACTTAATTCTATTTAAAAAAGTGCAAAAAACTGGGATGGACTTTCATGCTGTTAAGAGCCTCGAGTCTTATTTTTACTTTGTGTCTGGATGCGTGAATGATGTTGGCTGCATTCAGCACAACAATCTTTGCCTCATGACAGCAAAGGCACTGTGTGTTACTCGGTTGACATTGTCGATCGCCACTTCTTCAAATCGTTTGTGTTCAGATAAACTCATCTTGCTTTAAATCAAAGCCTTTCAAGCAAGCTAAGCATGATAGCTGCTAACAGAGGGACATGCTTATTTGCAACACATTGTTTAACAAACATCAAGTCTGCGTGTAAAGTGTTGTGATTAACGTCTGAAAGGGTGTGCAGGGCAAACGAAAAATGTCCTCTGATATTCCATCAATGTATAAAACTTTAAAATAACATATGAATCTTTTTTTTTTTGATGATGGCGCTCCCTGAGTGGCTGCCTCTCCAGCAGCTCATATCCCTGTTTGAGTTTCTTTTCGTCCTTTTACTTTATTTATTTCTTCTTCCCATTTTGTTTTGTGTGGTTATGTACCCCAAACCTACGGGGGGAGAGGGGCAGCTTCATTTCTGCTCATCTCCTTTATTTGCTTTAATCTTCGTATCCTGTGAACAGAGCTCCAGACAGCACACGCAACTCCATTGTTTACAGTAAGGACTAGCTGTTAGCATGGCGGGCTAACAGCAGGCTACTGGCCGGTGACAAACCGGATATCCCACGCGAGTTGAAGAGGAGGACACGAGGGTGTCAAGCCGGGAAGGAGCGCCGCACAAGGAGGAGAAAGTAGACATGTCCTCCCGTCCGTCATCATGGGGAATGTAAGATCGCTCCCTAACAAGATGGATGAGCTGGCGGTGCTAACGCGACATCAAAGGGAGTACCGCGAGGCTAGTCTAATGCTACTCACGGAGTCGTGGCTAACAGCGATCACTCCGGACACACATCCCGAGTTGGTAGGCTTCCAACTCATACGTGCGGACAGGAATGAAGGGAGTGGAAAGAGAAAAGGTGGGGGACTGGCTGTTTTTGTGAATGACAAATGGTGCAATCCAGGGCATATCACGATCAAAGACAAACTCTGCAGCCGGGACATTGAGCTGCTAGCCATTAGCCTCAGGCCCCATTATCTCCCGAGGGAATTCTCTCACGTCATAGCTGTGACAGTGTACATCCCCCTGTCGGCTAATGGTTATGCAGCGTGTGATGCCCTGATGACTGTCGTGAGCAGGCTGCAAACACAGTCCCCCAACGCGCTGCTGATTATGTCTGGGGACTTCAACCATGTCTCTCTGTCGTCCTCCCTTTCAACCTTCACACAGTATATAACCTGTGCCACTAGAGACAATAATATTTTGGACTTGTTTTATGCCAATACCAAGGAGGCATATAAACCCCACCCCTTTCCCCCCTCTTGCAAGAGCAGACCACAACTTGGTATTTCTCGAGCCTGTGTACAAACCGCTGGTGCACAGGCAGCCAACTGTGACCAGAATGGTCAAGAAATGGTAATCGGAAGCTGAAGATGTTATGCGGGACTGCTTCGAGACAACCAGGTGGGAACTCTTCAGCGAGGTTCATGGGGAGGACATTGATGCACTCACTGACACCATCACGGACTACATAAACTTCTGTGAGGAGAACACCGTACCACCAGAACTCTGCGGTGTTTTTCCAACAACAAACCATGGATTAATCTCGACATAAAGGTCCTCCTGAAGGAGAAGAAGAGAGCTTTTCTGTCGCGAAACAGAGGAGCTGAAGGCCGTGCAGATTCGGCTGAGAAGCAAGATCATTGAGTGGAAGAAGATATACAGGATGAAATTGGAGGACTAGTTACAGGCCAGCAATCTCACTGGTGTCTGGAGGGGCCTGAAAACCATCTCAGGCCATGACAGCCCAAAGACATTGACTGAGAAGGACAAGGACTGGGCAGATGGACTGAACCGTTTTTTCAACCGTTTCGACCAGTTGTCTGTCCCTTCCCCCAACCACCAACTGCAACCACTCTCACTGAGGACTTCTTCTCCTTCCCCTCCTCTTTCGACCAGCTCTCATCAACTCAGTCTGTCACCTGGTTCCTGCCTGTCCGTCACAACAGAGCAGGTGAGGAACCAACTGAGGAAGACGAATGTGAGGAACGCAGCAGGTCCGGACAAGATCAGTTCCCGGCTCCTCAGGACCTCCTCTGACCAGCTGTGTGACATTGTCCAGCACATGTTCAACCTGAGCCTGAAGCTGGGCAGAGCTCCACAGCTGTGGAAAATTGCGTGCCTGGTCCCAGTGCCCAAGACCCCCCACCATAAGGAGCTGAACAGCTACAGACCGGTGGCGCTGACGTCTCACCTGATGAAGACGCTGGAGAGACTCGTCCTCGCCCACCTTCGACCGCTGGTGAGCAGTCGAAAGTGGGCCCGCTGCAGTTTGCCTATCAGCCTGGCATCGGCGTGGAAGACGCCATTATCTACGTCCTCCATTCAGTGCTGTCACACTTGGAGAAGGCTGGGAGCACTGTGAGAATCGTGTTCTTTGATTTCTCCACAGCCTTCAACACCATCCAGCCCAACTTACTGGGAGACAAACTGCAGAACACCGGAGTGGATCACCATCTCACAGCATGGATCATAGACTACCTCACAAATCGGCCGCAGTACGTGAGGTTGGAGAGCTGTGAGTCTGACAGGCTTCTCTGCAGCAGTGGAGCGCCGCAGGGGACTGTTCTGGCTCCATTCCTGTTCATCCTCTACACCTCCGACTTCAGACACGGCACTCCAAACTGCCACCTTCAGAAGTTGTCAGATGACTGCGATTGTTGGCCTCATTACAGAGGGGGACGATCGGGAGTACAGGGGACTGACAAAGGACTTTGTGGACTGATGCCAGCAGAATATCCTCCAGATCAACCCTAGGAAAACTAAGGAGTTGGTTGTGGATTTCTGCAGGAAACAGTCCTCACCAGCACCGATGAACATCCAGGGTATGGACATAGAGAGGGTGACCTCCTACAAGTACCTAGGTCTTCTTCTGAACAACAAACTGGACTGGTTTACAAACACGGACACCCTGACTAGGAAAGGACAGAGCTGACTCTTCCTACTCAGGAAACTGAGGTCTTTTGGGGTTCAGGGGTCGCTCCTTAAGACTTTCTATAACTCGGTGGTGGCCTCGGCCATCCATTATGGCATTGTCTGCTGGTCAGGCAGCATCTCAGCCCGGGACAAAAGAGACTGGAGCGACTGGTCCACTTGACACTCTGGAGGAGGTGGGCAACAGAAGGATGCTAACTAAGCTAAAAGCTAGTCCCTCCCACCCCTCCAGCCCGCCCTGACAGCACTTGGTAGCTCCTTCAGCCAGAGACTGTTACACCCGCGCTGCAAGAAGGCGAGATACCGACGCTCGTTCCTACCGACTGCTGTCGGGCTGCTGAATAAAAATAACAACAATAATAATAATAATAATTAAATGATGTGAAAGACAATTGTAAATAGCACTACGATTTATCGATTTATGCGATTTATTATGCAATGACTATTTAAAAGTGTCCTATAAATACAGTTGAGTTGAGTTGAATAACCAAATAATAAACTAAATTTCCTCAGCAGGATGCTACTTTGATTCCCATTTGGCATTGCTGGGTGGTCACAAGGAATGAACACAGCAATTTAAACCCTCGTAGCATTTTTTTAACCATTCAAATAACACTGAAATGCAGTATCTATGAACAATTGTCCGTTTAAAGACGATTGTGCTTATTGGGCTATGCATTGATGAATCCGTTCGACCAGGGGTATCAAACTCATTTTTGTCGTGGGCCACTTTGGAGTTACATCTTCACTCCGAGGGTCGTTACGACAGTGAAACTGAATAAGTGCTTAATCATCTCATTGTCCTATTACGTGTACAAAACAAACTGAAAGATTACTATTTTTGAGTTGTGTGTGTGTTGCTTGTTGAATTACTGTTAAGCGTGTGTCAACAGGACAACAAAATTATTGTTAAATCTCCCCGTTATTTATTACACATGACAATTTCATAATTCAGGACAACAAGGAAATGTTGTCCTGAAACATTTGAAACATTTGATTATGCTTTTAAAAAGCATAATCAAATGATTTGCTTTGTGGGCCACATTAAATGGCATGGCGGGCCGGATCTGAGCCCCGGGCCCTTGAGTTTAACACTTGTAAATTAGACAATGCAAATAATCATTCAAAGAAACAGTCTAAAAATAATTTAACACCGCTGGGTACCAGAACATGGACAGAGGGTCCCAGCGGTAAAAGCTTTATCAATAAGAAAATGCAATTATCTACCGCATTCAGGTGAAGAGTGAGCAAATAGGGTGAGGAGTTTAAACACAGAATCAATAATTTTAAATAGTACAGATGGGTCGTGATGGTGAGCCTGAATTATGGCCGATAAATGTTTTCTTTTGGCCCTTTAACTGTAATCTGGCAGTTACGCCAGCAGTCTTTGCAGAGTTTATAAGAAACCTACAGTCTATCTTTTTTCCACGATGGCCACGATGGCACTACTGCTGAGCTGCGCAGGTTCTGCCATTCAACCAAGGCTTGGGTCTAGCTTTTGACCACACACTTTTTAAAGGAGCCACCCAATCCAGTATAGCGCGGCAGGATGAGTCTAACCAAGAGCTGACTTCCTTCATGTTTGAAGAAGGAATGCAAAGCTCATCAAAGGCTTCAGAGAACCAACCAGATGGTTAAAAATCCGATGGCTGCACTCCGGAGCAACACAACATCAAAGAAATCTGTCATATGATAGGAAATCACATTGTCCAAGACTTTCAAGTTTGACACAGGTCGATCAATAGTACTAGGTCTAAAGTATGCCCTTATTCATGTGTTGGGTTAGTTACATACTGCAAAAAAAATTAAAGGAATCAATAAGCCTTGAAAAGTCCTTTGCCAGTGGTTTTTCAGGACAATACACATGAGTATTAAAATCCCCCTTGAGGTGGAATGATCATACTTAAGCCTGATTTGGCTAGAAGATTTGAAAATTCCTTCAAAAAGTCCTTATTGTATCTAGGAGAATGGTAAATGACTGTGCAGAGGAAAGAGTCAGCATATCCTACTTCAAAGAAAGTTTCTTCAAAGCGGTTGATTGATTTGGTAAATATACACCCTTTGCATTAAAAATTTTTTTAAATACACTCACCGTTAGTGCACCATGTCCGGGAGTACTCGAGGAGTCCAAGATGGCACAGTCAATTAAATTAATACTGGTACATGTCTAAGTCTCAATCAGACAGAGGAAATACAGGTCGTTGGAAAGGAAAAACTCCCTTAGGATATATGTTTTGTGTCAACGACTTGGCGTTGAACAACGCAATTCTTGTGAGAGCAACAAAATGAATGTGTGTGTGTGTGTATACTGTACATATATATATATATATATATATATATATATATATATATATATATATATATATTATATATATACAATACAATACATGCTGATTTATATAGCGCTTTCACAACAGCGGCAGCTGTAACAAAGCGCTTATATATATATATATATATATATATATATATATATATATATATATATATATATATATATATATATATATATATATATATATATATATCCATGTAGACGAGGTGACTGATATTCAGGCTTGAGAAATGTAGTCGGATGGTGACTAAGAGAGGAAGGGTAGTCCGCACTGAAGGGGTCTCACTCCCTGAAGGAACAATAGCAGACATTGAGGACAGCTACAAGTACCTTGGTATACCACAAGCCAATGGCAACCTCGAACTGGCAACAAGGAAAGCGGCTACGGCCAAATACCTCCAGCGAGTGAGGCAAGTCCTAAGAAGCCAGCTCAATGGCAAGAATAAGACCCGGGCAATAAACAGCTACAGTATGCCCTGCCAGTGATCAGATACCCTGCAGGAATAATAAGGTGGCCAAAGGAAGAGATTCAGACCACGGACGTTAAGACCCGAAAGCTCCTAACCATGCATGGAGGGGTCCATCCCAAATCCAGCACCCTGAGACTGTACGCAAGCCGAAAGGATGCGTACAGTGAGTGTGAGAGCCACTGTCCAGGATGAAACATCCAAGCTCCATGAATACATCAAGGAGAAGGCTCCAACGGATGACGTACTCACAGAAAGTCTCAGACAATGGGGAACAGAAGATGAGGCGCTGGAAGAGGGACCATCATGGGAGGACAAGCCCCTCCACGGGATGTACCACCGGACCATAACTGAAGTGGCTGATCTCAAGAAGTCCTATCAGTGGCTAGAGAGGGCTGGCCTGAAGGACAGCACAGAGGCACTCATCCTGGCTGCTCAGGAGCAGGCCTTGAGCACCAGAGCCATCGAGGCCCAGATATACCACACCAGACAAGACCCAAGGTGTAGGTGTTGCAAAGAGGCACCTGAGACGATCCAACACATAACTGCAGGGTGTAAGATGCTGGCAGGGAAAGCCTACATGGAACGCCATAACCAGGTGGCTGGCATAGTCTACCGAAACATCTGTGCGAGTATGGACTGGAAACCCCAAGATCAAAATGGGAAACACCTCCGAAGGTGGTGGAGAATGACAGAGCAAAGATCCTCTGGGACTTCCAGATCCAGACTAACAAGATGGTAATGGCGAACCAACCAGATATCGTGATCATAGATAAAGGGCAGAGGAAAGCCGTTGCAGTGGATGTAGCAGTCCCAAGTGATGGAAACATCAGGAAGAAGGAACATGAGAAACTCGAGAAATACCAAGGGCTCAGAGAGGAGCTGGAGAGAGCCTGGAAGGTAAAGGTGACAGTCGTGCCTGTGGTGGTCAGAGCACTCGGGGCACTGTGATCAAATTTACTACAGTGAAAAATCCCGTTGTCAAAAAGGTCTTGCTGCAAACATGATTTCGTTGTAGAAGAGTTCACCGTACAATGAAAACAAGCCTTCCGCAAAAGTCTAATCCAACCTGAGCCCACAACGACTCCTACTGCTTTACTCCAAAACTGCAACAGCAACGACCATACTGGTTTACACATAGGCGGTAGTCCAGGATATATTTAATTGCATTGCTAAAATGGCTAAAAAAACGATCTTTGGATGCCAACCAACTAAGACAATAAGAGCTCTGACGCTGGAAGAGAAGGTAAAAGTGATCAAAATGAAAGATGGAGGAAGCAAAACAAAAGGCATCATCCAAGAAATTTATGTCTGTGAAAGTGAATGCCGATCGTAATTTTTTTTCCCTTTTTTCTCTTTGTGCACAACCGTACATTGGCTACTGTACAGTACTGTACAGTATAAAGTGTCTTTGGGATTAGGATTGTTTGATTTCAAAAATCATTGATTTAAATTCCAATTTAAATCAGCTAAAAATTTACTAATCAATACTTTTATTTTCTATTAATTCTTTTTTCACGAATGGATAGAAAATTTGAATGTTGCTTTACAACAAAATTAAAAAACTATAACAGATTTTTGGGTGTTTTTCTTCTTAATTTTGTATCATTAAATTACATATTCATAAGGTGTTACAGTACTGTTTACAGTAGACATATTATTCAGTCGGCGGGGGATACCCTGAACCAGTTGCCAGCCAATCGCAGGGCACACAGAGACAAACAACCAGCCGCGCTCACACTTACACCTAGGGACAAATTTGAGTGTTCACTCAGCCTCCCATGCATGTTTTTGGAATGAGGGAGGAAACCGGAGTACCTGGAGAAACCCCACGCAGGCACGGGGAGAACATGCAAACTCCACACAGGAAGGCCGAACCCGAGTCTAAGTCTATACATTCTTGGCCATTTCTGTTTTCCCAGCGCTTTTTTTTAACATTGCTGCTGTCACAGCATCATCTAGCTGCAAGAATGAAGGCACAGCTGGGATAAATTGGGCTTAAATATGTGCACAGTGAGGTTGGCGTACTAACAAGTCGATCACCATGCCGCCCATAAACAATCCAAAATATCAAATTGTGTTTTTATTATTTGAAGGGCTTATGAGATCTCTTGTTTCTGCTTTGTCTTTTCAGAGCTTAGCCTCTGAGATGAACAGTCTTGTTGTACTTCATGAACTCTATAAGTATGTCAACAAATATTATGACCAGGTAACTAAGACACACACACGCACACACATGCACGTGCACACACTATTGAGTCATAGTGTCCCTGTTGTGGTATTACTCAGGTCATCATGTCTCTGGAGGAGGATATCTGTGGTCAGAAGATGCAGTTGGCATATCGACTGCAGCAGGTTGCCGCGTTGGTGGAGAACAAGGTCACTGATCTCTGATGGCCCATTATGACCTCTGATGGACCCTATCCACAGCCCCACCTGGCTGCAGTCAAGAGACAAGAAGAGACTTTCTGGAGTTAGTGAGTGATTCAGGAGACACTGTGTTGTGAATAATGAATGGAGTGTCTGAGAGGCTTGAGAGCGAACACTCCAGCCTGTATCATTCAGTCAACACAATTCAATCATTCAGTCAACACAATTGACACATGGATCGCACATTCAGGTGTCTTGACACAAAATGACTCCAGGCCAAGTCCAGCTGTGCTGTAGTCACCATTAAAAAAGAACATCTGTATGACTGATTTGACACCAATGTGCATGTGACGACCTCCCACTGCGGCACCAGACTGCCACAAAACATAGATCCCATTGAACTCGGACCTGCTTTGTGTTATTTGCTTATTAACTTAATTGTGTGTATGTACTCCAAACATATTTAAGCCCGATTTATCCCAGCCCTGCCTTCACTCTTGCAGCTAGATGATGCTGTGACTGCAGCAATGTTTTTAAAAAAAGCACTGGGAAAACACAAAAGGCTAAGAATGAGCTTACAGAGTTTTACTCGTTGTTCTGACATCCCATGCTTACAGTATGAGTGTTATTGTGATTCAGCAAATGGCTTTGTATGCTGGCTCTGTACACTAAAGGTAGATCTTAAACAAAAATATCTCAAACTCAGTCTGTCAGCTTTTATGTTAACTGTCTTTTACTGATGCTATAATGTAACAGTTTTAGCTGTATGATGCTATAACATACACTGTTATGCTTGCTATTTGAACAAATTTGCTAATACACTTGCATGTTGTAAATCATGTAATCTTTATCTTATCTATCAAGCAGCTGTAGTGACTGAAGTCCATGTCCGCAAACAGAAAGAAGCAATAACATTAATAATAATAGCGATGATGATGAGTTCACAGCTATTTTTAATTAGATCACATAATGATGTGTCATGTGACCTTATCAGTGTTTTCATGCTGGGTTTTAATGTACATAACCGGTTCAGATAATGGATGAATTATCTTGTCTTTACTAAGCTTTTTTTATGAAAACAAAACTGTCAGTCAAACTTGATAACCGTGATGATGATGAAGACTGTTTTTCTGATATTTATGATGTGTGGCTTCTTTCTTTGTTTGTTTTCAGCTTGTCTTGAAATTTGAACACTATTGAGTTTGCATGTGTGTCATGATGCTGAAGATTTATGGTGTGTATTTTATCAACAAGACAACGATGAGGATGATACGGATTCATTTAATGGGAGGAAAATGCTGCTCTGTGTAAACTTTTTGATAAGAAAGACTGCTCTGATTGGACGAGCTCCCTTTGATACTGATACTTTTTATACATAGGATAAAAAAGATTGCAGATTGGCCATTCCTTCACAATTTTTTTACTAGCGTGCAACGTCAATACACAGTGTGATGCTCTTTGTACCATGACAAAATCATTAAAGTCTAATTTTTAACATGCATTATTTCGTCTGTTGGTTACTGTATCACACAAAGTACATCCTGTGGGTCAGAGCTGGTTGCTCCTGGAAGAGCTGGAAAATATGCAGGACAGCGGCCCTTGAGGACCAACTTTGGACACCCCTGGGTTATTCCAAAGCGCAGGACTGACTCAGTGGTTGCTCGATAAAAGATCAACAGAATGCTTCTTTGACGTCCGGGCAAGCCGAACTGAAGTTGGGATCCCAGAAGTGCAGACACCAAACAAGGTCTCCGTAGCAAAAAGGGTTTAATACACAAAAATTCGCACTGACAAAATAGTAACAAAGTGCTGGTCAAAACAAGGACCAGAGGGCACAAAAACGAATAACAAAAAGCGCTTGCACCAAAGGCAACTGGGGGAAAATAAGAACCACAAAGGCAAACAAAAAACAATGTAACAACTACACGCAAGCAAAAGCCAAATCACAAACCAAAAATCATACTTACAAAATACTTGGTACCGAGAGTTCAAAAAGCGAAACACGACGAGGTCTATAGCAAAAGCAGTCTATGAGCAAGGAAGCAGCAAGGCAAAATGCAAATACTCCAGCAACATGTGCACAGCAGAGGGCTCCTTAAATACAGAGTGAGAATAATGATAGATTGGCAGCAGGTGTGCACAGAAAGTCCACTAATGCCACCTGCTGGCCAGACTGACACAGAACCGTGACAGTACCCCCCCTCAACGGACGCCTCCTGGCGGACCACCCGGCTTCGATGGGTGCACAGCGTGGAAAGAGCGGGGAAGGGACGGGTCCAAGATCCAGGAGCGGGGGGCCCATTGCTGACCCTCCGGGCCGTAGCCCTCCCAGTCGACCAGATACTGGAACCCCTTACCCCTGCGCCGAGAGTCCAAAATTTCCCGCACCGTGTACACCGGGTCACCATCGATAATCCGTGGAGGAGGAGGCGAGGTGGGCGGCGGAGCCAAGGGACTGGTGGCCACCGGCTTAAGCAGGGAAACATGGAAGACTGGGTGAACCTTCAGGGTAGGTGGCAGCCGGAGCTTGACGGAGACGGGGCTGATGATCGATTCCACAACGAACGGTCCCGTAAAGCGGGGCCCCAACATGCTCGAGGTGCCAGCCAGACGCAACTCGAGTCTCTTGGGAAGTCCTGCCCTGGACACGTCCTCCTACCAGCTGCAGGGGCTCGTCCTCTGCGTCGGCTGGGCCGGAACACAAATGACGCGCGGGTCCGGATGGTCGCCTGGACTCGTGTTCAGCCGGCCGACTGCCCGCATGTTGGGGTTGAAAACGGGGAGTTCCTTGTTCGTCCATGCGTTCCCTCTCACGCTCCCGCATGCGGTTGTCCACGACGAGGGCCAGACTGATGAGCTCCTCCAGGTTGGTGCTATCATCGCGGGTAGCCAGTTCATCCTTTAAAGCAACACTTAACCTGCGGTGAAACGAACCACACAGGGCGCGGTCCCCGTAACTGCTACGGGCTGCCAAAATACGAAAATTAATAGAGTGTTCGGCCACTGATTGCTTTCCTTGCCGATACTCTAGTAACCGACCTTCGGCCTCTCTTCCCATCACAGGATGGTGGAAGACCCGTCGAAATTCTGCCACAAAATCAGGGAAGGAAGACTGAAGGCCGGTTTAGCATTGCTCACTTCCAACGCCCATGACGCCGCCTGACCAGTCAACAGACTCATAATGAACGCCACCTTGGTTTTATCCTTGGCATAGCTGTATGGTTGTTGGTCGAACACCAACGAGCATCGGTGAAGAAATTGTTCACCGAGCCCCAGTTCACCACCATAACGCGGTGGGTGTGGGATATTGGGTTCCCGCTCCGCCGGTGAACCCAAAATTTCGAGTCGAGGGGCCATCAGGGAGACCGTGCTGAGTTCCGCGAGCGCTTGTTCCTGCTGACCCACCAGTTGTCCTTGGCTGGTCAAGGCTGTCATAACCTTGTTGAGGTCTGCGGGATCCCTATTGGCTGAAGTATTCGGTCACATCCGGGCAAGCCGAACTAAAGTTGGGATCCCAGAAGTGCAGACACCAAACAAGGTCTCCGTAGCAAAAAGGGTTTAATACACAAAAATTCGACCCTGAACGGCTTACTTACACGAGGGAAAAGTTCCTTAGCATCGGGGTGTCTACGCTCTGTCTTTTTTCACCAGCACACGAAAATCCACAAGGTTTTTCGGAGCTAATCGCAAGCGGAGCGGCTGCTCTTTACAGAGCATGGAAACGCCGCCGGAGGAGGGGAAGCAAGCCGGTGTGATCGTCATGATCCGGCAGCGTGGATTTCGAACCTCGCTTCCATCGATCCATCTTGCTAATCTATGATCTCTGCCAAACAAGATGGATAAACTTCTTCTCCTCACAAAGACCAATAAAATCTTTGCAGTTCTGCTGCGCTCTGCTTCACTGAAACCTGGCTTAATGACCGCCACCCTGATTCCGCACTACATCTACCCGGCTTCCGCCTTCTCCGAGCCGACCGCGACACGGAGCTATGAGGGCAATCGAAAGGTGGTGGGATTTGCTTCTATATCAACGAAGAATGGTGCACTGATGTCACGAAGCTCCGACGCACATTCCAGCCCGGACCTGGAGTCGCTGTCTTTAAACTGCAATCCATTCTACTCGCCACGTGAGTTCACCTCCTTTTTACTAGTCGGTGTTTACATTGCACCACAAGCTAACGCTAACACGGCGATACAAACGCGAGCTGAGCAAGTGAACAAACTCGAACTAAAATACCCAGTCACCCCTGATCATTTTGGGCGATTTTGATAGAGCACATCTTAACCGTGATCTTCCCAGATATAAGCACTACCAGAGAAGGCAACATTCTAGACCACTGCTATACAACAATCAAAAATTTATCCCGATCGATCGCCCATGCAGCATTGGGTCTTTCTGACCAAAATTTAATCCACTTAATACCTACATACAGACAGAACCTCAAATGTGTTAAACCGGTTGTTAAGACTGTGAAAAAAAGAACAGATGAAGCAAAGCTACCTCATCAAGAATGCTTAAACTGCCCTGATTGGGGCGTCTTTGAAACTTCAACAGGAACACTGGATGAATACACAGACACTGTAACATCATACATCAGTTTCGTTGGTACACATCAGACGTGTGTACCAACGAAGTCCTTCCGCTCCTTCAACAATAACAAGCCATGGTTTACTCCCAAACTAAGGCAACTCAGGAAAGAGAAAGAGGCCACATTTAGAAGTGGAGATCGGGCACTGTACAAACAAGCCCGAAACCAATTGACAAAGGAAATTAACATCCCTAAGAGAAGCTATGCAGAGAGGCTGAAAAACCAGTTCTCTGCTAACGACTCTGCATCTGTATGGAATGGCATGAAAGCAATCACAAACTAGAGAATGCCATCCAGTGGCAGTTCTGGGAGGGGGGGGGGGGTGGCAATGGGGGCCAGTGCCCCTGTAGCACTGATCCTGTACCCCCCTACGGCCCCCACTCCGAGCGTAGATGACGCAGTCGCGCCGAGTCGCCGACGCGAAAGGTGGAACGAGACTGCAATAGAAGTGGAGTGTGAGACACAGACAAAGGATATATGCGCTTCAACAAGCACTGGACCATCAGGTATGTGATGCTGAAAAGAACACGATCCTGTTCTTTGTGTGTGTGTGTGTGTGTGTGTGTGTGTGTGTGTATAACTTTTTTCGTCTCCTTTTTATTTACATTTTTATTTAACAGGATACAATATATAAGACATTGCCTTTTAAAATTTGGATAATTGTATGCATGTAAAACATCTCGCTTCAGAGTATTTGCAATTTTTGTCCCCGGTCAGGCTTGAGAATGTATTCATTTATATTTATTTAATACAATTAAAACAATAATGAATACAATTAATAAATAGCATCAATTGTGTACAATTGATTGATGCTATATGTCTACAATCATTGTAGACAATTGTGTATGTTTGGTTTTGGTTTGTGAATATGCTGTGTCCATGCAAAACTTGTGTTTACATATCTTTGGTTTGTCTTTGTCCACAGACATCAGTTGATGTAAAGAGGATCCGCCAATGCAGACAGACCTAAAACAGTTTCCCAGGACCCTGATGGGGGACAGGAGAAGCAGCTTCAAGGCAGGCTGGTACCATATCAACCCCTGGCTTGAATATTCTCAACAGATGGACATGGCGTATTGTTACGCTTGCAGACATTTTAGCCCTCCTAATACTGTTTTTTTCCCTCATCACTGTAATGTTATGACTACAATGCTTTCAAAGTTTGTTGAAATAAAAAGTCAAATAAGATTTCGAATCTGTCTTTTTAGCCCTGGGTTGATGTGCCCCTCCATCAAAACCGCTGCACCTCGACAGCACAGGGACCTACGCAAGGATCCTGTTTGTGGATTTCAGCTCTGCGTTCAACACCATCATCCCAGAACTCCTCACCCCCAAAATTCTCCACCTCGGTGTGTCCCCTATGATCTGCCAGTGGATCCTCAGCTTCCTGATGGGACGGACACAACTGGTTAGACTGGGAGCAACAGCATCATCAACACGCACCACTAGCACTGGAGCCCCACAGGGATGTGTCCTCTCTCCACTGCTCTTCTCCGTCTACACAAACGATTGCACCTCAACAAGTCCAGCTGTCAAACTCATAAAGTTCGCAGACGACACCCCAGTCATCGGTCTCATCAAAGACAGCGATGAGTCTGCGTACTGACAACCAGTGGAGCAGCTGGAGCTCTGGTGCAGCCGACAAAACCTCGGGCTGAACACGCTGAAGACTGTAGAGATGATCGTGGACTTCAGGAAACATCCTTCTCCACAGTTGCCCCTCACACTATCCAACTGCCCTGTGTCAACCGTCGAGACCTTCAAGTTCCTGGGAATCACAGTGTCCATGGACATGAAGTGGGAAGTCAACACCATCTCCATCCTGTAAAGGGCCCAGCAGAGGATGTACTTCCTGAGGCTGCTGAGGAAGCATTGCCTGCCACAGGAGGTGCTACATCAGTTCTACACGGCAGTCATCGAATCAATCCTGTGTCCTTCCATCAGGGTTTGGTTTGGGGCCGCCACAAAAAAGGACAAAATCCCACTTCAACGGACAGTTAGGACGGCGGAAAAAATCATTGGCACCGCCCTACCCACTCTTGTAGACTTGCACACTGCAAGAATCAAGACAAGGGCACAGAAAATACTCTTCGGATCCCCCGCACCCTGCCCACCACCTTTTTCCAGCTACTCCCCTCAGGCAGGTGCTACAGATCCATGCGCACCAAATCCAGCAGACACTTAAACAGCTTCTTCCCTCTCGCCATTAACTCCCTAAACAGTCACTGACGTAGTCATTCTTCTTGTACAACAAATACGGTGACTGGTCATTCTAAAATGGTTCAATGATTTTCTGCACCAACTGTACAAACTGTCATCGTATTGTATTCTACCACTGATCACTTTAGCTCTGCTTGATACTTTACACATTGTCTAACAGTTGTCACTGGGTGGTACCACCGCACTATGGTTCACTTGCATTCCGAAATGTCCTTCCATACCTATTTGTCATGTCCTTGTTTATGATGACACAAATTCAGCGTGTTATACCGGAGACAAATTCCTTGTGTGGTCTACATACTTCGCCAATTAAGAGGATTCTTATTCTTATTCTGAACTTTAGCCCAGCGTCGTCGCCAAGCCTATGGGCTCTTTTCTTCCTCTTTATACATTCAATAACCTCCTTCGTAATGTACGGCTTATTGTTTGCATATTTACCGTTGAGGGATAATATGAATGCAGAAGGAGACATAATCTGTTATTACTTCTGCAGCCTCATGAACATGTGTGTCTTGGAAGAAGACGCTCCAGTCTGTGCAGAGATAGCTTCCCTTGAGCTCCTCTACTTTGTCGTTTGACCACACATTTACCGTTTTGATTTCTGGCTTGCTAGACTTAAATTTAAGCTGACCTGTAGATGGGAAATAGGTGTATTGCTTTATGGTCTGAGTTTCCCAGGGAAGGCAGGGCTCTTGTAGCATCTTTAATATTTGCATCACATTTATACAGGATATTGTTATTTCTCATGCCACATTGAACATACTGATGAAAGCCAGTGTTAGAGGAATCTATGAGCAACATTGTATCATGTTTAAAGTTTCATTTTAATTTGGGCACATCGAAACGTTTGGGTGCATATCCAGCAGCCCCCAAATACCAGTGCATAAAGGCGCCGGCTACCTAACCGCAGGGCTGTTGAAGTCCACAATTACCACGTCAATGCAGGTGGGCGATCCCGGGGAAAAGGGCGAAACTCGGTCGCAAAAGGGGAATGAGGTTGAACAACAAAAAACGAGATGAGAACACCCGTTGCGCCCAGGCGACATTGGCCATCTGCAAAGTCTGCAACATGTTAATTCAATGTAGACCAGACAGAAAAGGCGCCAACGTACTGGTGGTTCAATGTTTAAAACAGGTAACCAATCACTACCGAGGTGCCGGATTGGGGTGCGGTATGCAAATATTGGGGGCAGTGTTTTCCTTGTATGTTACAATAAAAGTCTGAATTGGCGGAAAGGGAGCTCGAGTGTGACCGCGGAGCAACTAAACCGTCGTTCACTCTCAGAGATCCGCTTCCGGCGATATTGAAGACAATTTTCCTGTGTGCCGAGTCATTTCTTTAACTTTGCCCGAGAAAATCTTTGACAGCCAGGCAGTGATTTGTCCATATTACAGTGATTTACGTCCCCGAGGATAAACATAGGGGTGTCAGGTTTATCTTGCAAACGCTGGTGGATACAGTCCGTGATTTGTCTCGCTGCCTTCGCAGCATTCCCGTTTGGTGGCACATACACTACACACACAAATATGTTGGTAAACTCTCTCGGGAGTGTGGTCGCAGGGATATGCACAGCAGCTCCAGATCGGGGTTGCAGAATCTGTCTTAAGTGGCGAAGTTCCGACACCAGCTGTCGCGAAGGTAGACGCAGAGACCGCCCCCTATCGTTTTCTCAGAAGTGTTCTCTCGATCCACGCGTATGTGAGTGAACCCATCCATTTGAATGAGATTGTCCGGAACATCCGCTTGAAACCAGGTCTCGGCGAACACCAGCAAACCAGACTCACGATATTCGAAGCTTGCCTGGGTGCGCAGTTCGTCCAGTTTGTTCTTGAGCGATCGCGGGTTGCAGGGCAGGATGGGCGGGAGTGGAAGTTTGACAGCTCTAAACACCCGCTGCCGAACACCTCCTCTCCTGCCCCGTTTCTTGATCCTCCTGAGACGGCTCATCGTTGGTGAGGGTCACCACTGTAATTCAACGGGAATGTCTTACAGCATGCTCGGCGACGGTATAAGTCCATAAACCCAGAGGTTTAGGAGCTCGATCTCGCTGAGGTGTCCCGTGCTGGAGAGCATGCCGGCAAAACACCGTGCTGGCAGCCCGGATACAATCAGCCATACAAAAAACTTTCTTCCCCAGTTTGATGCATCAACACTCAAATTAAAGCACAAACACAAGCGCAGAGAAACTAGACGCTGTGTCCAGTGTGCAGAGCAACACAAAACAACATAACACACCACAAACAGCCAAACAGAGTGCAGCAGCAGCAGTGGCCTTTCTCCATGTCGCCTGCAGAGCAGCGCCATCTTGGATTCCATCCATCCTTTCAAATGGCACCGACATTCCTCCCAATCAAAAACAGTGCTAGTATACCCATGCTGCCGAGAAGGTGCAACCACCAAGCACCTTGTCTGCTCCTTGATTAATGTCACGGCCAAAATATGATGAAAAACAATCCACATCTGGTCCATACGACACAACAAACACAAGGTGAAAAAAAAAAGTAAGGCTCATGAAAGCACTTGCCAATGGTTGTCTACTTGGGTGCCATTTTGGACTTCAAAAAAACAAAAGCCAAACTTGAGGAGATTTTGCCCGACAGCTAAATCTGACTGTCGACAAACACCAAGGAATCTGTGTTGGACATAGGCAATGAACTGAGAAACGGGTTTGCCTTACTGTCACATGACCAGCAGGCTTTGATGATCACAGCATCAATGAAAGGCATGAAAGTGGAACTTTTTAGCAAAAGAGATCAGCTTCTGGGCTACCAACAATGAGAATAGGTGACAAAGTCTAAACCTAATCTGCCATCAAATGTCTAGCAGAAAGAACACAAAGGTAATGTGTTTTGCTAAAAACATGGTGATCGATATTTCTGAAAAGGTTGCTCATCAGATTCTCAGATCAGTTATAATTCACACATGAAGATTTGATGTGTTGAAAAAACACATCTTCTTCTCCTTTCGGCTTGTCCCTTTTCAGGGGTTGCCACAGCGAATCATTAATTTCCATCTTTCCACGTTCTTTGGATCCTCTACTCTGACGCCAACTACCTGCATGTCTAAAGAGATTTTGGTCTCTTCATAAATACGCTGGCTAAACCCCGGTGGAACGAAAAACAGACGTGGAGAGGACAGCAGTTGTTTGTAGAAAAATATATATTTGATTAGAAAAAGAAAAGAGAAACATACAGATTGAAAGAGCGCGTCCGTCCGACCTCGAGCGTGGTTTCGTCTCAACTCCACTGGCTGAGCTGTTCGTCGTGGCTAAACTAGCAGAGCTGTTCAAAGAGATCAAAGCTCTTTGATGTATAATGTCCTTTGCGTCAGCGCTGATTGGTTGAACGTGTGTGTGAGGCAGTCGTTGAGCAGCAGTTTCTTCGCTCACGAATAGCGACTTTCGCTGACAACATGAGTCCGTCCTCTACTGCCGTTCAGTCCGCAATTCCCTCATCGGCTGCAGCTGCCACATTACTGGTTCCGAAAACCTCAACTGCTGCCTTTCCCATGCCCACTTCGATCGCGACATCTTCCACAGCTGTTCGATCTTCGATGTCCCTTCTAATCAACCGACCTGCACCCTCTTCATCTTCGATGTCCCATTCACCCAGCACACTTTCCTGACTTCATCCTTTCTACCCTGATCGACCTAATCCTCTCTGGCTCTTCATTCCTACGTTCCCTATTGTTTTCCTCATTTAACAACTCCTCAAAGTATTCTTTCCATCTCCTCAACACACTTTCCTCACTCGTAATGACATTTCCCTCTCTGTCTTTAATCAACCTCACCTGCTGTACATCCGTCCCAGCCTGATTTAGCTGTCTCGCTGTCAGGTTTATCTAATTTGACACTCAGGAACAAAACACATGGAGGAGACAGGAGACTCAATTCTGGTACCAGGAGGGAACGAGGAGAAGCGTTCGGTTTCAGCTCTCGGCACGTCACCATAACGATCTCCCCCTTCACCTCCTCATGTATTGGGAAATCTACTGCATAGGTGTGTCCAACCTCAAGGGTGGGGGATGTTGAACACACACTGAACTTGTTTGACTATGTGTGTGTATGTGAGTGTAAATTACGTACATGTGTGCAATTGTTACAAAAACATTATGTTGCAGCTGGTGTTGATGCCTCCATTCACTGTCCAATCTTGCTCACTGTTTAGTCTTAACACTTATCTCTTCCCAACCACGTCCTCGGAAAGGTGGTTGCGTCCCAAAACTTCCACACAGTGCACCAAGCATTGTTGATTATAAATGTGAGTATATAATGGATAAAAAGGATTATAAATGTGAGTATATTGTGATTAATATGTATATATAATGGTTAAGAAGCATTACATTTTTACTAAAAGCATAAGCGTTCTTCAATTAATGATTGCAGGCATACGCGTTCTTTGCAAGCATAATCAATTTATCATTGCAGGCATAAGTGTTCTTCATTGCGAGCATAATCAACCAATCAATCACTCAACATCAATATAACATTAATAATAACATTAATGATAAGCGAATGTGGCGGCCCGGTAGCCCAGTGGTTAGCACGTCGGCTTCGCAGTGCAGAGGTGCCGGGTTCGATTCCAGCTCTGGCCTCCCTGTGTGGAGTTTGCATGTTCTCCCCGGGCCTGCGTGGGTTTTCTCCGGGTGCTCCGGTTTCCTCCCACATTCCAAAAACATGCGTGGCAGGCTGATTGAACACTCTAAATTGTCCCTAGGTGTGAGTGTGAGTGTGAATGGTTGTTTGTTTCTGTGTGCCCTGCGATTGGCTGGCAACCGATTCAGGGTGTCCCCCGCCTACTGCCCGAAGACGGCTGGGATAGGCTCCAGCACCCCCCGCGACCCTAGTGAGGATCAAGCGGCTCGGAAGATGAATGAATGAATGAATAAGCGAATGTATGATAACTAATAATAATCAACCTATCACTCGCCAACTTGGACAATTCTTTTTCACCTTCCTTTATGTCTAACCTCTAGTATAACTCCTCATATGCCTTCTGTTTGGCCTTGGCCACTTCCCTCTTCACTTCCCTTGTCATCTTTTTGTACTTAAGCCTGTTCTCTTCTGTTCTCTCACTATCCCATCTCTTCTTCGCTAATGTATTCCTCTGTACACTTTACTGAACCTCAACATTTAACCACCAGGGCTCTCTGTCCACCTTTCTCTGTCCTGAGGTCACACCTAGCACCTTCTTGCCTGTCTCCCTAATCACTGCTGCAGTAGTCTCCCAATCATCTGGGAATTCCTCAACACTGCGCAGAACTGCCCTTACCTCCTTCCTAAATTCTTCACAACAGTCCTCGTTCCTCAATTTCCACCATTTTATTTTCTTCTCTGTCTTCATCCTCTTCCTTTTCCTCACCTCCATTGTCAGCATGCACACTATTATCCTATGCTGTTTGGCTACACTCTCTCCTAGCACCACCTTACAGTCGTTAACCTCCCTCAAATTACCTCTTCTACATAGAAGTGTGTGGACCTGCCTCCACTCCTGCAAATTATCAGGTGTTCTTCTTTCTTTTGGAAATATGTGTTTACCATGGCCATTTCCATTCTTTTGGCAAATTCTACCACTGCCTGTCCTTCCAAGTTCCTATCTCCAAGGCCAAACTTGCCCATCACTTCCTCATCACCTTTGTTCCCTTCCCCTAGATTACCATTTAAGTCTGCTCCAATCACTACTCTCCCCTGGGAATGCTCTCTGTCACTATATCCATCTCATTCCAGAACTTTTCCTTTTCTTCTAACTCACAGCCCACCTGTGGGGCATACCAACTGACTACATTCATCATCACACCTTCTATCTCTACCTTCACGCACATCAACCTGTCTGACTCTCATTTTACTTCTATTACATGTCTAGCATATTTTTCCTTTATAAACACCACTACTCCATTTGTCTTCCCATCTAAACCATGGTAGAATAGCTTGTAGGCTCCTGACGTAGATGACGTCGAAACGAGGATCTCGGAGACAGAAGAAAGAGTGCTGGGGCTGGAAGAGGCTACGAGGGAGCTGCTACAGCTACAAGCTACAATGGACGATAAGATAACTGATCAAGAGGGACGTGCAAGACGGGACAATATAAGAATTTATGGAGTTGAGGAGGGGGCTGAGACCAACTCGGCAACGATGATAGCGTTTATAGAACATCTCTTTAAAGAAAAGCTCGAGCTTTCTCCCTCCACCGATCTGAAGATAGAACGGGCGCATCGAGCGCTAGGCCGTAAACCCCCCGCCGATTCCCCCCCGAGGTCAATAATAGTAAAATTCGCCAGCAATACGATGAAGGAGGAGGTCCTGCGTAATGTTTGGCACAAGAAGGGATTTCTGTACAAAGAGAAGAGAGTTTTTGTCAACCATGACTATGCTCCAGAGACCCTGAGGAAACGCCGGGAATATGCAGAGGTGAAGAAGGTGCTGCGGGAGAAAGGGATACGATTTCAGACTCCGTTTCCAGCGAGGATGAGAATATTCTACGAGGGGGAAACGTGCCTTTACAACTCAGCACAGGAGGCCACTTCCAACATGCTGAAGAGGGGTTTTCCCGTGGTTGTATACAAACCTCCTACCACCTGGATTGACAAAATTAAGAACAGACCGTGGCATCGGCCTGCAAGCGGTGAGGAACAACAGCTGGAAGCTCCACGTGAGGGTTTCAAGAAAAAACTGGCCGCATACAGGAGAGTGGACAATGAAAATTGTTGAAGCCTGACAAGGTGACGAGATTTTCCACTGTGGAACAACTAAGGGTTATTTGAAGTGAACAGTATTTGGGTTTATGTGTGAATATGCTGGGGTATGGGTGTAAGCATGCGTGTGTTGGTGTATACGCGAACAGGCGTACGATTGAGCTGTTATGTATGATTGCACAGGGGTATGCGTGAGTAAGTGTATTAGTAAGCACTGTAGGAACATGTGGAAAGGTATGTAGGGAAATAGGTATGCACGAGTATGTGTGTGGGTGTGCGTACGTATATGTGAGATGCAACTAGGTGGTTATGCTTTAGAGTATACGTGAGTCAATGAGTATGTATACCTCTTCGTGTGTGTATGTATGTGTGCATGGATATATACATAGATATGATCGGGGATGCTTGGACTCCTATGCATAAATGTGCGTGGGGGAGCGACGATTAAAGGAGGGCCCTCTACCAGGGAACTGTAGTGGAGGCTTCCCCTCCGAGCCAGCAGAAGATCCTGGCTCTTCATCCATCCATCCATCCATCTTCCACCGCTTATCCGGGGCCGGGTCGCGGGGGCAACAGCTTTAGCAGGGAAGCCCAGACTTCCCTCTCCCTAGCTACTTCTTCCAGCTCTCCCCGGGGGATCCCGAGGCGTTCCCAGGCCAGCTGGGTGACATAGTCTATCCAGCGTGTCCTGGGTCTTCCTCTGGGTCTCCTCCCGGTGGGACATGCCCGGAACATCTCACCAGGGAGGCGTTCAGGAGGCATCCGAATCAGATGCCCAAGCCACCTCATCTGGCTCCTCTCGATGTGGAGGAGAAGCGGCTCGACTCGGAGCCCCTCCCGGATGACCGAGCTTCTCACCTTATCTCTAAGGGAGAGCCCGGACACCCTGCGGAGAAAACTCATTTCGGCCGCTTGTATCCGGGATCTCGTTCTTTCGGTCACGACCCATAGCTCGTGACCATAGATGAGGGTTGGAACGTAGATCGACCGGTAAATTGAGAGCTTCGCCCTTTGGCTCAGCTCAGCCTGTCGATCTCTCGCTCCCTCCTGCCCTCACTCGTGAACAAGACCCCAAGATACTTAAACTCCTCCACTTGGGGCAAGATCTCCCCCCCGACCTGGAGGGGGCACTCCACCCTTTTCCGACTGAGGACCATGGTTTCAGATTTGGAGGTGCTGATTTTTCATCCCAACCGCTTCACACTCGGCTGCGAAACGCTCCAGTGAGAGTTGGAGAGCCCTGTTTGAAGGAGCCAACAGCACCACATCATCTGCAAAAAGCAGGGATGCAATACTGAGGCCACCAAAACGGACCCCCTCAACGCTTCGGCTGCCCCTAGAGATTCTGTCCATGAAGGTTATGAACAGAATCAGTGACAAAGGGCAGCCTTGGCGGAGTCCTACCCTCACTGGAAACGATTCCGACTTACTGCCGGCAATGCAGACCAAACTCTGACATCGGTGGTATAGTGACCGAACAGCCCGTATCAGGGGGTTCGGTACTCCATACCCACGAAGCACCCCCCACAGAACTCCCCGAGGGACACGGTCAAACGCGTTCTCCAAGTCCACAAAACACATGTAGACTGGTTGGGCGAATTCCCACATACCCTCGAGAACCCTGCTAAGGGTGTAGAGCTGGTCCACTGTTCCACGGCCGGGACGAAAACCACACTGCTCCTCCTCAATCTGAGGCTCGACTTCCTGACGGACCATCCTCTCCAGCACCCCTGAATAGACCTTACCAGGGAGGCTGAGGAGTGTGATCCCTCTGTAGTTGGAACACACCCTCCGGTCCCCCTTTTTAAAAAGAGGGACTACCACCCCGGTCTGCCAATCCAGAGGCACTCTCCCCGTTGACCACGCGATGTTGCAGAGGCGTGTCAACCAGGACAGCCCCACAACATCCAGAACCTTGAGGAACTCTGGGCGGATCTCATCCACCCCTGGGGCCTTGCCACCGAGGAGCTTTTTAACCACATCGGTGACTTCAACCACAGCGATAGGAGAGCCCACCTCAGAGTCCCCAGGCTCTGCTTCCTCCAAGGAAGGCATGTTGGTGGAGTTGAGGAGGTCTTCGAAGTACTCTGCCCACCGGTTCACAACGTCCCGAGTCGAAGTCAGCAGCGCCCCATCCCCCCTGTACACAGTGTTCGTGGTGCACTGCTTCCCCCTCCTGAGACGTCAGATGGTGGACCAGAATTTCCTCGAAGCCGTCCGGAAGTCGGCTTCCATGGCCTCACCGAACTCTTCCCATGCTCGGGTTTTTGCCTCGGCGACCACCGAAGCCGCGGTCCGCTTGGCCAGTCGATACCCGTCAGCTGCCTCTGGGGTCCCACAGGCCATAAAGGCTCGATAGGACTCCTTCTTCAGCTTGACGGCATCCCTTACTGCTGGTGTCCACCGGCGAGTACGAGGGTTGCCGCCACGACAGGCACCAACCACCTTACGGCCACAACTCAGATTGGCCGCCTCAACAATAGAGGCACGGAACATGGTCCACTCGGACTCAATGTCCCCCGTCTCCCCCGGAACATTGGAAAAGCTCTGTCGGAGGTGGGAGTTGAAACTCCTTCTGACAGGGGATTCCGCCAGACGCTCCCAACAAACCCTCACAATACGTTTGGGTCTGCCAGGACGGACCGGCATCTTCCCCCACCATCGGAGCCTACTCACCACCAGGTGGTGATCAGTTGACAGCTCCGCCCCTCTTTTCACCCGAGTGTCCAGAACATGCGGCCGCAAATCCGATGACACGACCACAAGGTCGATCATCGAACTACGGCCTAGGGTGTCCTGGTGCCAAGTGCACACGTGGACACCCTTATGTTTGAACAAGGTGTTCGTTATGGACAGTCCGTGACGAGCACAGAAGTCCAATAACAAAACACCACTCGAGTTCTGATTGGGGGGGCCGTTCCTCCCAATCACGCCCCTCCAGGTCTCACTGTCATTGCCCACGTGAGCATTGAAGTCCCCCAGTAGAACAAGGGAGTCCCCAGCAGGAGTACTTTACAGCACACCCTCCAAAGACTCCAAAAAGGGTGGGTATGCTGAGCTGCTGTTTGGTGCATATGCACAAACAACAGTGAGGACCCGTCCCCCCACCCGCAGGCGGAGGGATGCAACCCTCTCGTCCACTGGTGTGAACCCCAATGTACAGGCACTGAGCCGGGGGGCAATAAGTATGCCCACACCTGCTCTGCGCCTCTCACCGTGAGCAACTCCAGAGTGAAAGAGAGTCCAACCCCTCTCGAGAGGACTGGTACCAGAACCTAGGCTATGTGTGGAGGCAAGTCCGACTATATCCAGTCGGAACTTTTCTGCCTCACACACCAGTTCGGGCACATTCCCTGCCAGAGAGGTGACATTCCATGTCCCAAGAGCTAGCTTCTGTAGCCGAGGATCGGACCGCCAGGGTCCCTGCTTTTGGCTGCCGCCCAGCTCGCATTGCACCCGACCCCTTTGACCCCTCCCACGGGTGGTGAGACCATGAGAAGGGGGACCCACGTTGCCTCTTCGGGCTGAGCCCGGCCGGGCCCCATGGGTGTAGGCCCGGCCACCAGGCGCTCGCCAACGAGCCCCACCTCCAGGCCTGGCTCCAGAGGTGGGCCCCGGTGACCCGCGTCCGGGCAAGGGAAACTGGATACCATCGATTTTATTTGTCATTAAGGGGCTTTGTGAGCCGTGCTTTGTCTGGTCCCTCACCTAGGACCTGTTTGCCATGGGTGACCCTGCCAGGGGCATAAAGCCCCAGACAACTTAGCTCCTAGGATCATTGGGACACACAAACCCCTCCACCACGGTAAGGTGACGGCTCACGGAGAGGATCCTGGCTCTTTTGGGGTCAAATTTGAGACCTCGCAGCGGAGCGTTTACTCGGCGGAACTTTCGCACGTTACTGAGTTTGTTCTTCTCAGGTCTTGTTCTATTTTTATTTTCTTCTTTTTCTTTTTCTTCATTAACATGTCAGAGTTCGAGTGGAAAATGGGTCGTTTAAGCAATAGTAATTACTTTTTGATGGAAAGTCACAAAATGCCACTTAGGTTCGCTTCGTACAATGTGTAAGGTATCCTAAATCCTATCAAGAGAAGCAAAATTCTGGGCAAAATGGCGAAAGACAAGATAGACATAATGTTTCTGCAAGAAACCCACCTAACTGACTTGGAACATTTGAAACTCAGAAGACAGGGATTTAAGCAGGTATTTTCAGCCTCCTACGAGAAAGGACATAGGAGGGGGGTTGCTACTGTTATTTCCACAAAAGTAATATTCGAGTTGCAGTCAGAAATTAAAGACAAAGAAGGGAGGTACACTATGAAAGGGGGTAAAATGGAGGGATCTGTTGTGACCCTTATAAATGTTTATGCTCCACCTGGGGCATCGTGGGGGTTCTATCGACATATTTTTGACTTAATGATAACTAAGGCCCAAGGACTGGTCATATGTGGTGGTGACTTCAATATAACATTGGATTTTAAAATGGACTTGTCGCGAACATCACAGCAGCACAATAACCCAGTTGCTGAGAAAGTGGGAAAGATGATGAAGGAGATGGGCATATGTGATGTGTGGAGAGAGATTAACCCAACTACCAGAGATGACACTTTTTACTCAGCGCCACATAATACTTATTCAAGGATTGATTACTTTTTCATGTACAGTAAAGATCTCGGCCTTATAAGGACATGTAAAATTGGAATAATGGACCTATCAGATCATAGCCCAGTTTATTTGGATCTGCAAGTAAAATATAATAGAGGTCCATGGGCATGGAGGTTTAACTTAAATGCACTTTGGCTGTGCATTTTTCAGTCTTCCACGTGTGTTAGTCTTTGATCTTCAATCAGTGTCTAAGTGTTGTTTACATGCGTGCTAGTGTGTGCGTTCGTGACTCAGGTTTTGTGCAAGGCTGTAACTTTATTGGTTCCGAACCATGACATGACATGACCATGACAGCACGAGTGGAACAAGCACACGTGGGGTGAGGGGCAAGGCTGAGAAGGCTGAGATTTTCTGGGCACTTCTTTCTGTCTTCTACGTGGGTTCCTCTTTGATCTTTAATTAGTGTCTAAGTGTTGTTTACATGCGTAGCGTGTGCGCATGTGTGTGTCCATACATGTGTGAGTGTTTCTTTGATCTTAATCATTGTCGAAGTGTTGTTTACGATATGTGCTAGTGTGTGCGTACCCGTGTGTGTGTGTTTGCTTGCATGTGTTTGTGCTCGCGTGCTCGGAAGCGTGTGTGCCACAGAGAAAGAGAGGGAGCGGGATCGCCGGCCTCTATGTACTCTATGTAAAACACACAGGACATTTGTAATTTCGTCCCTTTCATATTTTTTGGCATTTTAAAAAATAAATCTTATTTTCATCACTGGTTCAAAATGAGTGTCACGCCTAAACCAAAGGACTTATGCACACATTTCAACATGTATTTAGTTCAAGTTGACCTCCTGAAGCCTAAATGACCAATAATTTGACTACACAACTCATTCCTATGAAGAAACATTCAAACTCAAAAAACGTGCTCAACTCGGCCTGAACATGGATTTAAAGCAATAAAAACTCAAATTAAGTGTAACGCCTAAACCAAAGGACTTATGCACACATTTCAACATGTATTTAGTTCAGGTTGACCTCCTGAAGCCTAAATGACCATTAATTTGACTACACAACTCATTCCTATGAAGATACATTCAAACTCAAAAAACGTGCTCAACTCGGCCTGAAAATGCATTTAAAGCAATAAAAACTCCAATTGAGTGTCACGCTTTAAGCAAAGGACTTATGCACACATTTCAACATGTATTTAGTTCAGGTTGACCTCCTGAAGCCTAAATGAGCATTAATTTGACTACACACCTCATTCCTATGAAGATACATTCCAAGTAAAAAAACGTGCTCAAATCGGCCTGAAAATGCATTTAAAGCAATAAAAACTCCAATTGAGTGTCACGCATAAAGCAAATGACTTATGCAAACATTTCAACATTTATTTTGTTCAGGATGACCCCCTGAAGCCTAAATGCGCGTTAATTTGACTACACAACTCATTCCTATGAAGACACATTCAAACTCAAAAAACGTGCTCAACTCGGCCTGAAAATGCATTTAAAGCAATCAAAACTCAAATTGAGTGTCACGCCTAAACCAAAGGACTTATGCACACATTTCAACATGTATTTAGTTCAGGTGACCTCCTGAAGCCTAAATCACCATTAATTTGACTACACAACTCATTCCTATGAAGATACATTCCAAGTCAAAAAACGTGCTCAAATCGGCCTGAAAATGCATTTAAAGCAATAAAAACTCCAATTCAGTGTCACACCTAAACCAAAGGACTTATGCACACACTTCAACATGTATTTAGTTCAGGTTGACCTCCTGAAGCCTAAATGAGCATTAATTTGACTACATAACTCATTCCTATGAAGATACATTCCAAGTCAAAAAGTTCAGGTTGACCTCCTGACCTCCTGAAGCCTAAATCACCATTAATTTGACTACACAACTCATTCCTATGAAGATACATTCCAAGTCAAAAAACGTGCTCAAATCGGCCTGAAAATGCATTTAAAGCAATAAAAACTCCAATTCAGTGTCACGCCTAAACCAAAGGACTTATGCACACACTTCAACATGTATTTAGTTCAGGTCGACCTCCTGAAGCCTAAATCACCATTAATTTGACTACACAACTCATTCCTATGAAGATACATTACAAGTCAAAAAACGTGCTCAAATCGGCCTGAAAATGCATTTAAAGCAATAAAAACTCAAATTCAGTGTCACACCTAAACCAAAGGACTTATGCACAAACTTCAACATGTATTTAGTTCAGGTTGACTTCCTGAAGCCGACATGAGCATTAATTTGACTACACAACTCATTCATATGAAAATACATTCCAAGTCAAAAAACGTGCTCAAATCGGCCTGAAAATGCATTTAAAGCAATAAAAACTCCAATTCAGTGTCACGCCTAAACCAAAGGACTTAAGCACACACTTCAACATGTATTTAGTTCAGGTTGACCTCTTGAAGCCTAAATAACCATTAATTTGACTACACAACTCATTCCTATGAAGATACATTACAAGTCAAAAAACGTGCTCAAATCGGCCTGAAAATGCATTTAAAGCAATAAAAACTCCAATTCAGTGTCACACCTAAACCAAAGGACTTATGCACACACTTCAACATGTATTTAGTTCAGGTTGACCTCCTGAAGCCTAAATGAGCATTAATTTGACTACATAACTCATTCCTATGAAGATACATTCCAAGTCAAAAAACGTGCTCAACTAGGCCTGAAAGTGCATTTAAAGCAATAAAAACTCAAAATGAGTGTCACGCCTAAACCAAAGGACTTAAGCACACACTTCAACATGTATTTAGTTCAGGTTGACCTCTTGAAGCCTAAATAACCATTAATTTGACTACACAACTCATTCCTATGAAGATACATTCCAAGTCAAAAAAGATGCTCAAATCGGGCTCGAAATGCATTTATAGCAATAAAAACTCCAATTCAGTGTCACGCCTAAACCAAAGGACTTATGCACACACTTCAACATGTATTTAGATCAGGTAGACCTCCTGAAGCCTAAATGAGTATTAATTGGACTATACAACTCATTCCTATGAAGATACATTCCAAGTCAAAAAACGTGCTCAAATCGGCCTGAAAATGCATTTAAAGCAATAAAAACTCCAATTCAGTGTCACGCCTAAACCAAAGGACTTATGCACACATTTCAACATGTATTTAGATCAGGTAGACCTCCTGAAGCCTAAATGAGCATTAATTTGACTACACAACTCATTCATATGAAAATACATTCCAAGTCAAAAAACGTGCTCAAATCGGCCTGAAAATGCATTTAAAGCAATAAAAACTCCAATTCAGTGTCACGCCTAAACCAAAGGACTTAAGCACACACTTCAACATGTATTTAGTTCAGGTTGACCTCTTGAAGCCTAAATAACCATTAATTTGACTACACAACTCATTCCTATGAAGATACATTCCAAGTCAAAAAATGTGCTCGAATCGGCCTGAAAATGCATTTAAAGCAATAAAAACTCCAATTCAGTGTCACGCCTAAACCAAAGGACTTATGCACACACTTCAACATGTATTTAGTTCAGGTTTACCTCCTGAAGCCTAAATCACCATTAATTTGACTACACAACTCATTCCTATGAAGATACATTCCAAGTCAAAAAACGTGCTCAAATCGGCCTGAAAATGCATTTAAAGCAATAAAAACTCCAATTCAGTGTCACACCTAAACCAAAGGACTTATGCACACATTTCAACATGTATTTAGTTCAGGTTGACATTCTGAAGCCTAAATGAGCATTAATTTGACTACATAACTCATTCCTATGAAGATACATTCCAAGTCAAAAAGTTCAGGTTGACCTCCTGACCTCCTGAAGCCTAAATCACCATTAATTTGACTACACAACTCATTCCTATGAAGATACATTCCAAGTCAAAAAACGTGCTCAAATCGGCCTGAAAATGCATTTAAAGCAATAAAAACTCCAATTCAGTGTCACGCCTAAACCAAAGGACTTATGCACACACTTCAACATGTATTTAGTTCAGGTCGACCTCCTGAAGCCTAAATCACCATTAATTTGACTACACAACTCATTCCTATGAAGATACATTACAAGTCAAAAAACGTGCTCAAATCGGCCTGAAAATGCATTTAAAGCAATAAAAAGTCCAATTCAGTGTCACACCTAAACCAAAGGACTTATGCACAAACTTCAACATGTATTTAGTTCAGGTTGACTTCCTGAAGCCGACATGAGCATTAATTTGACCACACAATTCATTCCTATGAAGATACATTCCAAGTCAAAAAACGTGCTCAAATCGGCCTGAAAATGCATTTAAAGCAATAAAAACTCCAATTCAGTGTCACGCCTAAACCAAAAGACTTATGCACACACTTCAACATGTATTTAGTTCAGGTTGACCTCCTGAAGCCTAAACGAGCATTAATTTGACTACACAACTCATTCCTATGAAGATACATTACAAGTCAAAAAACGTGCTCAAATTGGCCTGAAAATGCATTTAAAGCAATAAAAACTCCAATTCAGTGTCACACCTAAACCAAAGGACTTATGCACAAACTTCAACATGTATTTAGTTCAGGTTTACCTCCTGAAGCCTAAATCACCATTAATTTGACTACACAACTCATTCCTATGAAGATACATTCCAAGTCAAAAAACATGCTCAAATCGGGCTGAAAATGCATTTAAAGCAATAAAAACTCCAATTTAGTGTCACGCCTAACCCAAAGGACTTATGCACACACTTCAACATGTATTTAGTTCAGGTTGACCTCCTGAAGCCTAAATCACCATTAATTTGACTACACAACTCATTCCTATGAAGATACATTCCAAGTCAAAAAACGTGCTCAAATCGGCCTGAAAATGCATTTAAAGCAATAAAAACTCCAATTCAGTGTCACGCCTAAACCAAAGGACTTATGCACACACTTCAACATGTATTTAGTTCAGGTTGACCTCCTGAAGCCTAAATCACCATTAATTTGACTACACAACTCATTCCTATGAAGATACATTCCAAGTCAAAAAACGTGCTCAAATCGGCCTGAAAATGCATTTAAAGCAATAAAAACTCCAATTCAGTGTCACACCTAAACCAAAGGACTTATGCACACACTTCAACATGTATTTAGTTCAGGTTGACCTCCTGAAGCCTAAATGAGCATTAATTTGACTAAATAACTCATTCCTATGAAGATACATTCCAAGTCAAAAAACATGCTCAAATCGGCCTGAAAATGCATTTAAAGCAATAAAAAATCCAATTCAGTGTCACGCCTGAACCAAAGGACTTATGCACACATTTCAACATGTATTTAGATCAGGTAGACCTCCTGAAGCCTAAATGAGTATTAATTGGACTATACAACTCATTCCTATGAAGATACATTCCAAGTCAAAAAACGTGCTCAAATCGGCCTGAAAATGCATTTAAAGCAATAAAAACTCCAATTCAGTGTCACGCCTAAACCAAAAGACTTATGCACACACTTGAACATGTATTTAGTTCAGGTTGACCTCCTGAAGCCTAAACGAGCATTAATTTGACTACACAACTCATTCCTATGAAGATATATTCCAAGTCAAAAAACGTGCTCAAATCGGCCTGAAAATGCATTTAAAGCAATAAAAACTCCAATTCAGTGTCACGCCTAAACCAAAGGACTTATGCACACACTTCAACATGTATTTAGTTCAGGTTGACCTCCTGAAGCCTAAATCACCATTAATTTGACTACACAACTCATTCCTATGAAGATACATTCCAAGTCAAAAAACATGCTCAAATCGGGCTGAAAATGCATTTAAAGCAATAAAAACTCCAATTCAGTGTCACGCCTAAACCAAAGGACTTATGCACACAATTCAACATGTATTTAGTTCAGGTTGACCTCCTGAAGCCTAAATGAGCATTAATTTGACTACACAAATCATTCCTATGAAGATACATTCCAAGTCAAAAAAGATGCTCAAATCGGGCTCGAAATGCATTTATAGCAATAAAAACTCCAATTCAGTGTCACGCCTATACCAAAGGACTTATGCACACACTTCAACATGTATTTAGTTCAGGTTGACCTCCTGAAGCCTAAATCACCATTAATTTGACTACACAACTCATTCCTATGAAGATACATTCCAAGTCAAAAAACGTGCTCAAATCGGCCTGAAAAAGCATTTAAAGCAATAAAAACTCCAATTCAGTGTCACGCCTAAACCAAAAGACTTATGCACAAACTTCAACATGTATTTAGTTCAGGTTGACCTCCTGAAGCCGACATGAGCATTAATTTGACGATACAACTCATTCCTATGAAGATACATTCCAAGTCAAAAAACGTGCTCAAATCGGCCTGAAAATGCATTTAAAGCAATAAAAACTCAAATTGAGTGTCACGCCTAAACCAAAGGACTTATGCACACATTTCAAGATGTATTTTGTTCAGGTTGACCTCCTGAAGCCTAAATGAACATTAATTTGACTACACATCCCATTCCTATGAAGATACATTCAAACTCAGAAACGTGCTCAACTCGGCCTGAAAATGCATTTAAAGCAATAAAAACTCAAATTGAGTGTCACGCCTAAACCAAAGGACTTATGCACACACTTCAACATGTATTTAGTTCAGGTTGACCTCCTGAAGCCTAAATGGCCATTAATTTGACTAGACAACTCATTCCTATGAAGATACATTCCAAGTCAAAAAACTTGCTAAATCGACCTGAAAATGCATTTAAAGCAATCAAAATTCAAATTGAGTGTCACGCCTAAACCAAAGGACTTATGCACACATTTCATCATGTATTTAGTTCAGGTTGACCTCCTGTAGCCTAAATGACCATTAATTTGACTATACAACTCATTCCTATCAAGATACATTCAAACTCAAAAAACGTGCTCAACTCGGCCTGAAAATGCATTTAAAGCAATCAAAACTCAAATTGAGTGTCACGCCTAAACCAAAGGACTTATGCACACATTTCAACATGTATTTAGTTCAGGTTGACCTCCTGTAGCCTAAATGAGCTTTAATTTGACTACACAACTCATTCCTATGAAGATACATTGAAACTCAAAAAACGTGCTCAAATCGGCCTGAAAATGCATTTAAAGCAATACAAACTCAAATTCAGTGTCACGCCTAAACCAAAGGACTTATGCACACATTTCAACATGTTTTTAGTTCAGGTTGAACTCCTGTAGCCTAAATGAGCATTAATTTGACTACACGACTCATTCCTATGAAGACACATTCAAAGACAAAAAACGTGCTCAACTCGGCCTGAAAATGCATTTAAAGCAATAAAAACTCAAAATGGGTGTCACGCCTAAACCAAATGACTTATGCACACATTTCAACATGTATTTAGTTCAGGTTGAACTCCTGAAGCCTAAATCACCATTAATTTGACTACACAACTCATTCCTATGAAGATACATTCCAAGTCAAAAAACGTGCTCAAATCGGCCTGAAAATGCATTTAAAGCAATAAAAACTCCAATTCAGTGTCACGCCTAAACCAAAGGACTTATGCACACACTTCAACATGTATTTAGTTCAGGTCGACCTCCTGAAGCCTAAATCACCATTAATTTGACTACACAACTCATTCCTATGAAGATACATTACAAGTCAAAAAACGTGCTCAAATCGGCCTGAAAATGCATTTAAAGCAATAAAAAGTCCAATTCAGTGTCACACCTAAACCAAAGGACTTATGCACAAACTTCAACATGTATTTAGTTCAGGTTGACTTCCTGAAGCCGACATGAGCATTAATTTGACCACACAATTCATTCCTATGAAGATACATTCCAAGTCAAAAAACGTGCTCAAATCGGCCTGAAAATGCATTTAAAGCAATAAAAACTCCAATTCAGTGTCACGCCTAAACCAAAAGACTTATGCACACACTTCAACATGTATTTAGTTCAGGTTGACCTCCTGAAGCCTAAACGAGCATTAATTTGACTACACAACTCATTCCTATGAAGATACATTACAAGTCAAAAAACGTGCTCAAATTGGCCTGAAAATGCATTTAAAGCAATAAAAACTCCAATTCAGTGTCACACCTAAACCAAAGGACTTATGCACAAACTTCAACATGTATTTAGTTCAGGTTTACCTCCTGAAGCCTAAATCACCATTAATTTGACTACACAACTCATTCCTATGAAGATACATTCCAAGTCAAAAAACATGCTCAAATCGGGCTGAAAATGCATTTAAAGCAATAAAAACTCCAATTTAGTGTCACGCCTAACCCAAAGGACTTATGCACACACTTCAACATGTATTTAGTTCAGGTTGACCTCCTGAAGCCTAAATCACCATTAATTTGACTACACAACTCATTCCTATGAAGATACATTCCAAGTCAAAAAACGTGCTCAAATCGGCCTGAAAATGCATTTAAAGCAATAAAAACTCCAATTCAGTGTCACGCCTAAACCAAAGGACTTATGCACACACTTCAACATGTATTTAGTTCAGGTTGACCTCCTGAAGCCTAAATCACCATTAATTTGACTACACAACTCATTCCTATGAAGATACATTCCAAGTCAAAAAACGTGCTCAAATCGGCCTGAAAATGCATTTAAAGCAATAAAAACTCCAATTCAGTGTCACACCTAAACCAAAGGACTTATGCACACACTTCAACATGTATTTAGTTCAGGTTGACCTCCTGAAGCCTAAATGAGCATTAATTTGACTAAATAACTCATTCCTATGAAGATACATTCCAAGTCAAAAAACGTGCTCAAATCGGCCTGAAAATGCATTTAAAGCAATAAAAACTCCAATTCAGTGTCACGCCTAAACCAAAAGACTTATGCACACACTTGAACATGTATTTAGTTCAGGTTGACCTCCTGAAGCCTAAACGAGCATTAATTTGACTACACAACTCATTCCTATGAAGATATATTCCAAGTCAAAAAACGTGCTCAAATCGGCCTGAAAATGCATTTAAAGCAATAAAAACTCCAATTCAGTGTCACGCCTAAACCAAAGGACTTATGCACACACTTCAACATGTATTTAGTTCAGGTTGACCTCCTGAAGCCTAAATCACCATTAATTTGACTACACAACTCATTCCTATGAAGATACATTCCAAGTCAAAAAACATGCTCAAATCGGGCTGAAAATGCATTTAAAGCAATAAAAACTCCAATTCAGTGTCACGCCTAAACCAAAGGACTTATGCACACAATTCAACATGTATTTAGTTCAGGTTGACCTCCTGAAGCCTAAATGAGCATTAATTTGACTACACAAATCATTCCTATGAAGATACATTCCAAGTCAAAAAAGATGCTCAAATCGGGCTCGAAATGCATTTATAGCAATAAAAACTCCAATTCAGTGTCACGCCTATACCAAAGGACTTATGCACACACTTCAACATGTATTTAGTTCAGGTTGACCTCCTGAAGCCTAAATCACCATTAATTTGACTACACAACTCATTCCTATGAAGATACATTCCAAGTCAAAAAACGTGCTCAAATCGGCCTGAAAAAGCATTTAAAGCAATAAAAACTCCAATTCAGTGTCACGCCTAAACCAAAAGACTTATGCACAAACTTCAACATGTATTTAGTTCAGGTTGACCTCCTGAAGCCGACATGAGCATTAATTTGACGATACAACTCATTCCTATGAAGATACATTCCAAGTCAAAAAACGTGCTCAAATCGGCCTGAAAATGCATTTAAAGCAATAAAAACTCAAATTGAGTGTCACGCCTAAACCAAAGGACTTATGCACACATTTCAAGATGTATTTTGTTCAGGTTGACCTCCTGAAGCCTAAATGAACATTAATTTGACTACACATCCCATTCCTATGAAGATACATTCAAACTCAGAAACGTGCTCAACTCGGCCTGAAAATGCATTTAAAGCAATAAAAACTCAAATTGAGTGTCACGCCTAAACCAAAGGACTTATGCACACACTTCAACATGTATTTAGTTCAGGTTGACCTCCTGAAGCCTAAATGGCCATTAATTTGACTAGACAACTCATTCCTATGAAGATACATTCCAAGTCAAAAAACTTGCTAAATCGACCTGAAAATGCATTTAAAGCAATCAAAATTCAAATTGAGTGTCACGCCTAAACCAAAGGACTTATGCACACATTTCATCATGTATTTAGTTCAGGTTGACCTCCTGTAGCCTAAATGACCATTAATTTGACTATACAACTCATTCCTATCAAGATACATTCAAACTCAAAAAACGTGCTCAACTCGGCCTGAAAATGCATTTAAAGCAATCAAAACTCAAATTGAGTGTCACGCCTAAACCAAAGGACTTATGCACACATTTCAACATGTATTTAGTTCAGGTTGACCTCCTGTAGCCTAAATGAGCTTTAATTTGACTACACAACTCATTCCTATGAAGATACATTGAAACTCAAAAAACGTGCTCAAATCGGCCTGAAAATGCATTTAAAGCAATACAAACTCAAATTCAGTGTCACGCCTAAACCAAAGAACTTATGCACACATTTCAACATGTTTTTAGTTCAGGTTGAACTCCTGTAGCCTAAATGAGCATTAATTTGACTACACGACTCATTCCTATGAAGACACATTCAAAGACAAAAAACGTGCTCAACTCGGCCTGAAAATGCATTTAAAGCAATAAAAACTCAAAATGGGTGTCACGCCTAAACCAAATGACTTATGCACACATTTCAACATGTATTTAGTTCAGGTTGAACTCCTGAAGGCTAAATGAGCATTGATTTGACCACACGACTCATTCCTATGAAGATACATTCAACGTCAAAAAACGTGCTCGGCTCGGCCTGAAAATGCATTTAAAGCAATAAAAACTCAAATTGAGTGTCACGCCTAAACCAAAGGACTTATGCACACATTTCAACATGTATTTAGTTCAGGTTGACCTCCTGAAGCATAAATGAGAATTAATTTGACCACACAACTCATTCCTATGAAGATACATTCAAAGTCAAAAAACGTGTTCGGCTCGGCCTGAAAATGCATTTAAAGCAATAAAAACTCAAATTGAGTGTCACGCATAAACCAAAGGACTTATGCACACATTTCAACATGTATTTAGTTCAGGTTGACCTCCCGAAGCCTAAATGAGCATTAATTTGACTACACAACTCATTCCTATGAAGATACATTCAAAATCATAAACGCGCTCAACTCGGCCTGAAAATGCATTTAAAGCAATAAAAACTCCAATTCAGTGTCACGCCTAAACCAAAGGACTTATGCACACACTTCAACATGTATTTAGTTCAGGTTGACCTCCTGAAGCCTAAATCACCATTAATTTGACTACACAACTCATTCCTATGAAGATACATTCAAAGTCAAAAAATGTGCTCAGCTCGGCCTGAAAATGCATTCAAAGCAATAAAAACCCAACTTGAGTGTCACGCCTAAACCAAAGAACTTATGCACACACATTAACGTGTATTTTGTTCAGGATGACCCTCTGAAGCCTATATCACCATTAATTTGATCACACAACTCATTCCTATGAAGATACATTCAAATTCAGAAAACGTGCTCAACTCGGCCTGAAAATGCAATTAAAGCAATAAAAGCTCAAATTGAGTATAGTCATGTTACCCGCGTTGAGTTATAATTAGTTCAAGAACAAAGAGTCATGGAATAATTGGCTGAAGCGGTCATACAGTCATATAAATGAAAATGGTTTCAGGCCTGGAAGACAATATCCGACTTTGGTCAGTAGAGGGAGACACAGACCATAACATGATTCAAGACATCTTTTGAAAACCTTCTCAGCTCCGCCTGAAAATGCATTTAATGCAATAAAAACTCAAAATGAGTGTCACGCCTAAACTAAATGACTTATGCACACACTTCAACATGTATTTAGTTCAGGTTGACCTCCTGAAGCCTAAATGACCATTAATTTGACTACACAACTCATTCCTATGAAGATACATTCAAACTCAAAAAACGTGCTCAACTCGGCCTGAAAATGCATTTAAAGCAATAAAAACTCCAATTCAGTGTCACGCCTAAACCAAAGGAATTATGCACACATTTCAACATGTATTTAGTTCAGGTTGACCTCCTGAAGCCTAAATCACCATTAATTTGACTACACAACTCATTCCTATGAAGATACATTCCAAGTCAAAAAATGTGCTCGAATCAGCCTGAAAATGCATTTAAAGCAATAAAAACTCCAATTCAGTGTCACGCCTAAACCAAAGGACTTATGCACACACTTCAACATGTATTTAGTTCAGGTTGACCTCCTGAAGCCTAAATGAGCATTAATTTGACTACACAACTAATTCCTATGAAGATACATTCCAAGTCAAAAAACGTGCTCAAATCGGGCTGAAAATGCATTTAAAGCAATAAAAACTCCAATTCAGTGTCACGCCTAAACCAATGGACTTATGCACACACTTCAACATGTATTTAGTTCAGGTTGACCTCCTGAAGCCTAAACCACCATTAATTTGACTACACAACTCATTCCTATGAAGATACATTCCAAGTCAAAAAACGTGCTCAAATCGGCCTGAAAATGCATTTAAAGCAATAAAAACTCCAATTCAGTGTCACGCCTAAACCAAAGGACTTATGCACACACTTCAACATGTATTTTGTTCAGGTTGACTTCCTGAAGCCTAAATGAGCATTAAATTGACTACACAACTAATTCCTATGAAGATACATTCCAAGTCAAAAAACGTGCTCAAATCGGGCTGCAAATGCATTTAAAGCAATAAAAACTCCAATTCAGTGTCACGCCTAAACCAAAGGACTTATGCACACACTTCAACATGTATTTAGTTCAGGTTGACCTCCTGAAGCCTAAATCACCATTAATTTGATCACACAACTCATTCCTATGAAGATACATTCAAAGTCAAAAAATGTGCTCAGCTCGGCCTGAAAATGCATTCAAAGCAATAAAAACCCAAATTGAGTGTCACGCCTAAACCAAAGAACTTATGCACACACATTAACGTGTATTTTGTTCAGGATGACCCTCTGAAGCCTATATCACCATTAATTTGATCACACAACTCATTCCTATGAAGATACATTCAAACTCGGAAAACGTGCTCAACTCGGCCTGAAAATGCAATTAAAGCAATAAAAGCTCAAATTGAGTATAGTCATGTTACCCGCGTTGAGTTATAATTAGTTCAAGAACAAAGAGTCATAGAATAATTGGCTGAAGCGGTCATACAGTCCTATAAATGAAAATGGTTTCAGGCCTGGAAGACAATATCCGACTTTGGTCAGTAGAGGGAGAGACAGACCATAACATGATTCAAGACATCTTTTGAAAACCTTCTCAGCTCGGCCTGAAAATGCATTTAATGCAATAAAAACTCAAAATGAATGTCACGCCTAAACTAAAGGACTTATGCACACACTTCAACATGTATTTAGTTCAGGTTGACCTCCTGAAGCCTAAATTACCATTAATTTGACTACACAACTCATTCCTATGAAGATACATTCAAACTCAAAAAACGTGCTCAACTCGGCCTGAAAATGCATTTAAAGCAATAAAAACTCCAATTCAGTGTCACGCCTAAACCAAAGGACTTATGCACACATTTCAACATGTATTTAGTTCAGGTTGACCTCCTGAAGCCTAAATCACCATTAATTTGACTACACAACTCATTCCTATGAAGATACATTCCAAGTCAAAAAACGTGCTCAAATCGGCCTGAAAAAGCATTTAAAGCAATAAAAACTCCAATTCAGTGTCACGCCTAAACCAAAAGACTTATGCACAAACTTCAACATGTATTTAGTTCAGGTTGACCTCCTGAAGCCGACATGAGCATTAATTTGACGATACAACTCATTCCTATGAAGATACATTCCAAGTCAAAAAACGTGCTCAAATCGGCCTGAAAATGCATTTAAAGCAATAAAAACTCAAATTGAGTGTCACGCCTAAACCAAAGGACTTATGCACACATTTCAAGATGTATTTTGTTCAGGTTGACCTCCTGAAGCCTAAATGAACATTAATTTGACTACACATCCCATTCCTATGAAGATACATTCAAACTCAGAAACGTGCTCAACTCGGCCTGAAAATGCATTTAAAGCAATAAAAACTCAAATTGAGTGTCACGCCTAAACCAAAGGACTTATGCACACACTTCAACATGTATTTAGTTCAGGTTGACCTCCTGAAGCCTAAATGGCCATTAATTTGTCTAGACAACTCATTCCTATGAAGATACATTCCAAGTCAAAAAACTTGCTAAATCGACCTGAAAATGCATTTAAAGCAATCAAAATTCAAATTGAGTGTCACGCCTAAACCAAAGGACTTATGCACACATTTCATCATGTATTTAGTTCAGGTTGACCTCCTGTAGCCTAAATGACCATTAATTTGACTATACAACTCATTCCTATCAAGATACATTCAAACTCAAAAAACGTGCTCAACTCGGCCTGAAAATGCATTTAAAGCAATCAAAACTCAAATTGAGTGTCACGCCTAAACCAAAGGACTTATGCACACATTTCAACATGTATTTAGTTCAGGTTGACCTCCTGTAGCCTAAATGAGCTTTAATTTGACTACACAACTCATTCCTATGAAGATACATTGAAACTCAAAAAACGTGCTCAAATCGGCCTGAAAATGCATTTAAAGCAATACAAACTCAAATTCAGTGTCACGCCTAAACCAAAGGACTTATGCACACATTTCAACATGTTTTTAGTTCAGGTTGAACTCCTGTAGCCTAAATGAGCATTAATTTGACTACACGACTCATTCCTATGAAGACACATTCAAAGACAAAAAACGTGCTCAACTCGGCCTGAAAATGCATTTAAAGCAATAAAAACTCAAAATGGGTGTCACGCCTAAACCAAATGACTTATGCACACATTTCAACATGTATTTAGTTCAGGTTGAACTCCTGAAGGCTAAATGAGCATTGATTTGACCACACGACTCATTCCTATGAAGATACATTCAACGTCAAAAAACGTGCTCGGCTCGGCCTGAAAATGCATTTAAAGCAATAAAAACTCAAATTGAGTGTCACGCCTAAACCAAAGGACTTATGCACACATTTCAACATGTATTTAGTTCAGGTTGACCTCCTGAAGCATAAATGAGAATTAATTTGACCACACAACTCATTCCTATGAAGATACATTCAAAGTCAAAAAACGTGTTCGGCTCGGCCTGAAAATGCATTTAAAGCAATAAAAACTCAAATTGAGTGTCACGCATAAACCAAAGGACTTATGCACACATTTCAACATGTATTTAGTTCAGGTTGACCTCCTGAAGCCTAAATGAGCATTAATTTGACTACACGACTCATTCCTATGAAGATACATTCAAAGTCAAAAAACGTGCTCAACTCAGCCTGAAAATGCATTTAAAGCAATAAAAACTCAAATTGAGTGTCACGCCTAAACCAAAGGACTTATGCACACATTTCAACTTGTATTTAGTTCAGGTTGACCTCCCGAAGCCTAAATGAGCATTAATTTGACTACACAACTCATTCCTATGAAGATACATTCAAAATCATAAACGCGCTCAACTCGGCCTGAAAATGCATTTAAAGCAATAAAAACTCCAATTCAGTGTCACGCCTAAACCAAAGGACTTATGCACACACTTCAACATGTATTTAGTTCAGGTTGACCTCCTGAAGCCTAAATCACCATTAATTTGACTACACAACTCATTCCTATGAAGATACATTCAAAGTCAAAAAATGTGCTCAGCTCGGCCTGAAAATGCATTCAAAGCAATAAAAACCCAACTTGAGTGTCACGCCTAAACCAAAGAACTTATGCACACACATTAACGTGTATTTTGTTCAGGATGACCCTCTGAAGCCTATATCACCATTAATTTGATCACACAACTCTTTCCTATGAAGATACATTCAAACTCAGAAAACGTGCTCAACTCGGCCTGAAAATGCAATTAAAGCAATAAAAGCTCAAATTGAGTATAGTCATGTTACCCGCGTTGAGTTATAATTAGTTCAAGAACAAAGAGTCATGGAATAATTGGCTGAAGCGGTCATACAGTCATATAAATGAAAATGGTTTCAGGCCTGGAAGACAATATCCGACTTTGGTCAGTAGAGGGAGACACAGACCATAACATGATTCAAGACATCTTTTGAAAACCTTCTCAGCTCCGCCTGAAAATGCATTTAATGCAATAAAAACTCAAAATGAGTGTCACGCCTAAACTAAATGACTTATGCACACACTTCAACATGTATTTAGTTCAGGTTGACCTCCTGAAGCCTAAATGACCATTAATTTGACTACACAACTCATTCCTATGAAGATACATTCAAACTCAAAAAACGTGCTCAACTCGGCCTGAAAATGCATTTAAAGCAATAAAAACTCCAATTCAGTGTCACGCCTAAACCAAAGGAATTATGCACACATTTCAACATGTATTTAGTTCAGGTTGACCTCCTGAAGCCTAAATCACCATTAATTTGACTACACAACTCATTCCTATGAAGATACATTCCAAGTCAAAAAATGTGCTCGAATCAGCCTGAAAATGCATTTAAAGCAATAAAAACTCCAATTCAGTGTCACGCCTAAACCAAAGGACTTATGCACACACTTCAACATGTATTTAGTTCAGGTTGACCTCCTGAAGCCTAAATGAGCATTAATTTGACTACACAACTAATTCCTATGAAGATACATTCCAAGTCAAAAAACGTGCTCAAATCGGGCTGAAAATGCATTTAAAGCAATAAAAACTCCAATTCAGTGTCACGCCTAAACCAATGGACTTATGCACACACTTCAACATGTATTTAGTTCAGGTTGACCTCCTGAAGCCTAAACCACCATTAATTTGACTACACAACTCATTCCTATGAAGATACATTCAAAGTCAAAAAATGTGCTCAGCTCGGCCTGAAAATGCATTCAAAGCAATAAAAACCCAAATTGAGTGTCACGCCTAAACCAAAGAACTTATGCACACACATTAACGTGTATTTTGTTCAGGATGACCCTCTGAAGCCTATATCACCATTAATTTGATCACACAACTCATTCCTATGAAGATACATTCAAACTCGGAAAACGTGCTCAACTCGGCCTGAAAATGCAATTAAAGCAATAAAAGCTCAAATTGAGTATAGTCATGTTACCCGCGTTGAGTTATAATTAGTTCAAGAACAAAGAGTCATAGAATAATTGGCTGAAGCGGTCATACAGTCCTATAAATGAAAATGGTTTCAGGCCTGGAAGACAATATCCGACTTTGGTCAGTAGAGGGAGAGACAGACCATAACATGATTCAAGACATCTTTTGAAAACCTTCTCAGCTCGGCCTGAAAATGCATTTAATGCAATAAAAACTCAAAATGAATGTCACGCCTAAACTAAAGGACTTATGCACACACTTCAACATGTATTTAGTTCAGGTTGACCTCCTGAAGCCTAAATTACCATTAATTTGACTACACAACTCATTCCTATGAAGATACATTCAAACTCAAAAAACGTGCTCAACTCGGCCTGAAAATGCATTTAAAGCAATAAAAACTCCAATTCAGTGTCACGCCTAAACCAAAGGACTTATGCACACATTTCAACATGTATTTAGTTCAGGTTGACCTCCTGAAGCCTAAATGCGCATTAATTTGACTACACAACTCATTCCTATGAAGATACATTCCAAGTCAAAAAACATGCTCAAATCGGGCTGAAAATGCATTTAAGGCAATAAAAACTCCAATTCAGTGTCACGCCTAAACCAAAGGACTTATGCACACACTTCAACATGTATTTCGTTCAGGTTGACTTCCTGAAGCCTAAATCACCATTAATTTGACTACACAACTCATTCCTATGAAGATACATTCCAAGTCAAAAAATGTGCTCGAATCGGCCTGAAAATGCATTTAAAGCAATAAAAACTCCAATTCAGTGTCACGCCTAAACCAAAGGACTTATGCACACACTTCAACATGTATTTAGTTCAGGTTGACCTCCTGAAGCCTAAATCACCATTAATTTGACTACACAACTCATTCCTATGAAGATACATTCCAAGTCAAAAAACGTGCTCAAATCGGGCTGAAAATGCATTTAAAGCAATAAAAACTCCAATTCAGTGTCACGCCTAAACCAATTGACTTATGCACACACTTCAACATGTATTTAGTTCAGGTTGACCTCCTGAAGCCTAAACCACCATTAATTTGACTACACAACTCATTCCTATGAAGATACATTCCAAGTCAAAAAACGTGCTCAAATCGGCCTGAAAATGCATTTAAAGCATTAAAAACTCCAATTCAGTGTCACGCCTAAATCAAAGGACTTATGCACACACTTCAACATGTATTTAGTTCAGGTTGACCTCCTGAAGCCTAAATGCGCATTAATTTGACTACACAACTCATTCCTAAACGTGCTCAAATCGGCCTGAAAATGCATTTAAAGATATAAAAACTTTAATTTGAGTGTCACGTCTAAACCAAAGGACTTATTCACACATTTCAACATGTATTTAGTTCAGGTTGACCTCCTGTAGCCTAAATGACCATTAATTAGACTACACAACTCATTCCTATGAAGATACATTCCAAGTCAAAAAACGTGCTCAAATCGGCCTGAAAATGCATTTAAAGCAATAAAAACTCAAATTGAGTGTCACGCCTAAACCAAAGGACTTATGCACACACTTCAACATGTGTTTTGTTCAGGATAACCCCCTGAAGCCTAAATCACCATTAATTTGATCACACAACTCATTCCTATGAAGATACATTCAAAGTCAAAAAATGTGCTCAGCTCGGCCTGAAAATGCATTCAAAGCAATAAAAACCCAAATTGAGTGTCACGCCTAAACCAAAGAACTTATGCACACACATTAACGTGTATTTTGTTCAGGATGACCCTCTGAAGCCTAAATCACCATTAATTTGATCACACAACTCATTCCTATGAAGATACATTCAAACTCAGAAAACGTGCTCAACTCGGCCTGAAAATGCAATTAAAGCAATAAAAGCTCAAATTGAGTATAGTCATGTTACCCGCGTTGAGTTATAATTAGTTCAAGAACAAAGAGTCATGGAATAATTGGCTGAAGCGGTCATACAGTCATATAAATGAAAATGGTTTCAGGCCTGGAAGACAATATCCGACTTTGGTCACTAGAGGGAGACACAGACCATAACATGATTCAAGACATCTTTTGAAAACCTTCTCAGCTCCGCCTGAAAATGCATTTAATGCAATAAAAACTCCAATTCAGTGTCACGCCTAAACCAAAGGACTTATGCACACACTTCAACATGTATTTAGTTCAGGTTGACCTCCTGAAGCCTAAATGACCATTAATTTGACTACACAACTCATTCCTATGAAGATACATTCCAAGTCAAAAAATGTGCTCGAATCGGCCTGAAAATGCATTTAAAGCAATAAAAACTCCAATTCAGTGTCACGCCTAAACCAAAGGACTTATGCACACACTTCAACATGTATTTAGTTCAGGTTGACCACCTGAAGCCTAAATGAGCATTAATTTGACTACACAACTAATTCCTATGAAGATACATTCCAAGTCAAAAAATGTGCTCAAATCGGCCTGAAAATGCATTTAAAGCAATAAAAACTCCAATTCAGTGTCACGCCTAAACCAAAGGACTTATGCACACACTTCAACATGTATTTAGTTCAGGTTGACCTCCTGAAGCCTAAATCACCATTAATTTGACTACACAACTCATTCCTATGAAGATACATTCCAAGTCAAAAAATGTGCTCGAATCGGCCTGAAAATGCATTTAAAGCAATAAAAACTCCAATTCAGTGTCACGCCTAAACCAAAGGACTTATGCACACACTTCAACATGTATTTAGTTCAGGTTGACCTCCTGAAGCCTAAATCACCATTAATTTGACTACACAACTCATTCCTATGAAGATACATTCCAAGTCAAAAAACGTGCTCAAATCGGCCTGAAAATGCATTTAAAGCAATAAAAACTCCAATTCAGTGTGACGCCTGAACCAAAGGACTTATGCACACATTTCAACATGTATTTAGATCAGGTAGACCTCCTGAAGCCTAAATGAGCATTAATTTGACTACACAACTCATTCCTATGAAGATACATTCCAAGTCAAAAAACGTGCTCAAATCGGCCTGAAAATGCATTTAAAGCCTCATCACGCCTAAACCAAAGGACTTATGCACACACTTCAACATGTATTTAGTTTAGGTTGACCTCCTGAAGCCTAAATGAGCATTAATTTGACTACACAACTCATTCCTATGAAGATACATTCCAAGTAAAAAAACGTGCTCAAATCGGCCTGAAAATGCATTTAAAGCAATAAAACCCCCAATTCAGTGTCACGCCTAAACCAAAGGACTTATGCACACATTTCAACATGTATTTAGTTCAGGTTGACCTCCTGAAGCCTAAATGAGCATTAATTTGACTACATAACTCATTCCTATGAAGATACATTCCAAGTCAAAAAACGTGCTCAAATCGGCCTGAAAATGCATTTAAAGCAATAAAAACTCCAATTCAGTGTCACGCCTAAACCAAAGGACTTATGCACACATTTCAACATGTATTTAGTTCAGGTTGACCTCCTGAAGCCTAAATCACCATTAATTTGACTACACAACTCATTCCTATGAAGATACATTCCAAGTCAAAAAACATGCTCAAATCGGCCTGAAAATGTATTTAAAGCAATAAAAACTCCAATTCAGTGTCACGCCTAAACCAAAGGACCTATGCACACATTTCAACATGTATTTAGTTCAGGTTGACCTCCTGAAACCTAAATGAGCATTAATTTGACTACACAACTCATTCCTAAACGTGCTCAAATCGGCCTGAAAATGCATTTAAGCAATAAAAACTCCAATTCAGTGTCACGCCTAAACCAAAGGACTTATGCACACATTTCAACATGTATTTAGTTCAGGTTGACCTCCTGAAGCCTAAATGACCATTAATTTGACTAAACAACTCATTCCTATGAAGATACATTCCAAGTCAAAAAACCTGCTCAAATCGGCCTGAAAATGCATTTAAAGCAATAAAAACTCCAATTGATTGTCATGCCTAAACCAAAGGACTTATGCACACATTTCAACATGTATTTAGTGCAGGTTGACCTCCTCTAACCTAAATGACCATTAATTTGACTACACAACTCATTCCTATGAAGATACATTCCAAGTCAAAAAACGTGCTCACATCGGCCTGAAAATGCATTTAAAGCAATAAAAAAACCAATTCAGTGTCACACCTAAACCAAAGGACTTATGCACACACTTCAACATGTATTTAGTTCAGGTTGACCTCCTGAAGCCTAAATGAGCATTAATTTGACTACATAACTCATTCCTATGAAGATACATTCCAAGTCAAAAAACGTGCTCAAATCGGCCTGAAAATGCATTTAAAGCAATAAAAACTCCAATTCAGTGTCACGCCTAAACCAAAGGACCTATGCACACATTTCAACATGTATTTAGATCAGGTAGACCTCCTGAAGCCTAAATGAGCATTAATTTGACTACACAACTCATTCCTATGAAGATACATTCCAAGTCAAAAAATGTGCTCGAATCTGCCTGAAAATGCATTTAAAGCAATAAAAACTCCAATTCAGTGTCACGCCTAAACCAAAGGACTTATGCACACACTTCAACATGTATTTAGTTCAGGTTGACCTCCTGAAGCCTAAATCACCATTAATTTGACTACACAACTCATTCCTATGAAGATACATTCCAAGTCAAAAAACGTGCTCAAATCGGCCTGAAAATGCATTTAAAGCAATAAAAACTGTAATTTGAGTGTCACGTCGAAACCAAAGGACTTATTCACACATTTCAACATGTATTTAGTTCAGGTTGACCTCCTGTAGCCTAAATGACCATTAATTTGACTACACAACTCATTCCTAGGGCAGCCCGGTAGTCCAGTGGTTAGCACGTCGGCTTCACAGTGCAGAGGTACCGGGTTCGATTCCAGCTCCGGCCTCCCTGTGTGGAGTTTGCATGTTCTCCCCGGGCCTGCGTGGGTTTTCTCCGGGTGCTCCGGTTTCCTCCCACATTCCAAAAACATGCGTGGCAGGCTGATTGGACGCTCTAAATTGTCCCTAGGTGTGAATGTGAGCGTGGATGGTTGTTCGTCTCTGTGTGCCCTGCGATTGGCTGGCAACCGATTCAGAGTGTCCCCCGCCTACTGCCCGAAGAGAGCTGGGATAGGCTCCAGCACCCCCCGCGACCCTAGTGAGGATCAAGCGGCTTGGAAGATGAATGAATGAATGAACTCATTCCTATGAAGATACATTCCAAGTCAAAAAACGTGCTCAAATAGACCTGAAATTGCATTTAAAGCAATCAAAACTCAAATTGAGTGTCACGCCTAAACCAAAGGACTTATGCACACACTTCAACATGTGTTTTGTTCAGGATAACCCCCTGAAGCCTAAATCACCATTAATTTGATCACACAACTCATTCCTATGAAGATACATTCAAAGTAAAAAAATGTGCTCAGCTCGGCCTGAAAATGCATTCAAAGCAATAAAAACCCAAATTGAGTGTCACGCCTAAACCAAAGAACTTATGCACACACATTAACGTGTATTTTGTTCAGGATGACCCTCTGAAGCCTATATCACCATTAATTTGATCACACAACTCATTCCTATGAAGTTACATTCAAACTCAGAAAACGTGCTCAACTCGGCCTGAAAATGTAATTAAAGCAATAAAAGCTCAAATTGAGTATAGTCATGTTACCCGCGTTGAGTTATAATTAGTTCAAGAACAAAGAGTCATGGAATAATTGGCTGAAGCGGTCATACAGTCATATAAATGAAAATGGTTTCAGGCCTGGAAGACAATATCCGACTTTGGTCAATAGAGGGTGACACAGACCATAACATGATTCAAGACATCTTTTGAAAACCTTCTCAGCTCGGCCTGAAAATGCATTTAATGCAATAAAAACTCAAAATGAGTGTCACGCCTAAACTAAAGGACTTATGCACACACTTCAACATGTATTTAGTTCAGGTTGACCTCCTGAAGCCTAAATGACCATTAATTTGACTACACAACTCATTCCTATGAAGATACATTCAAACTCAAAAAACGTGCTCAACTAGGCCTGAAAATGCATTTAAAGCAAAAAAACTCCAATTGATTGTCACGCCTAAACCAAAGGACTTATGCACACATTTCAACATGTATTGAGTTCAGGTTGACCTCCTCTAGCCTAAATGACCATTAATTTGACTACACAACTCATTCCTATGAAGATACATTCCAAGTCAAAAAACGTGCTCAAATCGGCCTGAAAATGCATTTAAAGCAATAAAAACTCTAATTTGAGTGTCACGTCTAAACCAAAGGACTTATTCACACATTTCAACATGTATTTAGTTCAGGTTGACCTCCTGTAGCCTAAATGACCATTAATTTGACTACACAACTCATTCCTATGAAGATACATTCCAAGTCAAAAAACATGCTCAAATCGGGCTGAAAATGCATTTAAAGCAATAAAAACTCCAATTCAGTGTCACGCCTAAACCAAAGGACTTATGCACACACTTCAACATGTATTTAGTTCAGGTTGACCTCCTGAAGCCTAAATCACCATTAATTTGACTACACAACTCATTCCTATGAAGATACATTCCTAGTCAAAAAATGTGCTCGAATCGGCCTGAAAATGCATTTAAAGCAATAAAAACTCCAATTCAGTGTCACGACTAAACCAAAGGACTTATGCACACACTTCAACATGTATTTAGTTCAGGTTGACCTCCTGAAGCCTAAATGAGCATTAATTTGACTACATAACTAATTCCTATGAAGATACATTCCAAGTCAAAAAGTTCAGGTTGACCTCCTGACCTCCTGAAGCCTAAATCACCATTAATTTGACTACACAACTCATTCCTATGAAGATACATTCCAAGTCAAAAAACATGCTCAAATCGGCCTGAAAATGCATTTAAAGCAATAAAAACTCCAATTCAGTGTCACGCCTAAACCAAAGGACTTATGCACACACTTCAACATGTATTTAGTTCAGATTGACCTCCTGAAGCCTAAATCACCATTAATTTGACTACACAACTCATTCCTATGAAGATACATTCCAAGTCAAAAAATGTGCTCGAATCGGCCTGAAAATGCATTTAAAGCAATAAAAACTCCAATTCAGTGTCACGCCTAAACCAAAGGACTTATGCACACACTTCAACATGTATTTAGTTCAGGTTGACCTCCTGAAGCCTAAATGAGCATTAATTTGACTACACAACTCATTCCTATGAAGATACATTCCAAGTCAAAAAACATCCTCAAATCGGGCTGAAAATGCATTTAAAGCAATAAAAACTCCAATTCAGTGTCACGCCTAAACCAAAGGACTTATGCACACACTTCAACATGTATTTAGTTCAGGTTGACCTCCTGAAGCCTAAATGACCATTAATTTGACTACACAACTCATTCCTATGAAGATACATTCCAAGTCAAAAAACGTGCTCAAATCGGCCTGAAAATGCATTTAAAGCAATAAAAACCCAAATTGAGTGTCACGCCTAAACCAAAGAACTTATGCACACACATTAACGTGTATTTTGTTCAGGATGACCCTCTGAAGCCTAAATCACCATTAATTTGATCACACAACTCATTCCTATGAAGATACATTCAAACTCAGAAAACGTGCTCAACTCGGCCTGAAAATGCAATTAAAGCAATAAAAGCTCAAATTGAGTATAGTCATGTTACCCGCGTTGAGTTATAATTAGTTCAAGAACAAAGAGTCATGGAATAATTGGCTGAAGCGGTCATACAGTCATATAAATGAAAATGGTTTCAGGCCTGGAAGACAATATCCGACTTTGGTCAGTAGAGGGAGACACAGACCATAACATGATTCAAGACATCTTTTGAAAACCTTCTCAGCTCCGCCTGAAAATGCATTTAATGCAATAAAAACTCCAATTCAGTGTCACGCCTAAACCAAAGGACTTATGCACACACTTCAACATGTATTTAGTTCAGGTTGACCTCCTGAAGCCTAAATGACCATTAATTTGACTACACAACTCATTCCTATGAAGATACATTCCAAGTCAAAAAATGTGCTCGAATCGGCCTGAAAATGCATTTAAAGCAATAAAAACTCCAATTCAGTGTCACGCCTAAACCAAAGGACTTATGCACACACTTCAACATGTATTTAGTTCAGGTTGACCACCTGAAGCCTAAATGAGCATTAATTTGACTACACAACTAATTCCTATGAAGATACATTCCAAGTCAAAAAATGTGCTCAAATCGGCCTGAAAATGCATTTAAAGCAATAAAAACTCCAATTCAGTGTCACGCCTAAACCAAAGGACTTATGCACACACTTCAACATGTATTTAGTTCAGGTTGACCTCCTGAAGCCTAAATCACCATTAATTTGACTACACAACTCATTCCTATGAAGATACATTCCAAGTCAAAAAATGTGCTCGAATCGGCCTGAAAATGCATTTAAAGCAATAAAAACTCCAATTCAGTGTCACGCCTAAACCAAAGGACTTATGCACACACTTCAACATGTATTTAGTTCAGGTTGACCTCCTGAAGCCTAAATCACCATTAATTTGACTACACAACTCATTCCTATGAAGATACATTCCAAGTCAAAAAACGTGCTCAAATCGGCCTGAAAATGCATTTAAAGCAATAAAAACTCCAATTCAGTGTGACGCCTGAACCAAAGGACTTATGCACACATTTCAACATGTATTTAGATCAGGTAGACCTCCTGAAGCCTAAATGAGCATTAATTTGACTACACAACTCATTCCTATGAAGATACATTCCAAGTCAAAAAACGTGCTCAAATCGGCCTGAAAATGCATTTAAAGCCTCATCACGCCTAAACCAAAGGACTTATGCACACACTTCAACATGTATTTAGTTTAGGTTGACCTCCTGAAGCCTAAATGAGCATTAATTTGACTACACAACTCATTCCTATGAAGATACATTCCAAGTAAAAAAACGTGCTCAAATCGGCCTGAAAATGCATTTAAAGCAATAAAACCCCCAATTCAGTGTCACGCCTAAACCAAAGGACTTATGCACACATTTCAACATGTATTTAGTTCAGGTTGACCTCCTGAAGCCTAAATGAGCATTAATTTGACTACATAACTCATTCCTATGAAGATACATTCCAAGTCAAAAAACGTGCTCAAATCGGCCTGAAAATGCATTTAAAGCAATAAAAACTCCAATTCAGTGTCACGCCTAAACCAAAGGACTTATGCACACATTTCAACATGTATTTAGTTCAGGTTGACCTCCTGAAGCCTAAATCACCATTAATTTGACTACACAACTCATTCCTATGAAGATACATTCCAAGTCAAAAAACATGCTCAAATCGGCCTGAAAATGTATTTAAAGCAATAAAAACTCCAATTCAGTGTCACGCCTAAACCAAAGGACCTATGCACACATTTCAACATGTATTTAGTTCAGGTTGACCTCCTGAAACCTAAATGAGCATTAATTTGACTACACAACTCATTCCTAAACGTGCTCAAATCGGCCTGAAAATGCATTTAAGCAATAAAAACTCCAATTCAGTGTCACGCCTAAACCAAAGGACTTATGCACACATTTCAACATGTATTTAGTTCAGGTTGACCTCCTGAAGCCTAAATGACCATTAATTTGACTAAACAACTCATTCCTATGAAGATACATTCCAAGTCAAAAAACCTGCTCAAATCGGCCTGAAAATGCATTTAAAGCAATAAAAACTCCAATTGATTGTCATGCCTAAACCAAAGGACTTATGCACACATTTCAACATGTATTTAGTGCAGGTTGACCTCCTCTAACCTAAATGACCATTAATTTGACTACACAACTCATTCCTATGAAGATACATTCCAAGTCAAAAAACGTGCTCACATCGGCCTGAAAATGCATTTAAAGCAATAAAAAAACCAATTCAGTGTCACACCTAAACCAAAGGACTTATGCACACACTTCAACATGTATTTAGTTCAGGTTGACCTCCTGAAGCCTAAATGAGCATTAATTTGACTACATAACTCATTCCTATGAAGATACATTCCAAGTCAAAAAACGTGCTCAAATCGGCCTGAAAATGCATTTAAAGCAATAAAAACTCCAATTCAGTGTCACGCCTAAACCAAAGGACCTATGCACACATTTCAACATGTATTTAGATCAGGTAGACCTCCTGAAGCCTAAATGAGCATTAATTTGACTACACAACTCATTCCTATGAAGATACATTCCAAGTCAAAAAATGTGCTCGAATCTGCCTGAAAATGCATTTAAAGCAATAAAAACTCCAATTCAGTGTCACGCCTAAACCAAAGGACTTATGCACACACTTCAACATGTATTTAGTTCAGGTTGACCTCCTGAAGCCTAAATCACCATTAATTTGACTACACAACTCATTCCTATGAAGATACATTCCAAGTCAAAAAACGTGCTCAAATCGGCCTGAAAATGCATTTAAAGCAATAAAAACTGTAATTTGAGTGTCACGTCGAAACCAAAGGACTTATTCACACATTTCAACATGTATTTAGTTCAGGTTGACCTCCTGTAGCCTAAATGACCATTAATTTGACTACACAACTCATTCCTAGGGCAGCCCGGTAGTCCAGTGGTTAGCACGTCGGCTTCACAGTGCAGAGGTACCGGGTTCGATTCCAGCTCCGGCCTCCCTGTGTGGAGTTTGCATGTTCTCCCCGGGCCTGCGTGGGTTTTCTCCGGGTGCTCCGGTTTCCTCCCACATTCCAAAAACATGCGTGGCAGGCTGATTGGACGCTCTAAATTGTCCCTAGGTGTGAATGTGAGCGTGGATGGTTGTTCGTCTCTGTGTGCCCTGCGATTGGCTGGCAACCGATTCAGAGTGTCCCCCGCCTACTGCCCGAAGAGAGCTGGGATAGGCTCCAGCACCCCCCGCGACCCTAGTGAGGATCAAGCGGCTTGGAAGATGAATGAATGAATGAACTCATTCCTATGAAGATACATTCCAAGTCAAAAAACGTGCTCAAATAGACCTGAAATTGCATTTAAAGCAATCAAAACTCAAATTGAGTGTCACGCCTAAACCAAAGGACTTATGCACACACTTCAACATGTGTTTTGTTCAGGATAACCCCCTGAAGCCTAAATCACCATTAATTTGATCACACAACTCATTCCTATGAAGATACATTCAAAGTAAAAAAATGTGCTCAGCTCGGCCTGAAAATGCATTCAAAGCAATAAAAACCCAAATTGAGTGTCACGCCTAAACCAAAGAACTTATGCACACACATTAACGTGTATTTTGTTCAGGATGACCCTCTGAAGCCTATATCACCATTAATTTGATCACACAACTCATTCCTATGAAGTTACATTCAAACTCAGAAAACGTGCTCAACTCGGCCTGAAAATGTAATTAAAGCAATAAAAGCTCAAATTGAGTATAGTCATGTTACCCGCGTTGAGTTATAATTAGTTCAAGAACAAAGAGTCATGGAATAATTGGCTGAAGCGGTCATACAGTCATATAAATGAAAATGGTTTCAGGCCTGGAAGACAATATCCGACTTTGGTCAATAGAGGGTGACACAGACCATAACATGATTCAAGACATCTTTTGAAAACCTTCTCAGCTCGGCCTGAAAATGCATTTAATGCAATAAAAACTCAAAATGAGTGTCACGCCTAAACTAAAGGACTTATGCACACACTTCAACATGTATTTAGTTCAGGTTGACCTCCTGAAGCCTAAATGACCATTAATTTGACTACACAACTCATTCCTATGAAGATACATTCAAACTCAAAAAACGTGCTCAACTAGGCCTGAAAATGCATTTAAAGCAAAAAAACTCCAATTGATTGTCGCGCCTAAACCAAAGGACTTATGCACACATTTCAACATGTATTGAGTTCAGGTTGACCTCCTCTAGCCTAAATGACCATTAATTTGACTACACAACTCATTCCTATGAAGATACATTCCAAGTCAAAAAACGTGCTCAAATCGGCCTGAAAATGCATTTAAAGCAATAAAAACTCTAATTTGAGTGTCACGTCTAAACCAAAGGACTTATTCACACATTTCAACATGTATTTAGTTCAGGTTGACCTCCTGTAGCCTAAATGACCATTAATTTGACTACACAACTCATTCCTATGAAGATACATTCCAAGTCAAAAAACATGCTCAAATCGGGCTGAAAATGCATTTAAAGCAATAAAAACTCCAATTCAGTGTCACGCCTAAACCAAAGGACTTATGCACACACTTCAACATGTATTTAGTTCAGGTTGACCTCCTGAAGCCTAAATCACCATTAATTTGACTACACAACTCATTCCTATGAAGATACATTCCTAGTCAAAAAATGTGCTCGAATCGGCCTGAAAATGCATTTAAAGCAATAAAAACTCCAATTCAGTGTCACGACTAAACCAAAGGACTTATGCACACACTTCAACATGTATTTAGTTCAGGTTGACCTCCTGAAGCCTAAATGAGCATTAATTTGACTACATAACTAATTCCTATGAAGATACATTCCAAGTCAAAAAGTTCAGGTTGACCTCCTGACCTCCTGAAGCCTAAATCACCATTAATTTGACTACACAACTCATTCCTATGAAGATACATTCCAAGTCAAAAAACATGCTCAAATCGGCCTGAAAATGCATTTAAAGCAATAAAAACTCCAATTCAGTGTCACGCCTAAACCAAAGGACTTATGCACACACTTCAACATGTATTTAGTTCAGATTGACCTCCTGAAGCCTAAATCACCATTAATTTGACTACACAACTCATTCCTATGAAGATACATTCCAAGTCAAAAAATGTGCTCGAATCGGCCTGAAAATGCATTTAAAGCAATAAAAACTCCAATTCAGTGTCACGCCTAAACCAAAGGACTTATGCACACACTTCAACATGTATTTAGTTCAGGTTGACCTCCTGAAGCCTAAATGAGCATTAATTTGACTACACAACTCATTCCTATGAAGATACATTCCAAGTCAAAAAACATCCTCAAATCGGGCTGAAAATGCATTTAAAGCAATAAAAACTCCAATTCAGTGTCACGCCTAAACCAAAGGACTTATGCACACACTTCAACATGTATTTAGTTCAGGTTGACCTCCTGAAGCCTAAATGACCATTAATTTGACTACACAACTCATTCCTATGAAGATACATTCCAAGTCAAAAAACGTGCTCAAATCGGCCTGAAAATGCATTTAAAGCAATAAAAACCCAAATTGAGTGTCACGCCTAAACCAAAGAACTTATGCACACACATTAACGTGTATTTTGTTCAGGATGACCCTCTGAAGCCTAAATCACCATTAATTTGATCACACAACTCATTCCTATGAAGATACATTCAAACTCAGAAAACGTGCTCAACTCGGCCTGAAAATGCAATTAAAGCAATAAAAGCTCAAATTGAGTATAGTCATGTTACCCGCGTTGAGTTATAATTAGTTCAAGAACAAAGAGTCATGGAATAATTGGCTGAAGCGGTCATACAGTCATATAAATGAAAATGGTTTCAGGCCTGGAAGACAATATCCGACTTTGGTCAGTAGAGGGAGACACAGACCATAACATGATTCAAGACATCTTTTGAAAACCTTCTCAGCTCCGCCTGAAAATGCATTTAAAGCAATAAAAACTCCAATTCAGTGTCACGCCTAAACCAAAGGACTTATGCACACACTTCAACATGTATTTAGTTCAGGTTGACCACCTGAAGCCTAAATGAGCATTAATTTGACTACACAACTAATTCCTATGAAGATACATTCCAAGTCAAAAAATGTGCTCAAATCGGACTGAAAATGCATTTAAAGCAATAAAAACTCCAATTCAGTGTCACGCCTAAACCAAAGGAGTTATGCACACACTTCAACATGTATTTAGTTCAGGTTGACCGCCTGAAGCCTAAATCACCATTAATTTGACTACACAACTCATTCCTATGAAGATACATTCCAAGTCAAAAAACTTGCTCAAATCGGCCTGAAAATGCATTTAAAGCAATAAAAACTCCAATTCAGTGTCACGCCTAAACCAAAGGACTTATGCACACACTTCATAATGTATTTAGTTCAGGTTGACTTCCTGAAGCCTAAATGAGCATTAAATTGACTACACAACTAATTCCTATGAAGATACATTCCAAGTCAAAAAACGTGCTCAAATCGGGCTGAAAATGCATTTAAAGCAATAAAAACTCCAATTCAGTGTCACGCCTAACAAAGGACTTATGCACACACTTCAACATGTATTTAGTTCAGGTTGACCTCCTGAAGCCTAAATCACCATTAATTTGATCACACAACTCCAAACTGCCTTTCATTTCCAAAATTCTGGAAAAAGTGGTGCACATGCAGTTGAAACTTTTCTTGGATGAACATAACATCTTGGAGGTCTTCCAGTCAGGTTTCAAGACGATGCATAGCACGGAGTCAGCCCTGTTACGCGTTTCTAATGACATCCTCCTGGCAAATGACTCTGGAGACCACGTGTGTCTGGTTTTATTGGACTTAACTGCAGCATTTGATACAGTGGATCACAGTATTCTGCTGACTCGTTTGCAGCACTTGGTGGGCATTGGCGGGAGTGCTCTTGATTGGTTTAGGTCCTATCTAGCTGACAGGACCTTTTGTGTCAGCCTTGGCTGCTCTGAATCACGCACTGCTCCCCTGTCATGTGTTGTTCCACAGGGCTCAATTCTGGGGCCTCTGCTGTTCTCGCTGTATCTGCTCCCATTGGGTTCCATCTTAAGGAAACATGGTATTCCTTTCCACTGCTATGCAGATGACTGCCAGATCTATGTCCCACTGAGCAAGAAAGACACCTTCTCATTAAGGCCACTCCTATCCTGTCTGGAAGAAATCAAAACCTGCATGGCACAAAATTTCTTGAAGTTCAACGAAAAGAAGACAGAGGTGATATTGTTTGGCCCCAGTGGACCTTGTACATTCCATCCTGTAGACTTGGGCCCCCTATCTCCTTATCTGAAATCAACGGTCTCAAACTTGGGACTTAAACTGGACAGTGATTTCAAACTCGATCGGCAAATTGGTGCCGTTGTTAAATCCAGCTTCTTTCACCTTAGACAGCTGGCCAAAATAAAACCTTTCCTCTCACATGAACACTTTGAGACAGTAATTCATGCCTTTGTCACATCCCGGCTCGATTACTGCAACGCCCTGTACTTTGGAGTCAGCCAGTCCTCCATCAAGCGCCTTCAGCTGGTACAGAATGCCGCTGCTCGCCTCTTGACTGGTACTCGTAAGAGGGAGCATATAACTCCTACTTTGGCATCCCTTCACTGGCTCCCCATTCATTTTAGAATTATTTTTAAGATCCTCCTCTTTGTTTTCAAATCTCTGAATAATCTCGCGCCACCTTACCTCTCTGAGCTCATACGCCCCTACACCCCTGCCCGGCGCCTCAGGTCTGTGGACCAGTCTTTGCTAGACGTACCAAGAACTAAACTGAGGCTCAGAGGGGATCGAGCCTTTTCTGTTGCTGGTCCATCTCTCTGGAATGACCTCCCACTGAACATTCGGCAAGCCTCCTCGCTGCCCATCTTTAAAGCCCTCCTCAAAACTCACTTGTATTCTTTGGCGTTTGACTCAGCATGACTTAGATTTGCTATTGGTTTTACTGCTTGGTGCTTTCTACCGCCTTATTACTTATTACTTATTACTTATTACTGATTCGTCTTACTGTTTATTGTATATGTTAAATCGCTCCATGTACAGCACTTTGTATGCAGCGATGGCTGTTTGAAAGTGCTCTATAAATACTGTTGACTTGACTTGACTTGACTTAACTCATTCCTATGAAGATACATTCAAAGTCAAAAAATGTGCTCAGCTCGGCCTGAAAATGCATTCAAAGCAATAAAAACCCAAATTGAGTGTCACGCCTAAACCAAAGAACTTATGCACACACATTAACGTGTATTTTGTTCAGGATGACCCTCTGAAGCCTAAATCACCATTAATTTGATCACACAACTCATTCCTATGAAGATACATTCAAACTCAGAAAACGTGCTCAACTCGGCCTGAAAATGCAATTAAAGCAATAAAAGCTCAAATTGAGTATAGTCATGTTACCCGCGTTGAGTTATAATTAGTTCAAGAACAAAGAGTCATGGAATAATTGGCTGAAGCGGTCATACAGTCATATAAATGAAAATGGTTTCAGGCCTGGAAGACAATATCCGACTTTGGTCAGTAGAGGGAGACACAGACCATAACATGATTCAAGACATCTTTTGAAAACCTTCTCAGCTCCGCCTGAAAATGCATTTAATGCAATAAAAACTCCAATTCAGTGTCACGCCTAAACCAAAGGACTTATGCACACACTTCAACATGTATTTAGTTCAGGTTGACCTCCTGAAGCCTAAATGACCATTAATTTGACTACACAACTCATTCCTATGAAGATACATTCCAAGTCAAAAAATGTGCTCGAATCGGCCTGAAAATGCATTTAAAGCAATAAAAACTCCAATTCAGTGTCACGCCTAAACCAAAGGACTTATGCACACACTTCAACATGTATTTAGTTCAGGTTGACCACCTGAAGCCTAAATGAGCATTAATTTGACTACACAACTAATTCCTATGAAGATACATTCCAAGTCAAAAAATGTGCTCAAATCGGACTGAAAATGCATTTAAAGCAATAAAAACTCCAATTCAGTGTCACGCCTAAACCAAAGGACTTATGCACACACTTCAACATGTATTTAGTTCAGGTTGACCGCCTGAAGCCTAAATCACCATTAATTTTACTACACAACTCATTCCTATGAAGATACATTCCAAGTCAAAAAACGTGCTCAAATCGGCCTGAAAATGCATTTAAAGCAATAAAAACTCCAATTCAGTGTCACGCCTAAACCAAAGGACTTATGCACACACTTCATAATGTATTTAGTTCAGGTTGACTTCCTGAAGCCTAAATGAGCATTAAATTGACTACACAACTAATTCCTATGAAGATACATTCCAAGTCAAAAAACGTGCTCAAATCGGGCTGAAAATGCATTTAAAGCAATAAAAACTCCAATTCAGTGTCACGCCTAACAAAGGACTTATGCACACACTTCAATATGTATTTAGTTCAGGTTGACCTCCTGAAGCCTAAATCACCATTAATTTGATCACACAACTCATTCCTATGAAGATACATTCAAAGTCAAAAAATGTGCTCAGCTCGGCCTGAAAATGCATTCAAAGCAATAAAAACCCAAATTGAGTGTCACGCCTAAACCAAAGAACTTATGCACACACATTAACGTGTATTTTGTTCAGGATGACCCTCTGAAGCCTATATCACCATTAATTTGATCACACAACTCATTCCTATGAAGATACATTCAAACTCGGAAAACGTGCTCAACTCGGCCTGAAAATGCAATTAAAGCAATAAAAGCTCAAATTGAGTATAGTCATGTTACCCGCGTTGAGTTATAATTAGTTCAAGAACAAAGAGTCCTGGATTAATTGGCTGAAGCGGTCATACAGTCATATAAATGAAAATGGTTTCAGGCCTGGAAGAAAATATCCGACTTTGGTCAGTAGAGGGAGACACAGACCATAACATTTTTCAAGACATCTTTTGAAAACCTTCTCAGCTCCGCCTGAAAATGCATTTAATGCAATAAAAACTCAAAATGAGTGTCACGCCTAAACTAAATGACTTATGCACACACTTCAACATGTATTTAGTTCAGGTTGACCTCCTGAAGCCTAAATGACCATTAATTTGACGACACAACTCATTCCTATGAAGATACATTCAAACTCAAAAAACGTGCTCAACTCGGCCTGAAAATGCATTTAAAGCAATAAAAACTCCAATTCAGTGTCACGCCTAAACCAAAGGACTTATGCACACATTTCAACATGTATTTAGTTCAGGTTGACCTCCTGAAGCCTAAATGCGCATTAATTTAACTACACAACTCATTCCTATGAAGATACATTACAAGTCAAAAAACGTGCTCAAATCGGCCTGAAAATGCATTTAAAGCAATAAAAACTCCAATTCAGTGTCACGCCTAAACCAAAGGACTTATGCACACATTTCAACATGTATTTAGATCAGGTAGACCTCCTGAAGCCTAAATCACCATTAATTTGACTACACAACTCATTCCTATGAAGATACATTCCAAGTCAAAAAATGTGCTTGAATCAGCCTGAAAATGCATTTAAAGCAATACAAACTCCAATTCAGTGTCACGCCTAAATCAAAGGACTTATGCACACACTTCAACATGTAATTTTAAAAGAATACTTTCCAGAGAGTTGGGTGCGGAAAGCCGTCCAGAGGCCGGGATGTGCACCGGTTCTTGTGTTCATTGCAAATAATTTACTATTTTGTAATATGAATTTTTTTCATATTATTTGTACATTATTCATTGTTATCTTTATTTTTGCTCCGTCCTCTTTGGCTCATTTGTTTTAAATGCATCATGTTTTTTGCCAATGTTCATGTGACATTTTATTGTTAAATACATTCACATTTATTACCATGAATACCACAAAAGATACCAATTTTCAGTACGTTGTACTGGATTTGATTCTCAGGAACTAGGAATCGGAACTGACCGGTTTAAATGTGAATGGTACTCATCATTACATGCCTCTATAGATCCGCACACGTTTGCTGTTGTCGATGGCATTTTAATTTTTATTTTTTCCCCCCCTCAGAAGTTTTGTCTGATTTGGGCTTCAGAGGGTCATCCTGAACTAAATACATGTTGAAATGTGTGCATAAGTCCTTTGGTTTAGGCGTGACACTCAATTTGAGTTTTTATTGCTTTAAATGCATTTTCAGGCCGAGTTGAGCACGTTTTTTGAGTTTGAATGTATCTTCATAGGAATGAGTTGTGTAGTCAAATTATTGCTCATTTAGGCTTCAGGAGGTCAACCTGAACTAAATACATGTTGAAATGTGTGCATAAGTCCTTTGGTTTAGGTGTGACACTCAATTTGAGTTTTTATTGCTTTAAATGCACTTTCAGGCTGAGTTGAGCACGTTTTTTGACTTTGAATGTATCTTCATAGGAATGAGTTGTGTAGTCAAATTAATGCTCATTTAGGCTTCAGGAGGTCAACCTGAACTAAATACATGTTGAAATGTGTGCATAAGTCCTTTGATTTAGGCGTGACACTCATTTTGAGTTTTTATTGCTTTAAATGCACTTTCAGGCCGAGTGGAGCACATTTTTTGACTTTGAATGTATCTTCATAGGAATGAGTTGTGTAGTCAAATTAATGGTGATTTAGGCTTCAGAAGGTCAACCTGAACTAAATACATGTTGAAGTGTGTGCATCAGTCCTTTGGTTTAGGCGTGACACTGAATTGGAGTTTTTATTGCTTTAAATGCATTTTCAGCCCGATTTGAGCACGTTTTTTGACTTGGAATGTATCTTCATAGGAATTAGTTGTGTAGTCAAATTAATGCTCATTTAGGCTTCAGGAGGTCAACCTGAACTAAATACATGTTGAAATGTGTGCATAAGTCCTTTGGTTTAGGCGTGACACTCAATTTGAGTTTTTATTGCTTTAAATGCACTTTCAGGCCGAGTGGAGCATGTTTTTTTACTTTGAATGTATCTTCATAGGAATGAGATGTGTAGTCAAATTAATGCGCATTTAGGCTTCAGGGGGTCAACCTGAACTAAATACATGTTGAAATGTGTGCATAAGTCCTTTGGTTTAGGTGTGGCACTCAATTTGAGTTTTTATTGCTTTAAATGCATTTTCAGGCCGAGTTGAGCGCGTTTTTTGTCTTTGAATGTATCTTCATTGGAATGAGTTGTGTAGTCAAATTAATGCTCATTTAGGCTTCAGGAGTTCAACCTGAACTAAATACATGTTGAAATGTGTGCATAAGTCCTTTGGTTTAGGTGTGTAACTCAATTTGAGTTTTTATTGCTTTAAATGCATTTTCAGGCCGAGTTGAGCGCGTTTCTGATTTTGAATGTATCTTCATAGGAATGAGTTGTGTAGTCAAATTAATGCTCATTTAGGCTTCAGGAGGTCAACCTGAACTAAATACATGTTGAAATGTGTGCATAAGTCCTTTGGTTTAGGCGTGACACTCAATTTGAGTTTTTATTGCTTTAAATGCATTTTCAGGCCGAGTTGAGCACGTTTTTTGTCTTTGAATGTATCTTCATAGGAATGAGTTGTGTAGTCAAATTAATGCTCATTTAGGCTTCAGGAGTTCAAACTGAACTAAATACATGTTGAAATGTGTGCATAAGTCCTTTGGTTTAGGCGTGACACTCAATTTATGTTTTTATTGCTTTAAATGCATTTTCAGGCTGAGTTGAGCAAGTTTTTTTAGTATGAATGTATCTTCATAGGAATGAGTTGTGGAGTCAAATTAATGCTCATTTAGGCTTCAGGAGGTCAACCTGAACTAAATACATGTTGAAATGTGTGCATAAGTCCTTTGGTTTAGGCGTGACACTCAATTTATGTTTTTATTGCTTTAAATGCATTTTCAGGCTGAGTTGAGCAAGTTTTTTTAGTTTGAATGTATCTTCATAGGAATGAGTTGTGTAGTCAAATTAATGCTCATTTAGGCTTCAGGACGTCAACCTGAACTAAATACATGTTGAAATGTGTGCATAAGTCCTTTGGTTTAGGTGTGACACTCAATTTGAGTTTTTATTGCTTTAAATGCACTTTCAGGCCGAGTGGAGCACGTTTTTTGACTTTGAATGTATCTTCATAGGAATGAGATGTGTAGTCAAATTAATGCGCATTTAGGCTTCAGGGGGTCAACCTGAACTAAATACATGTTGAAATGTGTGCATAAGTCCTTTGGTTTAGGCGTGACACTCAATTTGAGTTTTTATTGCTTTAAATGCACTTTCAGGCCGAGTGGAGTACGTTTTTTGACTTTGAATGTATATTCATAGGAATGAGTTGTGTAGTCAAATTAATGCTCATTGAGGCTTCAAGGTCAACCTGAACTAAATACACGTTGAAATGTGTGCATAAGTCCTTTGGTTTAGGTGTGGAACTCAATTTATGTTTTTATTGCTTTAAATGCATTTTCAGGCTGAGTTGAGCAAGTTTTTTTAGTTTGAATGTATCTTCATAGGAATGAGTTGTGTAGTCAAATTAATGCTCAGTTAGCCTTCAGGAGTTCAACCTGAACTAAATACATGTTGAAATGTGTGCATAAGTCCTTTGGTTTAGGCGTGACACTCAATTTATGTTTTTATTGCTTTAAATGCATTTTCAGGCCGAGTTGAGCGCGTTTCTGATTTTGAATGTATCTTCATAGGAATGAGTTGTGTAGTCAAATTAATGCTCATTTAGGCTTCAGGAGGTCAACCTGAACTAAATACATGTTGAAATGTGTGCATAAGTCCTTTGGTTTAGGCGTGACACTCAATTTGAGTTTTTATTGCTTTAAATGCATTTTCAGGCCGAGTTGAGCACGTTTTTTGTCTTTGAATGTATCTTCATAGGAATGAGTTGTGTAGTCAAATTAATGCTCATTTAGGCTTCAGGAGTTCAAACTGAACTAAATACATGTTGAAATGTGTGCATAAGTCCTTTGGTTTAGGCGTGACACTCAATTTATGTTTTTATTGCTTTAAATGCATTTTCAGGCTGAGTTGAGCAAGTTTTTTTAGTATGAATGTATCTTCATAGGAATGAGTTGTGGAGTCAAATTAATGCTCATTTAGGCTTCAGGAGGTCAACCTGAACTAAATACATGTTGAAATGTGTGCATAAGTCCTTTGGTTTAGGCGTGACACTCAATTTATGTTTTTATTGCTTTAAATGCATTTTCAGGCTGAGTTGAGCAAGTTTTTTTAGTTTGAATGTATCTTCATAGGAATGAGTTGTGTAGTCAAATTAATGCTCATTTAGGCTTCAGGACGTCAACCTGAACTAAATACATGTTGAAATGTGTGCATAAGTCCTTTGGTTTAGGTGTGACACTCAATTTGAGTTTTTATTGCTTTAAATGCACTTTCAGGCCGAGTGGAGCATGTTTTTTTACTTTGAATGTATCTTCATAGGAATGAGTTGTGTAGTCAAATTAATGGGCATTTAGACTTCAGGAGGTCAACCTGCACAAAATACATCTTGAAATGTGTGCATAAGTCCTTTGGTTTAGGCGTGACACTCAATTTGAGTTTTTATTGCTTTAAATGCATTTTCAGGCTGAGCCGAGCACATTTTTTGACTTTGAATGTATCTTCATAGGAATGAGTCGTGTAGTCAAATTAATGCTCATTTAGGCTTCAGGAGTTCAACCTGAACTAAATACATGTTGAAATGTGTGCATAAGTCATTTGGTTTAGGCGTGACACCCAATTTGAGTTTTTATTGTTTTAAATGCATTTTCAGGCCGAGTTGAGCATGTTTTTTGTCTTTGAATGTATCTTCATAGGAATGAGTTGTGTAGTCAAATTAATGCTCGTTTAGGCTTCAGGACGTCTACCTGAACTAAATACATGTTGAAATGTGTGCATAAGTCCTTTGGTTTAGGCGTGACACTCAATTTGAGTTTTTATTGCTTTAAATGCATTTTCAGGCCGAGCCGAGCACGTTTTTTGACTTTGAATGTATCTTCTTAGGAATGAGTTGTGTAGTCAAATTAATGCTCATTTAGGCTTCAGGAGGTCAACCTGAACTAAATACATGTTGAAATGTGTGCATAAGTCCTTTGGTTTAGGTGTGGCACTCAATTTGAGTTTTTATTGCTTTAAATGCATTTTCAGGCCGAGTTGAGCATGTTTTTTGTCTTTGAATGTATCTTCATAGGAATGAGTTGTGTAGTCAAATTAATGCTCATTTAGGCTTAAGGAGGTCAACCTGAACTAAATACATGTTGAAATGTGTGCATAAGTCCTTTGGTTTAGGCGTGACACTCATTTTGAGTTTTTATTGCTTTAAATGCACTTTCAGGCCGAGTGGAGCACGTTTTTTGACTTTGAATGTATCTTCATAGGAATGAGATGTGTAGTCAAATTAATGCGCATTTAGGCTTCAGGGGGTCAACCTGAACTAAATACTGTACATGTTGAAATGTGTGCATAAGTCCTTTGGTTTAGGTGTGGAACTCAATTTATGTTTTTATTGCTTTAAATGCATTTTCAGGCTGAGTTGAGCAAGTTTTTTTTGTTTGAATGTATCTTCATAGGAATGAGTTGTGTAGTCAAATTAATGCTCATTTAGGCTTAAGGAGGTCAACCTGAACTAAATACATGTTGAAATGTGTGCATAAGTCCTTTGGTTTAGGCGTGACACTCATTTTGAGTTTTTATTGCTTTAAATGCACTTTCAGGCCGAGTGGAGCACGTTTTTTGACTTTGAATGTATCTTCATAGGAATGAGATGTGTAGTCAAATTAATGCGCATTTAGGCTTCAGGGGGTCAACCTGAACTAAATACATGTTGAAATGTGTGCATAAGTCCTTTGGTTTAGGCGTGACACTCAATTTGAGTTTTTATTGCTTTAAATGCACTTTCAGGCCGAGTGGAGCACGTTTTTTGACTTTGAATGTATATTCATAGGAATGAGTTGTGTAGTCAAATTAATGCTCATTGAGGCTTCAAGGTCAACCTGAACTAAATACACGTTGAAATGTGTGCATAAGTCCTTTGGTTTAGGTGTGGAACTCAATTTATGTTTTTATTGCTTTAAATGCATTTTCAGGCTGAGTTGAGCAAGTTTTTTTTGTTTGAATGTATCTTCATAGGAATGAGTTGTGTAGTCAAATTAATGCTCAGTTAGCCTTCAGGAGTTCAACCTGAACTAAATACATGTTGAAATGTGTGCATAAGTCCTTTGGTTTAGGCGTGACACTCAATTTATGTTTTTATTGCTTTAAATGCATTTTCAGGCCGAGTGGAGCATGTTTTTTTACTTTGAATGTATCTTCATAGGAATGAGATGTGTAGTCAAATTAATGCGCATTTAGGCTTCAGGGGGTCAACCTGAACTAAATACATGTTGAAATGTGTGCATAAGTCCTTTCGTTTAGGCGTGACAATCAATTTGAGTTTTTATTGCTTTAAATGCACTTTCAGGCTGAGTGGAGCACGTTTTTTGACTTTGAATGTATCTTCATAGGAATAAGTTGTGTAGTCAAATTAATGCTCATTTAGGCTTCAGGAGTTCAACCTGAACTAAATACATGTTGAAATGTGTGCATAAGTCCTTTGGTTTAGGTGTGGAACTCAATTTGAGTTTTTATTGCTTTAAATGCATTTTCAGGCCGAGTTGAGCGCGTTTCTGACTTTGAATGTATCTTCATAGGAATGAGTCGTGTAGTCAAATTAATGCTCATTTAGGCTTCAGGAGGTCAACCTGAACTAAATACATGTTGAAATGTGTGCATAAGTCCTTTGGTTTAGGCGTGACACTCAATTTGAGTTGTTATTGCTTTAAATGCATTTTCAGGCCGAGTTGAGCACGTTTTTTGTCTTTGAATGTATCTTCATAGGAATGAGTTGTGTAGTCAAATTAATGCTCATTTAGGCTTCCGGACGTCAACCTGAACTAAATACATGTTGAAATGTGTGCATAAGTCCTTTGGTTTATGCGTGACACTCAATTTGAGTTTTTATTGCTTTAAATGCATTTTCAGGCCGAGCCGAGCACGTTTTTTGACTTTGAATGTATCTTCATAGGAATGAGTTGTGTGGTCAAATTAATGCTCATTTAGGCTTCAGGACGTCAACCTGAAATAAATACATGTTGAAATGTGTGCATAAGTCCTTTGGTTTAGGTGTGGCACTCAATTTGAGTTTTTATTGCTTTAAATGCATTTTCAGGCCGAGCCGAGCACGCTTTCTGAGTTTGAATGTATCTTCATAGGAATGATTAGTGTAGTCAAATTAATGCTCATTTAGGCTTCAGGAGGTCTACCTGAACTAAATACATGTTGAAATGTGTGCATAAGTCCTTTGGTTTAGGCGTGACACTCAATTTGAGTTTTTATTGCTTTAAATGCATTTTCAGGCCGAGTTGAGCACGTTTTTTGTCTTTGAATGTATCTTCATAGGAATGCGTTGTGTGGTCAAATTAATGCTTATTTAGGCTTCAGGACGTCAACCTGAAATAAATAAATTTTGAAATGTGTGCATAAGTCCTTTGGTTTATTCCTTAACACTCAATTTGAGTTTTTATTGCTTTAAATGCATTTTTGGCCGAGCCGAGCACGTTTTTTGACTTTGAATGTATCTTCATAGGAATGAGCCGTGTAGTCAAATTAATGCTCATTTAGGCTTCAGGAGGTCTACCTGAACTAAATACATGTTGAAATGTGTGCATAAGTCCTTTGGTTTAGGCGTGACACTCAATTTGAGTTTTTATTGCTTTAAATGCATTTTCAGGCCGAGCCGAGCACGTTTTTTGACTTTGAATGTATCTTCATAGGAATGAGTTGTGTGGTCAAATTAATGCTTATTTAGGCTTCAGGACGTCAACCTGAAATAAATAAATGTTGAAATGTGTGCATAAGTCCTTTGGTTTAGGTGTGGCACTCAATTTGAGTTTTTATTGCTTTAAATGCATTTTCAGGCCGAGCCGAGCACGCTTTCTGAGTTTGAATGTATCTTCATAGGAATGAGTAGTGTAGTCAAATTAATGCTCATTTAGGCTTCAGGAGGTCTACCTGAACTAAATACATGTTGAAATGTGTGCATAAGTCCTTTGGTTTAGGCGTGACACTCAATTTGAGTTTTTATTGCTTTAAATGCATTTTCAGGCCGAGTTGAGCACGTTTTTTGTCTTTGAATGTATCTTCATAGGATTGAGTCGTGTGGTCAAATCAATGCTCATTTAGCCTTCAGGAGTTCAACCTGAACTAAATACATGTTGAAATGTGTGCATAAGTCCTTTGGTTTAGGCGTGACACTCAATTTGAGTTTTTATTGCTTTAAATGCATTTTCAGGCCGAGTTGAGCACGTTTTTTGTCTTTTAATGTATCTTCATAGGAATGAGTTGTGTAGTCAAATTAATGCTCATTTAGGCTTCAGGACGTCAACCTGAACTAAATACATGTTGAAATGTGTGCATAAGTCCTTTGGTTTATGCGTGACACTCAATTTGAGTTTTTATTGCTTTAAATGCATTTTCAGGTCGAGCAGAGCACGCTTTTTGACTTTGAATGTATCTTCATAGGAATGAGTTGTGTGGTCAAATTAATGCTCATTTATGCTTCAGGAGGTCAACCTGAACTAAATACATCTTGAAATGTGTGCATAAGTCCTTTGGTTTAGGCGTAACACTGAATTTGAGTTTTTATTGCTTTAAATGCATTTTTGGCCGAGCCGAGCACGTTTTTTGACTTTGAATGTATCTTCATAGGAATGAGTCGTGTAGTCAAATTAATGCTCATTTAGGCTTCAGGAGGTCAACCTGAACTAAATACATGTTGAAATGTGTGCATTAGTCCTTTGGTTTATGCGTGACACTCAATTTGAGTTTTTATTGCTTTAAATGCATTTTCAGGCCGAGCCGAGCACGTTTTTTGACTTTGAATGTATCTTCATAGGAATGAGTTGTGTGGTCAAATTAATGCTCATTTATGCTTCAGGAGGTCAACCTGAACTAAATACATGTTGAAATGTGTGCTTAAGTCCTTTGGTTTAGGCGTGACACTCAATTTGAGTTTTTATTGCTTTAAATGCATTTTCAGGCCGAGCCGAGCACGTTTTTTGACTTTGAATGTATCTTCATAGGAATGAGTAGTGTAGTCAAATTAATGCTCATTTAGGCTTCATGACGTCAACCTGAACTAAATACATGTTGAAATGTGTGCATAAGTCCTTTGGTTTAGGTGTGGCACTCAATTTGAGTTTTTATTGCTTTAAATGCATTTTCAGGCCGAGGCGAGCACGCTTTCTGAGTTTTAATGTATCTTCATAGGAATGAGTAGTGTGGTCAAGTTAATACTCATTTAGGCTTCAGGAGGTCAACCTGAACTAAATACATGTTGAAATGTGTGCATAAGTCCTTTGGTTTAGGCGTGACACTCAATTTGAGTTTTTATTGCTTTAAATGCATTTTCAGGCCGAGTTGAGCACGTTTTTTGTCTTTGAATGTATCTTCATAGGAATGAGTTGTGTAGTCAAATTAATGCTCATTTAGGCTTCCGGACGTCAACCTGAACTAAATACATGTTGAAATGTGTGCATAAGTCCTTTGGTTTAGGTGTGGCACTCAATTTGAGTTTTTATTGCTTTAAATGCATTTTCAGGCCGAGGCGAGCACGCTTTCTGACTTTGAATGTATCTTCATAGGAATGAGTAGTGTGGTCAAATTAATACTCATTTAGGCTTCAGGAGGTCAACCTGAACTAAATAAATGTTGAAATGTGTGCATAAGTCATTTGGTCTAGGCGTGACACTCATTTTGAATCATTGATGAAATTAAGATTTATTTTTAAAAAAGCCCAAAAATGTGAAAGGGACGAAATTACAAATGTCCTGTGTGTTTCACATAGAGTACATACAGGCTAGCGATCCTGCTCCCTCTCTTTCTCTGTGACACACACGCTTCCGAGCGCGCCAGTACGCAGCAAGCACACTCACACACGCACACAAACACACGCACACACACTCACACAAACGTACGCACACACTAGCACGTATCGTAAACAACACGCCGACAATGATTAAGATCAAAGAAACACTCACACATGTATGGGAACACGCAGACGCGCGCACACACACACAAACACATGAGAGGCACACACATCCGCACACGATACATGTAAACAACACTTAGACACTGATTGAAGATCAAAGACTAACCCACGTGGAAGACTGAAAGATGCACAGCCAATCAGCATGGCTTTGCATCTTTTCACCTCCCCCTTCCCTCACACCACGTGGGCTAGATCCACTCGGGCTGTCATTGGTGGACGTCGTCGGTGTCAGAACAAATAAAGTGAAAGCCAAAGTTAAAACCTCTGAGTAATTCGTCATTTTTTTCCGAATACAGTACTTTTGGAGGGGGGGTGAACACAACACACACACACACACACAAACACACACACAAACACACACACAAACACACACGAACATACACCCTCACACACACTCACACGAGGCACCTGCACACGTACGCACACATACACTAGCGCACGCATCGGAAACAACACTTAGACGTTGAAATATGTGCAGACGTCCTTTGGTTTAGGCATGACACTCAATTTTAGTTTTTATTGATTCAAATGCATTTTCAGACCGAGCTGAGCACGTACTGCCTTTGAATGTATCTTCATGGGAATGAGTTGTGTGATCAAATTAATGCTCATTTAGGCTTCAGGAGTTCAACCTGAACTAAATACATGTTGAAATGTGTGCATAAGTCATTTGGTTTAGGCGTGACACCCAATTTGAGTTTTTATTGCTTTAAATGCATTTTCAGGCCGAGTTGAGCGCGTTTCTGATTTTGAATGTATCTTTATAGGAATAAGTTGTGTAGTCAAATTAATGCTCATTTAGGCTTCGGGAGGTCAACCTGAACTAAATACATGTTGAAATGTGTGCATAAGTCCTTTGGTTTAGGCGTGACACTCAATTTGAGTTTTTATTGCTTTAAATGCATTTTCAGGCTGAGTTGAGCACGTTTTTTGTCTTTGAATGTATCTTCATAGGAATGAGTTGTGTAGTCAAATTAATGCTCATTTAGGCTTCATGACGTCAACCTGAACTAAATACATGTTGAAATGTGTGCATAAGTCCTTTGGTTTATGCGTGACACTCAATTTGAGTTTTTATTGCTTTAAATGCATTTCCAGGTCGAGCAGAGCACGTTTTTTGACTTTGAATGTATCTTCATAGGAATGAGTTGTGTGGTCAAATTAATGCTCATATATGCTTCAGGAGGTCAACCTGAACTAAATACATGTTGAAATGTGTGCATAAGTCCTTTGGTTTAGGCGTGACACTGAATTTGAGTTTTTATTGCTTTAAATGCATTTTCAGGCCGAGCCGAGCACGTTTTTTGACTTTGAATGTATCTTCATAGGAATGAGTCGTGTAGTCAAATTAATGCTCATTTAGGCTTCAGGAGGTCAACCTGAACTAAATACATGTTGAAATGTGTGCATAAGTCCTTTGGTTTATGCGTGACACTCAATTTGAGTTTTTATTGCTTTAAATGCATTTTCAGGCCGAGCTGAGCACGTACTGCCTTTGAATGTATCTTCATGGGAATGAGTTGTGTGATCAAATTAATGCTCATTTAGGCTTCAGGAGTTCAACCTGAACTAAATACATGTTGAAATGTGTGCATAAGTCATTTGGTTTAGGCGTGACACCCAATTTGAGTTTTTATTGCTTTAAATGCATTTTCAGGCCGAGCCGAGCACGCTTTCTGAGTTTGAATGTATCTTCATAGGAATGAGTTGTGTAGTCAAATTAATGCTCATTTAGGCTTCGGGAGGTCAACCTGAACTAAATACATGTTGAAATGTGTGCATAAGTCCTTTGGTTTAGGTGTGGCACTCAATTTGAGTTTTTATTGCTTTAAATGCATTTTCAGGCCGAGCCGAGCACACTTTCTGAGTTTGAATGTATCTTCATAGGAATGAGTAGTGTGGTCAAATTAATACTCATTTAGGCTTCAGGAGGTCTACCTGAACTAAATACATGTTGAAATGTGTGCATAAGTCCTTTGGTTTAGGCGTGACACTCAATTTGAGTTTTTATTGCTTTAAATGCATTTTCAGGCCGAGTTGAGCACGTTTTTTGTCTTTGAATGTATCTTCATAGGAATGAGTCGTGTAGTCAAATCAATGGTCATTTAGGCTTCAGGACGTCAACCTGAACTAAATACATGTTGAAATGTGTGCATAAGTCCTTTGGTTTATGCGTGACACTCAATTTGAGTTTTTATTGCTTTAAATGCATTTTCAGGCCGAGCCGAGCACGTTTTTTGACTTTGAATGTATCTTCATAGGAATGAGTTGTGTGGTCAAATTAATGCTTATTTAGGCTTCAGGACGTCAACCTGAAATAAATAAATGTTGAAATGTGTGCATAAGTCCTTTGGTTTAGGTGTGGCACTCAATTTGAGTTTTTATTGCTTTAAATGCATTTTCAGGCCGAGCCGAGCACGCTTTCTGAGTTTGAATGTATCTTCATAGGAATTAGTAGTGTAGTCAAATTAATGCTCATTTAGGCTTCAGGAGCTCTACCTGAACTAAATACATGTTGAAATGTGTGCATAAGTCCTTTGGTTTAGGCGTGACACTCAATTTGAGTTTTTATTGCTTTAAATGCATTTTCAGGCCGAGTTGAGCACGTTTTTTGTCTTTGAATGTATCTTCATAGGAATGAGTCGTGTGGTCAAATCAATGCTCATTTAGCCTTAAGGAGTTCAACCTGAACTAAATACATGTTGAAATGTGTGCATAAGTCATTTGGTTTAGGCGTGACACCCATTTTGAGTTTTTATTGCTTTAAATGCATTTTCAGGCCGAGTTGAGCACGTTTTTTGTCTTTGAATGTGTCTTCATAGGAATGAGTCGTGTAGTCAAATTAATGCTCATTTAGGCTTCGGGAGGTCAACCTGAACTAAATACATGTTGAAATGTGTGCATAAGTCCTTTGGTTTAGGCGTGACACCCATTTTGAGTTTTTATTGCTTTAAATGCATTTTCAGGCCGAGTTGAGCACGTTTTTTGTCTTTGAATGTATCTTCATAGGAATGAGTCGTGTAGTCAAATCAATGGTCATTTAGGCTTCAGGACGTCAACCTGAACTAAATACATGTTGAAATGTGTGCATAAGTCCTTTGGTTTAGGTGTGGCACTCAATTTGAGTTTTTATTGCTTTAAATGCATTTTCAGGCCGAGGCGAGCACGCTTTCTGAGTTTGAATGTATCTTCATAGGAATAAGTTGTGTAGTCAAATTAATGCTCATTTAGGCTTCGGGAGGTCAACCTGAACTAAATACATGTTGAAATGTGTGCATAAGTCCTTTGGTTTAGGCGTGACACTCAATTTGAGTTTTTATTGCTTTAAATGCATTTTCAGGCTGAGTTGAGCACGTTTTTTGTCTTTGAATGTATCTTCATAGGAATGAGTTGTGTAGTCAAATTAATGCTCATTTAGGCTTCATGACGTCAACCTGAACTAAATACATGTTGAAATGTGTGCATAAGTCCTTTGGTTTATGCGTGACACTCAATTTGAGTTTTTATTGCTTTAAATGCATTTCCAGGTCGAGCAGAGCACGTTTTTTGACTTTGAATGTATCTTCATAGGAATGAGTTGTGTGGTCAAATTAATGCTCATATATGCTTCAGGAGGTCAACCTGAACTAAATACATGTTGAAATGTGTGCATAAGTCCTTTGGTTTAGGCGTGACACTGAATTTGAGTTTTTATTGCTTTAAATGCATTTTCAGGCCGAGCCGAGCACGTTTTTTGACTTTGAATGTATCTTCATAGGAATGAGTCGTGTAGTCAAATTAATGCTCATTTAGGCTTCAGGAGGTCAACCTGAACTAAATACATGTTGAAATGTGTGCATAAGTCCTTTGGTTTATGCGTGACACTCAATTTGAGTTTTTATTGCTTTAAATGCATTTTCAGGCCGAGCTGAGCACGTACTGCCTTTGAATGTATCTTCATGGGAATGAGTTGTGTGATCAAATTAATGCTCATTTAGGCTTCAGGAGTTCAACCTGAACTAAATACATGTTGAAATGTGTGCATAAGTCATTTGGTTTAGGCGTGACACCCAATTTGAGTTTTTATTGCTTTAAATGCATTTTCAGGCCGAGCCGAGCACGCTTTCTGAGTTTGAATGTATCTTCATAGGAATGAGTTGTGTAGTCAAATTAATGCTCATTTAGGCTTCGGGAGGTCAACCTGAACTAAATACATGTTGAAATGTGTGCATAAGTCCTTTGGTTTAGGTGTGGCACTCAATTTGAGTTTTTATTGCTTTAAATGCATTTTCAGGCCGAGCCGAGCACACTTTCTGAGTTTGAATGTATCTTCATAGGAATGAGTAGTGTGGTCAAATTAATACTCATTTAGGCTTCAGGAGGTCTACCTGAACTAAATACATGTTGAAATGTGTGCATAAGTCCTTTGGTTTAGGCGTGACACTCAATTTGAGTTTTTATTGCTTTAAATGCATTTTCAGGCCGAGTTGAGCACGTTTTTTGTCTTTGAATGTATCTTCATAGGAATGAGTCGTGTAGTCAAATCAATGGTCATTTAGGCTTCAGGACGTCAACCTGAACTAAATACATGTTGAAATGTGTGCATAAGTCCTTTGGTTTATGCGTGACACTCAATTTGAGTTTTTATTGCTTTAAATGCATTTTCAGGCCGAGCCGAGCACGTTTTTTGACTTTGAATGTATCTTCATAGGAATGAGTTGTGTGGTCAAATTAATGCTTATTTAGGCTTCAGGACGTCAACCTGAAATAAATAAATGTTGAAATGTGTGCATAAGTCCTTTGGTTTAGGTGTGGCACTCAATTTGAGTTTTTATTGCTTTAAATGCATTTTCAGGCCGAGCCGAGCACGCTTTCTGAGTTTGAATGTATCTTCATAGGAATGAGTAGTGTAGTCAAATTAATGCTCATTTAGGCTTCAGGAGCTCTACCTGAACTAAATACATGTTGAAATGTGTGCATAAGTCCTTTGGTTTAGGCGTGACACTCAATTTGAGTTTTTATTGCTTTAAATGCATTTTCAGGCCGAGTTGAGCACGTTTTTTGTCTTTGAATGTATCTTCATAGGAATGAGTCGTGTGGTCAAATCAATGCTCATTTAGCCTTCAGGAGTTCAACCTGAACTAAATACATGTTGAAATGTGTGCATAAGTCATTTGGTTTAGGCGTGACACCCATTTTGAGTTTTTATTGCTTTAAATGCATTTTCAGGCCGAGTTGAGCACGTTTTTTGTCTTTGAATGTGTCTTCATAGGAATGAGTCGTGTAGTCAAATTAATGCTCATTTAGGCTTCGGGAGGTCAACCTGAACTAAATACATGTTGAAATGTGTGCATAAGTCCTTTGGTTTAGGCGTGACACCCATTTTGAGTTTTTATTGCTTTAAATGCATTTTCAGGCCGAGTTGAGCACGTTTTTTGTCTTTGAATGTATCTTCATAGGAATGAGTCGTGTAGTCAAATCAATGGTCATTTAGGCTTCAGGACGTCAACCTGAACTAAATACATGTTGAAATGTGTGCATAAGTCCTTTGGTTTAGGTGTGGCACTCAATTTGAGTTTTTATTGCTTTAAATGCATTTTCAGGCCGAGGCGAGCACGCTTTTTGACTTTGAATGTATCTTCATAGGAATGAGTCGTGTAGTCAAATTAATGCTCATTTAGGCTTCAGGAGGTCAACCTGAACTAAATACATGTTGAAATGTGTGCATAAGTCCTTTGGTTTATGCGTGACACTCAATTTGAGTTTTTATTGCTTTAAATGCATTTTCAGGCCGAGCTGAGCACGTACTGCCTTTGAATGTATCTTCATGGGAATGAGTTGTGTGATCAAATTAATGCTCATTTAGGCTTCGGGAGTTCAACCTGAACTAAATACATGTTGAAATGTGTGCATAAGTCATTTGGTTTAGGCGTGACACCCAATTTGAGTTTTTATTGCTTTAAATGCATTTTCAGGCCGAGCCGAGCACGCTTTCTGAGTTTGAATGTATCTTCATAGGAATGAGTTGTGTAGTCAAATTAATGCTCATTTAGGCTTCGGGAGGTCAACCTGAACTAAATACATGTTGAAATGTGTGCATAAGTCCTTTGGTTTAGGCGTGACACTCAATTTGAGTTTTTATTGCTTTAAATGCATTTTCAGGCTGAGTTGAGCACGTTTTTTGTCTTTGAATGTATCTTCATAGGAATGAGTTGTGTAGTCAAATTAATGCTCATTTAGGCTTCAGGACGTCAACCTGAAATAAATAAATGTTGAAATGTGTGCATAAGTCCTTTGGTTTAGGTGTGGCACTCAATTTGAGTTTTTATTGCTTTAAATGCATTTTCAGGCCGAGCCGAGCACGCTTTCTGAGTTTGAATGTATCTTCATAGGAATGAGTAGTGTAGTCAAATTAATGCTCATTTAGGCTTCAGGAGCTCTACCTGAACTAAATACATGTTGAAATGTGTGCATAAGTCCTTTGGTTTAGGCGTGACACTCAATTTGAGTTTTTATTGCTTTAAATGCATTTTCAGGCCGAGTTGAGCACGTTTTTTGTCTTTGAATGTATCTTCATAGGAATGAGTCGTGTGGTCAAATCAATGCTCATTTAGCCTTCAGGAGTTCAACCTGAACTAAATACATGTTGAAATGTGTGCATAAGTCATTTGGTTTAGGCGTGACACCCATTTTGAGTTTTTATTGCTTTAAATGCATTTTCAGGCCGAGTTGAGCACGTTTTTTGTCTTTGAATGTGTCTTCATAGGAATGAGTCGTGTAGTCAAATTAATGCTCATTTAGGCTTCGGGAGGTCAACCTGAACTAAATACATGTTGAAATGTGTGCATAAGTCCTTTGGTTTAGGCGTGACACCCATTTTGAGTTTTTATTGCTTTAAATGCATTTTCAGGCCGAGTTGAGCACGTTTTTTGTCTTTGAATGTATCTTCATAGGAATGAGTCGTGTAGTCAAATCAATGGTCATTTAGGCTTCAGGACGTCAACCTGAACTAAATACATGTTGAAATGTGTGCATAAGTCCTTTGGTTTAGGTGTGGCACTCAATTTGAGTTTTTATTGCTTTAAATGCATTTTCAGGCCGAGGCGAGCACGCTTTCTGAGTTTGAATGTATCTTCATAGGAATGAGTAGTGTGGTCAAATTAATACTCATTTAGGCTTCAGGAGGTCAACCTGAACTAAATACATGTTGAAATGTGTGCATAAGTCCTTTGGTTTAGGCGTGACACTGAATTTGAGTTTTTATTGCTTTAAATGCATTTTTGGCCGAGCCGAGCACGTTTTTTGACTTTGAATGTATCTTCATAGGAATGAGTTGTGTGGTCAAATTAATGCTCATTTAGGCTTCAGGAGGTCAACCTGAAATAAATAAATGTTGAAATGTGTGCATAAGTCCTTTGGTTTAGGTGTGGCACTCAATTTGAGTTTTTATTGCTTTAAATGCATTTTCAGGCCGAGCCGAGCACGCTTTCTGAGTTTGAATGTATCTTCATAGGAATGAGTAGTGTAGTCAAATTAATGCTCATTTAGGCTTCAGGAGCTCTACCTGAACTAAATACATGTTGAAATGTGTGCATAAGTCCTTTGGTTTAGGCGTGACACTCAATTTGAGTTTTTATTGCTTTAAATGCATTTTCAGGCCGAGTTGAGCACGTTTTTTGTCTTTGAATGTATCTTCATAGGAATGAGTCGTGTGGTCAAATCAATGCTCATTTAGCCTTCAGGAGTTCAACCTGAACTAAATACATGTTGAAATGTGTGCATAAGTCATTTGGTTTAGGCGTGACACCCATTTTGAGTTTTTATTGCTTTAAATGCATTTTCAGGCCGAGTTGAGCACGTTTTTTGTCTTTGAATGTGTCTTCATAGGAATGAGTCGTGTAGTCAAATTAATGCTCATTTAGGCTTCAGGACGTCAACCTGAACTAAATACATGTTGAAATGTGTGCATAAGTCCTTTGGTTTAGGTGTGGCACTCAATTTGAGTTTTTATTGCTTTAAATGCATTTTCAGGCCGAGGCGAGCACGCTTTCTGAGTTTGAATGTATCTTCATAGGAATGAGTAGTGTGGTCAAATTAATACTCATTTAGGCTTCAGGAGGTCAACCTGAACTAAATAAATGTTGAAATGTGTGCATAAGTCATTTGGTCTAGGCGTGACACTCATTTTGAACCATTGATGAAAATGAGATTTATTTTTAAAAAAGCCCAAAAATGTGAAAGGGACGAAATTACAAATGTCCTGTGTGTTTCACATAGAGTACAAACAGGCTAGCGATCCTGCTCCCTCTCTTTCTCTGTGACACACAGCGCGCCAGTACGCAGCAAGCACACTCACACACGCACACAAACACACGCACACACACTCACACAAACATACGCACACACTAGCACGTATCGTAAACAACACACCGACAATGATTAAGATCAAAGAAACACTCACACATGTATGGGAACACGCACACGCGCGCACACACACACACAAACACATGAGAGGCACACACATCCACACACGATACATGTAAACAACACTTAGACACTGATTGAAGATCAAAGACTAACCCACGTGGAAGACTGAAAGATGCACAGCCAATCAGCATGGCTTTGCATCTTTTCACCTCCCCCTTCCCTCACACCACGTGGGCTAGATCCACTCGGGCTGTCATTGGTGGACGCCGTCGGTGTCAGAACAAATAAAGTGAAAGCCAAAGTTAAAACCTCTGAGTAATTCGTCATTTTTTTCCGAATACAGTACTTTTGGAGGGGGGGGTGAACACAACACACACACACACACACACACACACAAACACACACACAAACACACACGAACATACACCCTCACACACACACTCACACGAGGCACCTGCACACGCACGCACACATACACTAGCGCACGCATCGGAAACAACACTTAGACGTTGAAATATGTGCAGACGTCCTTTGGTTTAGGCATGACACTCAATTTTAGTTTTTATTGATTCAAATGCATTTTCAGACCGAGCTGAGCACGTACTGCCTTTGAATGTATCTTCATGGGAATGAGTTGTGTGATCAAATTAATGCTCATTTAGGCTTCAGGAGTTCAACCTGAACTAAATACATGTTGAAATGTGTGCATAAGTCATTTGGTTTAGGCGTGACACCCAATTTGAGTTTTTATTGCTTTAAATGCATTTTCAGGCCGAGTTGAGCGCGTTTCTGATTTTGAATGTATCTTCATAGGAATGAGTTGTGTCGTCAAATTAATGCTCATTTAGGCTTCGGGAGGTCAACCTGAACTAAATACATGTTGAAATGTGTGCATAAGTCCTTTGGTTTAGGCGTGACACTCAATTTGAGTTTTTATTGCTTTAAATGCATTTTCAGGCTGAGTTGAGCACGTTTTTTGTCTTTGAATGTATCTTCATAGGAATGAGTTGTGTAGTAAATTAATGCTCATTTAGGCTTCAGGACGTCAACCTGAACTAAATACATGTTGAAATGTGTGCATAAGTCCTTTGGTTTAGGCGTGACACTCATTTTGAGTTTTTATTGCTTTAAATGCATTTTCAGGCCGAGTAGAGCACGTTTCTGAGTTTGAATGTATCTTCATAGGAATGAGTTGTGTGATCAAATTAATGCTCATTTAGGCTTCAGAATGTCAACCTGAACTAAATACATGTTGAAATGTGTGCATAAGTCCTTTGGTTTAGGCGTGACACTCATTTTGAGTTTTTATTGCTTTAAATGCACTTTCAGGCCTAGTTGAGCACGTTTAGTGACTTTTAATGTACCTTCATAGGAATGAGTTGTGTAGTCAAATTATACTCATTTAGGCTTCAGGAGGTCAACCTGAACTAAATACATGTTGAAATGTGTGCATAAGTCCTTTGGTTTAGGCGTGACACTCATTTTCAGTTTTTATTGCTTTAAATGCACTTTCAGTCCGAGTTGAGCCCGTTTTTTTACTTTGAATGTTCCTTCATAGGAATGAGTTGTGTAGTCAAATTAATGCTCATTTAGGCTTCAGGAGGTCAACCTGAACTAAATACATGTTGAAATGTGTGCATAAGGCCTTTGGTTTAGGCGAGACACTCATTTTGAGTTTTTATTGCTTTAAATGCATTTTCAGGCCGAGTAGAGCACGTTTTTTTACTTTGAATGTATCTTCATAGGAATAAGTTGTGTAGTCAAATTAATGCTCATTTAGGCTTCAGGATGTCAACCTGAACTAAATACATGTTGAAATGTGTGCATAAGTCCTTTGGTTTAGGCGTGACACTCATTTTCATTTTTTATTGCTTTAAATGCACTTTCAGTCCGAGTTGAGCCCGTTTTTTTACTTTGAATGTATCTTCATAGGATTAAGTTGTGTAGTCAAATTAATGGTGATTTAGGCTTCAGGAGGTCAACCTGAACTAAATACATGTTGAAATGTGTGCATAAGTCCTTTGGTTTAGGCGTGACACTCATTTTGAGTTTTTATTGCTTTAAATGCACTTTCAGGCCTAGTTGAGCACGTTTTGTGACTTTGAATGTACCTTCATAGGAATGAGTTGTGTAGTCAAATTAATGCTCATTTAGGCTTCAGGAGGTCAACCTGAACTAAATACATGTTGAAATGTGTGCATAAGTCCTTTGGTTTAGGCGTGACACTCATTTTCAGTTTGTATTGCTTTAAATGCACTTTCAGTCCGAGTTGAGCCGTTTTTTTACTTTGAATGTATCTTCATAGGAATAAGTTGTGTAGTCAAATTAATGCCCATTTAGGCTTCAGAATGTCAACCTGAACTAAATACATGTTGAAATGTGTGCATAAGTCCTTTGGTTTAGGCGTGACACTCATTTTGAGTTTTTATTGCTTTAAATGCACTTTCAGGCCAAGTTGAGCACGTTTTGTGACTTTGAATGTACCTTCATAGGAATGAGTTGTGTAGTCAAATTAATGCTCATTTAGGCTTCAGGAGGTCAACCTGAACTAAATACATGTTGAAATGTGTGCATAAGTCCTTTGGTTTAGGCGTGACACTCATTTTCAGTTTTTATTGCTTTAAATGCACTTTCAGTCCGAGTTGAGCCCGCTTTTTTACTTTGAATGTTCCTTCATAGGAATGAGTTGTGTAGTCAAATTAATGCTCATTTAGGCTTCAGGAGGTCAACCTGAACTAAATACATGTTGAAATGTGTGCATAAGGCCTTTGGTTTAGGCGCGACACTCATTTTGAGTTTTTATTGCTTTAAATGCATTTTCAGGCCGAGTAGAGCACGTTTTTTTACTTTGAATGTATCTTCATAGGAATAAGTTGTGTAGTCAAATTAATGCTCATTTAGGCTTAAGGACGTCAACCTGAACTAAATACATGTTGAAATGTGTGCATAAGTCCTTTGGTTTAGGCGTGACACTCATTTTCAGTTTTTATTGCTTTAAATGCACTTTCAGTCCGAGTTGAGCCCGTTTTTTTACTTTGAATGTATCTTCATAGGAATAAGTTGTGTAGTCAAATTAATGGTGATTTCGGCTTCAGGAGGTCAACCTGAACTAAATACATGTTGAAATGTGTGCATAAGTCCTTTGGTTTAGGCGTGACACTCATTTTCAGTTTTTATTGCTTTAAATGCACTTTCAGTCCGAGTTGAGCCCGTTTTTTTACTTTGAATGTATCTTCATAGGAATAAGTTGTGTAGTCAAATTAATGGTGATTTCGGCTTCAGGAGGTCAACCTGAACTAAATACATGTTGAAATGTGTGCATAAGTCCTTTGGTTTAGGCGTGACACTCATTTTCAGTTTTTATTGCTTTAAATGCACTTTCAGGCCTAGTTGAGCACGTTTTGTGACTTTGAATGTACCTTCATAGGAATGAGTTGTGTAGTCAAATAAATGCTCATTTAGGCTTCAGGAGGTCAACCTGAACTAAATACATGTTGAAATGTGTGCATAAATCCTTTGGTTTAGGTGTGACACTCAATTTGAGTTTTTATTGCTTTAAATGCATTTTCAGGCCGAGTAGAGTACGTTTTTTTACTTTGAATGTATCTTCAAAGGAATGGGATGTGTAGTCAAATTAATGCTCATTTAGGCTTCAGGAGGTCAACCTGAACAAAATACATGTTGAAATGTGTGCATAAATCCTTTGGTTTAGGTGTGACACTCATTTTGAGTTTTTATTGCTTTAAATGCACTTTCAGGCCTAGTTGAGCACGTTTTGTGACTTTGAATGTACCTTCATAGGAATGAGTTGTGTAGTCAAATTAATGCTCATTTAGGCTTCAGGAGGTCAACCTGAACTAAATAAATGTTGAAATGTGTGCATAAGTCATTTGGTCTAGGCGTGACACTCATTATGAACCATTGATGAAAATAAGTTTTATTTTTAAAAAAGCCAAAAAATGTGAAAGGGACGAAATTACAAATGTCCTGTGTGTTTCACATAGAGTACATACAGGCCAGCGATCCCGCTCCCTCTCTTTCTCTGTGACACACACGCTTCCGAGCGCGCCAGCACGCAGCAAGCACACACACAAACGCACGCACACACACTCACACAAACGTACGCACAGACGAGCATGTATCGTAAACAACACACCAACGATGATTTAGATCAAAGAAACACTCACACATGTATGGGCACACGATCACGCGCGCGCCAACACACACACAAACTCATGAGAGGCACACACATCCGCACACGCTACGCATGTAAACAACATTTGGACACTGATTGAAGATCAAAGAGTAACCCACGTGGAAGACTGAAAGATGCACAGCCAATCACCTAGGCTTTGCATCTTTTCACCTCCCCCTGCTCTCACACCACGTGGGCTAGATCCACTCGGGCTGTCATTGGTGGACGTCGTCGGTGTCAGAACAAATCAAGTGCAAGCAAAAGTTAAAACCTCTGAGTAATTCGTCATTTTTATCCGAATACAGTACTTTTTTTTGGGGGGGGGGGGGTGCGCACAACACACACGCACGCACCCACACAAACACACACAAACACACGCACACACTTACACACTCTCACACACGCACGCACACATACACTAGCAGGCATCGGAAACAACACTTTAGACGTTGAAATGTGTGCAGACGTCCTTTGGTTTAGGCATGACACTCAATTTTAGTTTTTATTGATTCAAATGCATTTTCAGACAGAGCAGGGCACTTACTGACTTTGAATGTATCTTCATGGGAATGAGTTGTGTGATCAAATTAATGCTCATTTAGGCTTCAGGAGGTCAACCTAAACTAAATACATGTTGAAATGTGTGCATAAGTCCTTTGATTTAGGCGTGAAACTCATTTTGAGATTTTATTGCTTTAAATGCACTTTCAGGCCGAGTTGAGCACGTTTTGTGACTTTGAATGTACCTTCATAGGAATGAGTTGTATAGACAAAATAATGCTCATTTAGGCTTCAGAATGTCAACCTGAACTAAATACATGTTGAAATGTGTGTATAAGTCCTTTGGTTTAGGCGTGACACTCAATTTGAGTTTTTATTGCTTTAAATGCATTTTCAGGCCGAGTAGAGCACGTTTTTTTACTTTAAATGTAGGTTTAGGTGTGACACTCATTTAGATTTTTTCTTGCTTTAAATGCATTTTCAGGCCGAGTAGAGCACGTTTTTTTACTTTGAATGTTCCTTCATAGGAATGAGTTGTGTAGTCAAATTAATGCTCATTTAGGCTTCAGGAGGTCAACCTGAACTAAATACATGTTGAAATGTGTGCATAAGGCCTTTGGTTTAGGCGTGACACTCATTTTGAGTTTTTATTGCTTTAAATGCATTTTCAGGCCGAGTAGAGCACGTTTTTTTACTTTGAATGTATCTTCATAGGAATAAATTGTGTAGTCAAATTAATGCTCATTTAGGCTTCAGGACTTCAACCTGAACTAAATACATGTTGAAATTTGTGCATAAGTCCTTTGGTTTAGGCGTGACACTCATTTTATGTTTTTATTGCTTTAAATGCACTTTCAGTCCGAGTTGAGCCCGTTTTTTTACTTTGAATGTATCTTCATAGGAATAAGTTGTGTAGTCAAATTAATGCTCATTTAGGCTTCAGAATGTCAACCTGAACTAAATACATGTTGAAATGTGTGCATAAGTGCTTTGGTTTAGGCGTGACACTCATTTTGAGTTTTTATTGCTTTAAATGCACTTTCAGGCCTAGTTGAGCACGTTTTGTGACTTTGAATGTACCTTCATAGGAATGAGTTGTGTAGTCAAATTAATGCTCATTTAGGCTTCAGGAGGTCAACCTGAACTAAATACATGTTGAAATGTGTGCATAAGTCCTTTGGTTTAGGCGTGACACTCATTTTCAGTTTTTATTGCTTTAAATGTACTTTCAGTCCGAGTTGAGCCCGTTTTTTTACTTTGAATGTTCCTTCATAGGAATGAGTTGTGTAGTCAAATTAATGCTCATTTAGGCTTCAGGAGGTCAACCTGAACTAAATACATGTTGAAATGTGTGCATAAGTCCTTTGGTTTAGGCGTGACACTCATTTTGAGTTTTTATTGCTTTAAATGCACTTTCAGTCCGAGTTGAGCCAGTTTTTTTACTTTGAATGTTCCTTCATAGGAATGAGTTGTGTAGTCAAATTAATGCTCATTTAGGCTTCAGAAGGTCAACCTGAACTAAATACATGTTGAAATGTGTGCATAAGGCCTTTGGTTTAGGCGTGACACTCATTTTGAGTTTTTATTGCTTTAAATGCATTTTCAGGCCGAGTAGAGCACGTTTTTTTACTTTGAATGTATCTTCATAGGAATAAATTGTGTAGTCAAATTAATGCTCATTTAGGCTTCAGGACGTCAACCTGAACTAAATACATGTTGAAATGTGTGCATAAGTCCTTTGGTTTAGGCGTGACACTCATTTTCAGTTTTTATTGCTTTAAATGCACTTTCAGTCCGAGTTGAGCCCGTTTTTTTACTTTGAATGTATCTTCATAGGAATAAGTTGCGTAGTCAAATTAATGGTGATTTGGGCTTCAGGAGGTCAACCTGAACTAAATACATGTTGAAATGTGTGCATAAGTCCTTTGGTTTAGGCGTGACACTCATTTTGAGTTTTTATTGCTTTAAATGCACTTTCAGGCCTAGTTGAGGACGTTTTGTGACTTTGAATGTACCTTCATAGGAATGAGTTGTGTAGTCAAATTAATGCTCATTTAGGCTTCAGGAGGTCAACCTGAACTAAATACATGTTGAAATGTGTGCATAAGTCCTTTGGTTTAGGCGTGACACTCATTTTCAGTTTAAATGCATTTTCAGGCCGAGTAGAGCACGTTTTTTTACTTTGAATGTATCTTCATAGGAATGAGTTGTGTAGTCAAATTAATGCTCATTTAGGCTTCAGGACTTCAATCTGAACTAAATACATGTTGAAATTTGTGCATAAGTCCTTTGGTTTAGGCGTGACACTCATTTTATGTTTTTATTGCTTTAAATGCATTTTCAGGCCGAGTAGAGCACGTATTTGACTTTGAATGTACCTTCATAGGAATGAGTTGTGTAGTCAAATTAATGCTCATTTAGGCTTCAGGACGTCAACCTGAACTAAATACATGTTGAAATGTGTGCATAAGTCCTTTGGTTTAGGCGTGACACTATTTTGAGTTTTTATTGCTTTAAAAGCATTTTCAGGCCGAGTAGAGCACGTTTCTGAGTTTGAATGTATCTTCATAGGAATGAGTTGTGTAGTCAAATTAATGCTCATTTAGGCTTCAGGAGGTCAACCTGAACTAAATACATGTTGAAATGTGTGCATAAGTCCTTTGGTTTAGGCGTGACACTCATTTTCAGTTTTTATTGCTTTAAATGCACTTTCAGTCCGAGTTGAGCCCGTTTTTTTACTTTGAATGTATCTTCATAGGAATGAGTTGTGTAGTCAAATTAATGCTCATTTGGGCTTCAGGGGGTCAGCCTGAACTAAATACATGTTGAAATGTGTGCATAAGTCCTTTGGTTTAGGCGTGACACTCATTTTGAGTTTTTATTGCTTTAAATGTACTTTCAGGCCTAGTTTAGCACGTTTTGTGACTTTGAATGTACCTTCATAGGAATGAGTTGTGTAGTCAAATTATACTCATTTAGGCTTCAGGAGGTCAACCTGAACTAAATACATGTTGAAATGTGTGCATAAGTCCTTTGGTTTAGGCGTGACACTCATTTTCAGTTTTTATTGCTTTAAATGCACTTTCAGTCCGAGTTGAGCCCGTTTTTTTACTTTGAATGTTCCTTCATAGGAATGAGTTGTGTAGTCAAATTAATGCTCATTTAGGCTTCAGGGGGTCAACCTGAACTAAATACATGTTGAAATGTGTGCATAAGGCCTTTGGTTTAGGCGTGACACTCATTTTGAGTTTTTATTGCTTTAAATGCATTTTCAGGCCGAGTAGAGCACGTTTTTTTACTTTGAATGTATCTTCATAGGAATAAGTTGTGTAGTCAAATTAATGCTCATTTAGGCTTCAGGACTTCAACCTGAACTAAATACATGTTGAAATTTGTGCATAAGTCCTTTGGTTTAGGCGTGACACTCATTTTATGTTTTTATTGCTTTAAATGCACTTTCAGTCCGAGTTGAGCCCGTTTTTTTACTTTGAATGTATCTTCATAGGAATAAGTTGTGTAGTCAAATTAATGCTCATTTAGGCTTCAGAATGTCAACCTGAACTAAATACATGTTGAAATGTGTGCATAAGTGCTTTGGTTTAGGCGTGACACTCATTTTGAGTTTTTATTGCTTTAAATGCACTTTCAGGCCTAGTTGAGCACGTTTTGTGACTTTGAATGTACCTTCATAGGAATGAGTTGTGTAGTCAAATTAATGCTCATTTAGGCTTCAGGAGGTCAACCTGAACTAAATACATGTTGAAATGTGTGCATAAGTCCTTTGGTTTAGGCGTGACACTCATTTTGAGTTTTTATTGCTTTAAATGCACTTTCAGGCCTAGTTGAGCACGTTTTGTGACTTTGAATGTACCTTCATAGGAATGAGTTGTGTAATCAAATTAATGCTCATTTAGGCTTCAGGAGGTCAACCTGAACTAAATACATGTTGAAATGTGTGCATAAGTCCTTTGGCTTAGGCGTGACACTCATTTTCAGTTTTTATTGCTTTAAATGCACTTTCAGTCCGAGTTGAGCCGTTTTTTTACTTTGAATGTATCTTCATAGGAATAAGTTGTGTAGTCAAATTAATGCTCATTTAGACTTCAGAATGTCAACCTGAACTAAATACATGTTGAAATGTGTGCATAAGTGCTTTGGTTTAGGCGTGACACTCATTTTGAGTTTTTATTGCTTTAAATGCACTTTCAGGCCTAGTTGAGCACGTTTTGTGACTTTGATTGTACCTTCATAGGAATGAGTTGTGTAGTCAAATTAATGCTCATTTAGGCTTCAGGAGGTCAACCTGAACTAAATACATGTTGAAATGTGTGCATAAGTCCTTTGGTTTAGGCGTGACACTCATTTTCAGTTTTTATTGCTTTAAATGTACTTTCAGTCCGAGTTGAGCCCGTTTTTTTACTTTGAATGTTCCTTCATAGGAATGAGTTGTGTAGTGAAATTAATGCTCATTTAGGCTTCAGGAGCTCAACCTGAACTAAATACATGTTGAAATGTGTGCATAAGTCCTTTGGTTTAGGCGTGACACTCATTTTGAGTTTTTATTGCTTTAAATGCACTTTCAGTCCGAGTTGAGCCCGTTTTTTTACTTTGAATGTTCCTTCATAGGAATGAGTTGTGTAGTCAAATTAATGCTCATTTAGGCTTCAGGAGGTCAACCTGAACTAAATACATGTTGAAATGTGTGCATAAGGCCTTTGGTTTAGGCGTGACACTCATTTTGAGTTTTTATTGCTTTAAATGCATTTTCAGGCCGAGTAGAGCACGTTTTTTTACTTTGAATGTATCTTCATAGGAATAAGTTGTGTAGTCAAATTAATGCTCATTTAGGCTTCAGGACGTCAACCTGAACTAAATACATGTTGAAATGTGTGCATAAGTCCTTTGGTTTAGGCGTGACACTCATTTTGAGTTTTTATTGCTTTAAATGCACTTTCAGGCCTAGTTGAGGACGTTTTGTGACTTTGAATGTACCTTCATAGGAATGAGTTGTGTAGTCAAATTAATGCTCATTTAGGCTTCAGGAGGTCAACCTGAACTAAATACATGTTGAAATGTGTGCATAAGTCCTTTGGTTTAGGCGTGACACTCATTTTGAGTTTTTATTGCTTTAAATGCACTTTCAGGCCTAGTTGAGCACGTTTTGTGACTTTGAATGTACCTTCATAGGAATGAGTTGTGTAGTCAAATTAATGCTCATTTAGGCTTCAGGAGGTCAACCTGAATTAAATACATGTTGAAATGTGTGCATATCCTTTGGTTTAGGCGTGACACTATTTTGAGTTTTTATTGCTTTAAAAGCATTTTCAGGCCGAGTAGAGCACGTTTCTGAGTTTGAATGTATCTTCATAGGAATGAGTTGTGTAGTCAAATTAATGCTCATTTAGGCTTCAGGAGGTCAACCTGAACTAAATACATGTTGAAATGTGTGCATAAGTCCTTTGGTTTAGGCGTGACACTCATTTTCAGTTTTTATTGCTTTAAATGCACTTTCAGTCCGAGTTGAGCCCGTTTTTTTACTTTGAATGTATCTTCATAGGAATGAGTTGTGTAGTCAAATTAATGCTCATTTAGGCTTCAGGGGGTCAGCCTGAACTAAATACATGTTGAAATGTGTGCATAAGTCCTTTGGTTTAGGCGTGACACTCATTTTGAGTTTTTATTGCTTTAAATGTACTTTCAGGCCTAGTTTAGCACGTTTTGTGACTTTGAATGTACCTTCATAGGAATGAGTTGTGTAGTCAAATTATACTCATTTAGGCTTCAGGAGGTCAACCTGAACTAAATACATGTTGAAATGTGTGCATAAGTCCTTTGGTTTAGGCGTGACACTCATTTTCAGTTTTTATTGCTTTAAATGCACTTTCAGTCCGAGTTGAGCCCGTTCTTTTACTTTGAATGTTCCTTCATAGGAATGAGTTGTGTAGTCAAATTAATGCTCATTTAGGCTTCAGGGGGTCAACCTGAACTAAATACATGTTGAAATGTGTGCATAAGGCCTTTGGTTTAGGCGTGACACTCATTTTGAGTTTTTATTGCTTTAAATGCATTTTCAGGCCGAGTAGAGCACGTTTTTTTACTTTGAATGTATCTTCATAGGAATAAGTTGTGTAGTCAAATTAATGCTCATTTAGGCTTCAGGACTTCAACCTGAACTAAATACATGTTGAAATTTGTGCATAAGTCCTTTGGTTTAGGCGTGACACTCATTTTATGTTTTTATTGCTTTAAATGCACTTTCAGTCCGAGTTGAGCCCGTTTTTTTACTTTGAATGTATCTTCATAGGAATAAGTTGTGTAGTCAAATTAATGCTCATTTAGGCTTCAGAATGTCAACCTGAACTAAATACATGTTGAAATGTGTGCATAAGTGCTTTGGTTTAGGCGTGACACTCATTTTGAGTTTTTATTGCTTTAAATGCACTTTCAGGCCTAGTTGAGCACGTTTTGTGACTTTGAATGTACCTTCATAGGAATGAGTTGTGTAGTCAAATTAATGCTCATTTAGGCTTCAGGAGGTCAACCTGAACTAAATACATGTTGAAATGTGTGCATAAGTCCTTTGGTTTAGGCGTGACACTCATTTTGAGTTTTTATTGCTTTAAATGCACTTTCAGGCCTAGTTGAGCACGTTTTGTGACTTTGAATGTACCTTCATAGGAATGAGTTGTGTAATCAAATTAATGCTCATTTAGGCTTCAGGAGGTCAACCTGAACTAAATACATGTTGAAATGTGTGCATAAGTCCTTTGGCTTAGGCGTGACACTCATTTTCAGTTTTTATTGCTTTAAATGCACTTTCAGTCCGAGTTGAGCCGTTTTTTTACTTTGAATGTATCTTCATAGGAATAAGTTGTGTAGTCAAATTAATGCTCATTTAGGCTTCAGAATGTCAACCTGAACTAAATACATGTTGAAATGTGTGCATAAGTGCTTTGGTTTAGCCGTGACACTCATTTTGAGTTTTTATTGCTTTAAATGCACTTTCAGGCCTAGTTGAGCACGTTTTGTGACTTTGAATGTACCTTCATAGGAATGAGTTGTGTAGTCAAATTAATGCTCATTTAGGCTTCAGGAGGTCAACCTGAACTAAATACATGTTGAAATGTGTGCATAAGTCCTTTGGTTTAGGCGTGACACTCATTTTCAGTTTTTATTGCTTTAAATGTACTTTCAGTCCGAGTTGAGCCCGTTTTTTTACTTTGAATGTTCCTTCATAGGAATGAGTTGTGTAGTGAAATTAATGCTCATTTAGGCTTCAGGAGCTCAACCTGAACTAAATACATGTTGAAATGTGTGCATAAGTCCTTTGGTTTAGGCGTGACACTCATTTTGAGTTTTTATTGCTTTAAATGCACTTTCAGTCCGAGTTGAGCCCGTTTTTTTACTTTGAATGTTCCTTCATAGGAATGAGTTGTGTAGTCAAATTAATGCTCATTTAGGCTTCAGGAGGTCAACCTGAACTAAATACATGTTGAAATGTGTGCATAAGGCCTTTGGTTTAGGCGTGACACTCATTTTGAGTTTTTATTGCTTTAAATGCATTTTCAGGCCGAGTAGAGCACGTTTTTTTACTTTGAATGTATCTTCATAGGAATAAGTTGTGTAGTCAAATTAATGCTCATTTAGGCTTCAGGACGTCAACCTGAACTAAATACATGTTGAAATGTGTGCATAAGTCCTTTGGTTTAGGCGTGACACTCATTTTCAGTTTTTATTGCTTTAAATGCACTTTCAGTCCGAGTTGAGCCCGTTTTTTTACTTTGAATGTATCTTCATAGGAATAAGTTGTGTAGTCAAATTAATGGTGATTTAGGCTTCAGGAGGTCAACCTGAACTAAATACATGGTGAAATGTGTGCATAAGTCCTTTGGTTTAGGCGTGACACTCATTTTGAGTTTTTATTGCTTTAAATGCACTTTCAGGCCTAGTTGAGGACGTTTTGTGACTTTGAATGTACCTTCATAGGAATGAGTTGTGTAGTCAAATTAATGCTCATTTAGGCTTCAGGAGGTCAACCTGAACTAAATACATGTTGAAATGTGTGCATAAGTCCTTTGGTTTAGGCGTGACACTCATTTTGAGTTTTTATTGCTTTAAATGCACTTTCAGGCCTAGTTGAGCACGTTTTGTGACTTTGAATGTACCTTCATAGGAATGAGTTGTGTAGTCAAATTAATGCTCATTTAGGCTTCAGGAGGTCAACCTGAACTAAATACATGTTGAAATGTGTGCATAAGTCCTTTGGTTTAGGCGTGACACTCATTTTCAGTTTTTATTGCTTTAAATGTACTTTCAGTCCGAGTTGAGCCCGTTTTTTTACTTTGAATGTTCCTTCATAGGAATGAGTTGTGTAGTCAAATTAATGCTCATTTAGGCTTCAGGAGGTCAACCTGAACTAAATACATGTTGAAATGTGTGCATAAGTCCTTTGGTTTAGGCGTGACATTCATTTTGAGTTTTTATTGCTTTAAATGCACTTTCAGTCCGAGTTGAGCCCGTTTTTTTTACTTTGAATGTTCCTTCATAGGAATGAGTTGTGTAGTCAAATTAATGCTCATTTAGGCTTCAGGAGGTCAACCTGAACTAAATACATGTTGAAATGTGTGCATAAGGCCTTTGGTTTAGGCGTGACACTCATTTTGAGTTTTTATTGCTTTAAATGCATTTTCAGGCCGAGTAGAGCACGTTTTTTTTACTTTGAATGTATCTTCATAGGAATAAGTTGTGTAGTCAAATTAATGCTCATTTAGGCTTCAGGACGTCAACCTGAACTAAATACATGTTGAAATGTGTGCATAAGTCCTTTGGTTTAGGCGTGACACTCATTTTCAGTTTTTATTGCTTTAAATGCACTTTCAGTCCGAGTTGAGCCCGTTTTTTTACTTTGAATGTATCTTCATAGGAATAAGTTGTGTAGTCAAATTAATGGTGATTTAGGCTTCAGGAGGTCAACCTGAACTACAGTAAATACATGTTGAAATGTGTGCATAAGTCCTTTGGTTTAGGCGTGACACTCATTTTCAGTTTTTATTGCTTTAAATGCACTTTCAGGCCTAGTTGAGCACGTTTTGTGACTTTGAATGTACCTTCATAGGAATGAGTTGTGTAGTCAAATTAATGCTCATTTAGGCTTCAGGAGGTCAACCTGAACTAAATACATGTTGAAATGTGTGCATAAGTCCTTTGGTTTAGGCGTGACACTCATTTTCAGTTTTTATTGCTTTAAATGCACTTTCAGTCCGAGTTGAGCCGTTTTTGTACTTTGAATGTATCTTCATAGGAATAAGTTGTGTAGTCAAATTAATGCTCATTTAGGCTTCAGAATGTCAACCTGAACTAAATGTTGAAATGTGTGCATAAGTCCTTTGGTTTAGGCGTGACACTCATTTTGAGTTTTTATTGCTTTAAATGCACTTTCAGGCCTAGTTGAGCACGTTTTGTGACTTTGAATGTACCTTCATAGGAATGAGTTGTGTAGTCAAATTAATGCTCATTTAGGCTTCAGGAGGTCAACCTGAACTAAATACATGTTGAAATGTGTGCATAAGTCCTTTGGTTTAGGCGTGACACTCATTTTGAGTTTTTATTGCTTTAAATGCACTTTCAGTCCGAGTTGAGCCCGTTTTTTTACTTTGAATGTTCCTTCATAGGAATGAGTTGTGTAGTCAAATTAATGCTCATTTAGGCTTCAGAAGGTCAACCTGAACTAAATACATGTTGAAATGTGTGCATAAGGCCTTTGGTTTAGGCGTGACACTCATTTTGAGTTTTTATTGCTTTAAATGCATTTTCAGGCCGAGTAGAGCACGTTTTTTTACTTTGAATGTATCTTCATAGGAATAAATTGTGTAGTCAAATTAATGCTCATTTAGGCTTCAGGACGTCAACCTGAACTAAATACATGTTGAAATGTGTGCATAAGTCCTTTGGTTTAGGCGTGACACTCATTTTCAGTTTTTATTGCTTTAAATGCACTTTCAGTCCGAGTTGAGCCCGTTTTTTTACTTTGAATGTATCTTCATAGGAATAAGTTGCGTAGTCAAATTAATGGTGATTTGGGCTTCAGGAGGTCAACCTGAACTAAATACATGTTGAAATGTGTGCATAAGTCCTTTGGTTTAGGCGTGACACTCATTTTGAGTTTTTATTGCTTTAAATGCACTTTCAGGCCTAGTTGAGGACGTTTTGTGACTTTGAATGTACCTTCATAGGAATGAGTTGTGTAGTCAAATTAATGCTCATTTAGGCTTCAGGAGGTCAACCTGAACTAAATACATGTTGAAATGTGTGCATAAGTCCTTTGGTTTAGGCGTGACACTCATTTTCAGTTTAAATGCATTTTCAGGCCGAGTAGAGCACGTTTTTTTACTTTGAATGTATCTTCATAGGAATGAGTTGTGTAGTCAAATTAATGCTCATTTAGGCTTCAGGACTTCAACCTGAACTAAATACATGTTGAAATTTGTGCATAAGTCCTTTGGTTTAGGCGTGACACTCATTTTATGTTTTTATTGCTTTAAATGCATTTTCAGGCCGAGTAGAGCACGTATTTGACTTTGAATGTACCTTCATAGGAATGAGTTGTGTAGTCAAATTAATGCTCATTTAGGCTTCAGGACGTCAACCTGAACTAAATACATGTTGAAATGTGTGCATAAGTCCTTTGGTTTAGGCGTGACACTATTTTGAGTTTTTATTGCTTTAAAAGCATTTTCAGGCCGAGTAGAGCACGTTTCTGAGTTTGAATGTATCTTCATAGGAATGAGTTGTGTAGTCAAATTAATGCTCATTTAGGCTTCAGGAGGTCAACCTGAACTAAATACATGTTGAAATGTGTGCATAAGTCCTTTGGTTTAGGCGTGACACTCATTTTCAGTTTTTATTGCTTTAAATGCACTTTCAGTCCGAGTTGAGCCCGTTTTTTTACTTTGAATGTATCTTCATAGGAATGAGTTGTGTAGTCAAATTAATGCTCATTTGGGCTTCAGGGGGTCAGCCTGAACTAAATACATGTTGAAATGTGTGCATAAGTCCTTTGGTTTAGGCGTGACACTCATTTTGAGTTTTTATTGCTTTAAATGTACTTTCAGGCCTAGTTTAGCACGTTTTGTGACTTTGAATGTACCTTCATAGGAATGAGTTGTGTAGTCAAATTATACTCATTTAGGCTTCAGGAGGTCAACCTGAACTAAATACATGTTGAAATGTGTGCATAAGTCCTTTGGTTTAGGCGTGACACTCATTTTCAGTTTTTATTGCTTTAAATGCACTTTCAGTCCGAGTTGAGCCCGTTTTTTTACTTTGAATGTTCCTTCATAGGAATGAGTTGTGTAGTCAAATTAATGCTCATTTAGGCTTCAGGGGGTCAACCTGAACTAAATACATGTTGAAATGTGTGCATAAGGCCTTTGGTTTAGGCGTGACACTCATTTTGAGTTTTTATTGCTTTAAATGCATTTTCAGGCCGAGTAGAGCACGTTTTTTTACTTTGAATGTATCTTCATAGGAATAAGTTGTGTAGTCAAATTAATGCTCATTTAGGCTTCAGGACTTCAACCTGAACTAAATACATGTTGAAATTTGTGCATAAGTCCTTTGGTTTAGGCGTGACACTCATTTTATGTTTTTATTGCTTTAAATGCACTTTCAGTCCGAGTTGAGCCCGTTTTTTTACTTTGAATGTATCTTCATAGGAATAAGTTGTGTAGTCAAATTAATGCTCATTTAGGCTTCAGAATGTCAACCTGAACTAAATACATGTTGAAATGTGTGCATAAGTGCTTTGGTTTAGGCGTGACACTCATTTTGAGTTTTTATTGCTTTAAATGCACTTTCAGGCCTAGTTGAGCACGTTTTGTGACTTTGAATGTACCTTCATAGGAATGAGTTGTGTAGTCAAATTAATGCTCATTTAGGCTTCAGGAGGTCAACCTGAACTAAATACATGTTGAAATGTGTGCATAAGTCCTTTGGTTTAGGCGTGACACTCATTTTGAGTTTTTATTGCTTTAAATGCACTTTCAGGCCTAGTTGAGCACGTTTTGTGACTTTGAATGTACCTTCATAGGAATGAGTTGTGTAATCAAATTAATGCTCATTTAGGCTTCAGGAGGTCAACCTGAACTAAATACATGTTGAAATGTGTGCATAAGTCCTTTGGCTTAGGCGTGACACTCATTTTCAGTTTTTATTGCTTTAAATGCACTTTCAGTCCGAGTTGAGCCGTTTTTTTACTTTGAATGTATCTTCATAGGAATAAGTTGTGTAGTCAAATTAATGCTCATTTAGACTTCAGAATGTCAACCTGAACTAAATACATGTTGAAATGTGTGCATAAGTGCTTTGGTTTAGGCGTGACACTCATTTTGAGTTTTTATTGCTTTAAATGCACTTTCAGGCCTAGTTGAGCACGTTTTGTGACTTTGATTGTACCTTCATAGGAATGAGTTGTGTAGTCAAATTAATGCTCATTTAGGCTTCAGGAGGTCAACCTGAACTAAATACATGTTGAAATGTGTGCATAAGTCCTTTGGTTTAGGCGTGACACTCATTTTCAGTTTTTATTGCTTTAAATGTACTTTCAGTCCGAGTTGAGCCCGTTTTTTTACTTTGAATGTTCCTTCATAGGAATGAGTTGTGTAGTGAAATTAATGCTCATTTAGGCTTCAGGAGCTCAACCTGAACTAAATACATGTTGAAATGTGTGCATAAGTCCTTTGGTTTAGGCGTGACACTCATTTTGAGTTTTTATTGCTTTAAATGCACTTTCAGTCCGAGTTGAGCCCGTTTTTTTACTTTGAATGTTCCTTCATAGGAATGAGTTGTGTAGTCAAATTAATGCTCATTTAGGCTTCAGGAGGTCAACCTGAACTAAATACATGTTGAAATGTGTGCATAAGGCCTTTGGTTTAGGCGTGACACTCATTTTGAGTTTTTATTGCTTTAAATGCATTTTCAGGCCGAGTAGAGCACGTTTTTTTACTTTGAATGTATCTTCATAGGAATAAGTTGTGTAGTCAAATTAATGCTCATTTAGGCTTCAGGACGTCAACCTGAACTAAATACATGTTGAAATGTGTGCATAAGTCCTTTGGTTTAGGCGTGACACTCATTTTGAGTTTTTATTGCTTTAAATGCACTTTCAGGCCTAGTTGAGGACGTTTTGTGACTTTGAATGTACCTTCATAGGAATGAGTTGTGTAGTCAAATTAATGCTCATTTAGGCTTCAGGAGGTCAACCTGAACTAAATACATGTTGAAATGTGTGCATAAGTCCTTTGGTTTAGGCGTGACACTCATTTTGAGTTTTTATTGCTTTAAATGCACTTTCAGGCCTAGTTGAGCACGTTTTGTGACTTTGAATGTACCTTCATAGGAATGAGTTGTGTAGTCAAATTAATGCTCATTTAGGCTTCAGGAGGTCAACCTGAATTAAATACATGTTGAAATGTGTGCATATCCTTTGGTTTAGGCGTGACACTATTTTGAGTTTTTATTGCTTTAAAAGCATTTTCAGGCCGAGTAGAGCACGTTTCTGAGTTTGAATGTATCTTCATAGGAATGAGTTGTGTAGTCAAATTAATGCTCATTTAGGCTTCAGGAGGTCAACCTGAACTAAATACATGTTGAAATGTGTGCATAAGTCCTTTGGTTTAGGCGTGACACTCATTTTCAGTTTTTATTGCTTTAAATGCACTTTCAGTCCGAGTTGAGCCCGTTCTTTTACTTTGAATGTTCCTTCATAGGAATGAGTTGTGTAGTCAAATTAATGCTCATTTAGGCTTCAGGGGGTCAACCTGAACTAAATACATGTTGAAATGTGTGCATAAGGCCTTTGGTTTAGGCGTGACACTCATTTTGAGTTTTTATTGCTTTAAATGCATTTTCAGGCCGAGTAGAGCACGTTTTTTTACTTTGAATGTATCTTCATAGGAATAAGTTGTGTAGTCAAATTAATGCTCATTTAGGCTTCAGGACTTCAACCTGAACTAAATACATGTTGAAATTTGTGCATAAGTCCTTTGGTTTAGGCGTGACACTCATTTTATGTTTTTATTGCTTTAAATGCACTTTCAGTCCGAGTTGAGCCCGTTTTTTTACTTTGAATGTATCTTCATAGGAATAAGTTGTGTAGTCAAATTAATGCTCATTTAGGCTTCAGAATGTCAACCTGAACTAAATACATGTTGAAATGTGTGCATAAGTGCTTTGGTTTAGGCGTGACACTCATTTTGAGTTTTTATTGCTTTAAATGCACTTTCAGGCCTAGTTGAGCACGTTTTGTGACTTTGAATGTACCTTCATAGGAATGAGTTGTGTAGTCAAATTAATGCTCATTTAGGCTTCAGGAGGTCAACCTGAACTAAATACATGTTGAAATGTGTGCATAAGTCCTTTGGTTTAGGCGTGACACTCATTTTGAGTTTTTATTGCTTTAAATGCACTTTCAGGCCTAGTTGAGCACGTTTTGTGACTTTGAATGTACCTTCATAGGAATGAGTTGTGTAATCAAATTAATGCTCATTTAGGCTTCAGGAGGTCAACCTGAACTAAATACATGTTGAAATGTGTGCATAAGTCCTTTGGCTTAGGCGTGACACTCATTTTCAGTTTTTATTGCTTTAAATGCACTTTCAGTCCGAGTTGAGCCGTTTTTTTACTTTGAATGTATCTTCATAGGAATAAGTTGTGTAGTCAAATTAATGCTCATTTAGGCTTCAGAATGTCAACCTGAACTAAATACATGTTGAAATGTGTGCATAAGTGCTTTGGTTTAGGCGTGACACTCATTTTGAGTTTTTATTGCTTTAAATGCACTTTCAGGCCTAGTTGAGCACGTTTTGTGACTTTGAATGTACCTTCATAGGAATGAGTTGTGTAGTCAAATTAATGCTCATTTAGGCTTCAGGAGGTCAACCTGAACTAAATACATGTTGAAATGTGTGCATAAGTCCTTTGGTTTAGGCGTGACACTCATTTTCAGTTTTTATTGCTTTAAATGTACTTTCAGTCCGAGTTGAGCCCGTTTTTTTACTTTGAATGTTCCTTCATAGGAATGAGTTGTGTAGTGAAATTAATGCTCATTTAGGCTTCAGGAGCTCAACCTGAACTAAATACATGTTGAAATGTGTGCATAAGTCCTTTGGTTTAGGCGTGACACTCATTTTGAGTTTTTATTGCTTTAAATGCACTTTCAGTCCGAGTTGAGCCCGTTTTTTTACTTTGAATGTTCCTTCATAGGAATGAGTTGTGTAGTCAAATTAATGCTCATTTAGGCTTCAGGAGGTCAACCTGAACTAAATACATGTTGAAATGTGTGCATAAGGCCTTTGGTTTAGGCGTGACACTCATTTTGAGTTTTTATTGCTTTAAATGCATTTTCAGGCCGAGTAGAGCACGTTTTTTTACTTTGAATGTATCTTCATAGGAATAAGTTGTGTAGTCAAATTAATGCTCATTTAGGCTTCAGGACGTCAACCTGAACTAAATACATGTTGAAATGTGTGCATAAGTCCTTTGGTTTAGGCGTGACACTCATTTTCAGTTTTTATTGCTTTAAATGCACTTTCAGTCCGAGTTGAGCCCGTTTTTTTACTTTGAATGTATCTTCATAGGAATAAGTTGTGTAGTCAAATTAATGGTGATTTAGGCTTCAGGAGGTCAACCTGAACTAAATACATGGTGAAATGTGTGCATAAGTCCTTTGGTTTAGGCGTGACACTCATTTTGAGTTTTTATTGCTTTAAATGCACTTTCAGGCCTAGTTGAGGACGTTTTGTGACTTTGAATGTACCTTCATAGGAATGAGTTGTGTAGTCAAATTAATGCTCATTTAGGCTTCAGGAGGTCAACCTGAACTAAATACATGTTGAAATGTGTGCATAAGTCCTTTGGTTTAGGCGTGACACTCATTTTGAGTTTTTATTGCTTTAAATGCACTTTCAGGCCTAGTTGAGCACGTTTTGTGACTTTGAATGTACCTTCATAGGAATGAGTTGTGTAGTCAAATTAATGCTCATTTAGGCTTCAGGAGGTCAACCTGAACTAAATACATGTTGAAATGTGTGCATAAGTCCTTTGGTTTAGGCGTGACACTCATTTTCAGTTTTTATTGCTTTAAATGTACTTTCAGTCCGAGTTGAGCCCGTTTTTTTACTTTGAATGTTCCTTCATAGGAATGAGTTGTGTAGTCAAATTAATGCTCATTTAGGCTTCAGGAGGTCAACCTGAACTAAATACATGTTGAAATGTGTGCATAAGTCCTTTGGTTTAGGCGTGACATTCATTTTGAGTTTTTATTGCTTTAAATGCACTTTCAGTCCGAGTTGAGCCCGTTTTTTTTACTTTGAATGTTCCTTCATAGGAATGAGTTGTGTAGTCAAATTAATGCTCATTTAGGCTTCAGGAGGTCAACCTGAACTAAATACATGTTGAAATGTGTGCATAAGGCCTTTGGTTTAGGCGTGACACTCATTTTGAGTTTTTATTGCTTTAAATGCATTTTCAGGCCGAGTAGAGCACGTTTTTTTTACTTTGAATGTATCTTCATAGGAATAAGTTGTGTAGTCAAATTAATGCTCATTTAGGCTTCAGGACGTCAACCTGAACTAAATACATGTTGAAATGTGTGCATAAGTCCTTTGGTTTAGGCGTGACACTCATTTTCAGTTTTTATTGCTTTAAATGCACTTTCAGTCCGAGTTGAGCCCGTTTTTTTACTTTGAATGTATCTTCATAGGAATAAGTTGTGTAGTCAAATTAATGGTGATTTAGGCTTCAGGAGGTCAACCTGAACTAAATACATGTTGAAATGTGTGCATAAGTCCTTTGGTTTAGGCGTGACACTCATTTTCAGTTTTTATTGCTTTAAATGCACTTTCAGGCCTAGTTGAGCACGTTTTGTGACTTTGAATGTACCTTCATAGGAATGAGTTGTGTAGTCAAATTAATGCTCATTTAGGCTTCAGGGGGTCAGCCTGAACTAAATTCATTCATTCATTCATCTTCCTAACCGCTTGATCCTCACTAGGGTCGCGGGGGGTGCTGGAGCCTATCCCAGCCGTCTCCGGGCAGTAGGCGGGGGACACCCTGAATCGGTTGCCAGCCAATCGCAGGGCACACAGAGACGAACAACCATTCGCACTCACACTCACACCTAGGGACAATTTAGAGTGTTCAATCAGCCTGCCATGCATATTTTTGGAATGTGGGAGGAAACCGGAGCACCCGGAGAAAACCCACGCAGGCCCGGGGAGAACATGCAAACTCCACACAGGGAGGCCGGAGCTGGAATCGAACCTCTGCACTGCGAAGCCGACGTGCTAACCACTGGTCTACCGGGCCGCTCTGAACTAAATACATGTTGAAATGTGTGCATAAGTCCTTTGGTTTAGGCGTGACGCTCAATTTGAGTTTTTATTGCTTTAAATGCATTTTCAGGCCTAGTTGAGCACGTTTCTGAGTTTGAATGTATCTTCATAGGAATGAGGTGTGTAGTCAAATTAATGCTCATTTAGGCTTCAGGAGGTCAATCTGAACTAAATACATATTGAAATGTGTGCATAAGCCCTTTGGTTTAGGCGTGACACTCATTTTGAGTTTTTATTGCTTTAAATGCACTTTCAGGCCTAGTTGAGCACGTTTTGTGACTGTGAATGTACCTTCATAGGAATGAGTTGTGTAGTCAAATTAATGCTCATTTAGGCTTCAGGAGGTCAACCTGAACTAAATACATGTTGAAATGTGTGCATAAGTCCTTTGGTTTAGGTGTGACACTCAATTTGAGTTTTTATTGCTTTAAATGCATTTTCAGGCCGAGTAGAGCACGTTTTTTGACTTTGAATGTACCTTCATAGGAATGATTTGTGTAGTCAAATTAATGGTGATTTAGGCTTCAGGAGGTCAACCTGAACTAAATACATGTTGAAATGTGTGCATAAGTCCTTTGGTTTAGGCGTGACACTCATTTTGAGTTTTTATTGCTTTAAATGCATTTTCAGGCCGAGTAGAGCACGTTTCTGAGTTTGAATGTATCTTCATAGGAATGAGTTGTGTGAACAAATTAATGGTGATTTAGGCTTCAGGAGGTCAACATGAACTAAATACATGTTGAAATGTGTGCATAAGTCCTTTGGTTTAGGCGTGAGACTCATTTTGAGTTTTTATTGCTTTAAATGCACTTTCAGGCCTAGTTGAGCACGTTTTGTGACTTTGAATGTACCTTCATAGGAATGAGTTGTGTAGTCAAATAAATGCTCATTTAGGCTTCAGGAGGTCAACCTGAACTAAATACATGTTGAAATGTGTGCATAAGTCCTTTGGTTTAGGTGTGACACTCATTTTGAGTTTTTATTGCTTAAAATGCATTTTCAGGCCGAGTAGAGCACGTTTCTGAGTTTGAATGTGTCTTCATAGGAATGAGTTGTGTGATCAAATTAATGGTGATTTAGGCTTTAGGAGGTCAACCTGAACTAAATACATGTTGAAATGTGTGCATAAGTCCTTTGGTTTAGGCGTGACACTCATTTTGAGTTTTTATTGCTTTAAATGCATTTTCAGGCCGAGTAGAGCACGTTTTTTTACTTTGAATGTATCTTCAAAGGAATGGGATGTGTAGTCAAATTAATGCTCATTTAGGCTTCAGGAGGTCAACCTGAACAAAATACATGTTGAAATGTGTGCATATGTCCTTTGGTTTAGGCGTGAGACTCATTTTGAGTTTTTATTGCTTTAAATGCACTTTCAGGCCTAGTTGAGCACGTTTTGTGACTTTGAATGTACCTTCATAGGAATGAGTTGTGTAGTCAAATAAATGCTCATTTAGGCTTCAGGAGGTCAACCTGAACTAAATACATGTTGAAATGTGTGCATAAGTCCTTTGGTTTAGGTGTGACACTCATTTTGAGTTTTTATTGCTTAAAATGCATTTTCAGGCCGAGTAGAGCACGTTTCTGAGTTTGAATGTGTCTTCATAGGAATGAGTTGTGTGATCAAATTAATGGTGATTTAGGCTTTAGGAGGTCAACCTGAACTAAATACATGTTGAAATGTGTGCATAAGTCCTTTGGTTTAGGCGTGACACTCATTTTGAGTTTTTATTGCTTTAAATGCATTTTCAGGCCGAGTAGAGCACATTTTTTTACTTTGAATGTATCTTCAAAGGAATGGGATGTGTAGTCAAATTAATGCTCATTTAGGCTTCAGGAGGTCAACCTGAACAAAATACATGTTGAAATGTGTGCATAAATCCTTTGGTTTAGGTGTGACACTCATTTTGAGTTTTTATTGCTTTAAATGCACTTTCAGGCCTAGTTGAGCACGTTTTTTTACTTTGAATGTATCTTCATAGGAATAAGTTGTGTAGTCAAATTAATGCTCATTTAGGCTTCAGAATGTCAACCTGAACTAAATACATGTTGAAATGTGTGCATAAGTCCTTTGGTTTAGGCGTGACACTCATTTTGAGTTTTTATTGCTTTAAATGCATTTTCAGGCCGAGTAGAGCACGTTTCTGAGTTTGAATGTATCTTCATAGGAATGAGTTGTGTGATCAAATTAATTGTGATTTAGGCTTCAGGAGGTCAACCTGAACTAAATACATGTTGAAATGTGTGCATAAGTCCTTTGGTTTAGGCGTGACACTCATTTTGAGTTTTTATTGCTTTAAATGCACTTTCAGGCCTAGTTGAGCACGTTTTGTGACTTTGAATGTACCTTCATAGGAATGAGTTGTGTAGTCAAATAAATGCTCATTTAGGCTTCAGGAGGTCAACCTGAACTAAATACATGTTGAAATGTGTGCATAAGTCCTTTGGTTTAGGTGTGACACTCATTTTGAGTTTTTATTGCTTTAAATGCATTTTCAGGCCGAGTAGAGCACGTTTCTGAGTTTGAATGTATCTTCATAGGAATGAGTTGTGTGATCAAATTAATGGTGATTTAGGCTTCAGGAGGTCAACCTGAACTAAATACATGTTGAAATGTGTGCATAAGTCCTTTGGTTTAGGCGTGACACTCATTTTGAGTTTTTATTGCTTTAAATGCACTTTCAGGCCTAGTTGAGCACGTTTTGTGACTTTGAATGTACCTTCATAGGAATGAGTTGTGTAGTCAAATTAATGCTCATTTAGGCTTCAGGAGGTCAACCTGAACTAAATAAATGTTGAAATGTGTGCATAAGTCATTTGGTCTAGGCGTGACACTCATTATGAACCATTGATGAAAATAAGTTTTATTTATAAAAAAGCCAAAAAATGTGAAAGGGACGAAATTACAAATGTCCTGTGTGTTTCACATAGAGTACATACAGGCCAGCGATCCCGCTCCCTCTCTTTCTCTGTGACACACACGCTTCCGAGCGCGCCAGCACGCAGCAAGCACACACACAAACGCACGCACACACACTCACACAAACGTACGCACAGACGAGCACGTATCGTAAACAACACACCAACGATGATTTAGATCAAAGAAACACTCACACATGTATGGGCACACGATCACGCGCGCGCAAACACACACACAAACTCATGAGAGGCACACACATCCGCACACGCTACGCATGTAAACAACATTTGTACACTGATTGAAGATCAAAGACTAACCCACGTGGAAGACTGAAAGATGCACAGCCAATCACCTAGGCTTTGCATCTTTTCACCTCCCCCTGCTCTCACACCACGTGGGCTAGATCCACTCGGGCTGTCATTGGTGGACGTCGTCGGTGTCAGAACAAATCAAGTGCAAGCAAAAGTTAAAACCTCTGAGTAATTCGTCATTTTTATCCGAATACAGTACTTTTTTTTGGGGGGGGGTGCGCACAACACACACACGCACACACACGCACGCACCCACACAAACACACACAAACACACGCACACACTTACACACTCTCACACACGCACGCACACATACACTAGCAGGCATCGGAAACAACACTTTAGACGTTGAAATGTGTGCAGACGTCCTTTGGTTTAGGCATGACACTCAATTTTAGTTTTTATTGATTCAAATGCATTTTCAGACAGAGCAGGGCACTTACTGACTTTGAATGTATCTTCATGGGAATGAGTTGTGTGATCAAATTAATGCTCATTTAGGCTTCAGGAGGTCAACCTAAACTAAATACATGTTGAAATGTGTGCATAAGTCCTTTGATTTAGGCGTGAAACTCATTTTGAGATTTTATTGCTTTAAATGCACTTTCAGGCCTAGTTGAGCACGTTTTGTGACTTTGAATGTACCTTCATAGGAATGAGTTGTATAGACAAAATAATGCTCATTTAGGCTTCAGAATGTCAACCTGAACTAAATACACGTTGAAATGTGTGTATAAGTCCTTTGGTTTAGGCGTGACACTCAATTTGAGTTTTTATTGCTTTAAATGCATTTTCAGGCCGAGTAGAGCACGTTTTTTTACTTTGAATGTATCTTCATAGGAATGAGTTGTGTAGTCAAATTAATGCTCATTTAGGCTTCAGGAGGTCAACCTGAACTAAATACATGTTGAAATGTGTGCATAAGTCCTTTGGTTTAGGCGTGACACTCATTTTGAGTTTTTATTGCTTTAAATGCATTTTCAGGCCGAGTAGAGCACGTTTCTGAGTTTGAATGTATCTTCATAGGAATGAGTTGTGTGATCAAATTAATGGTGATTTAGGCTTCAGGAGGTCAACCTGAACTAAATACATGTTGAAATGTGTGCATAAGTCCTTTGGTTTAGGCGTGACACTCATTTTGAGTTTTTATTGCTTTAAATGCACTTTCAGGCCTAGTTGAGCACGTTTTGTGACTTTGAATGTACCTTCATAGGAATGAGTTGTGTAGTCAAATTAATGCTCATTTAGGCTTCAGGAGGTCAACCTGAACTAAATAAATGTTGAAATGTGTGCATAAGTCATTTGGTCTAGGCGTGACACTCATTATGAACCATTGATGAAAATAAGTTTTATTTATAAAAAAGCCAAAAAATGTGAAAGGGACGAAATTACAAATGTCCTGTGTGTTTCACATAGAGTACATACAGGCCAGCGATCCCGCTCCCTCTCTTTCTCTGTGACACACACGCTTCCGAGCGCGCCAGCACGCAGCAAGCACACACACAAACGCACGCACACACACTCACACAAACGTACGCACAGACGAGCACGTATCGTAAACAACACACCAACGATGATTTAGATCAAAGAAACACTCACACATGTATGGGCACACGATCACGCGCGCGCAAACACACACACAAACTCATGAGAGGCACACACATCCGCACACGCTACGCATGTAAACAACATTTGGACACTGATTGAAGATCAAAGACTAACCCACGTGGAAGACTGAAAGATGCACAGCCAATCACCTAGGCTTTGCATCTTTTCACCTCCCCCTGCTCTCACACCACGTGGGCTAGATCCACTCGGGCTGTCATTGGTGGACGTCGTCGGTGTCAGAACAAATCAAGTGCAAGCAAAAGTTAAAACCTCTGAGTAATTCGTCATTTTTATCCGAATACAGTACTTTTTTTTGGGGGGGGGGGTGCGCACAACACACACACGCACACACACGCACGCACGCACACAAACACACACAAACACACGCACACACTTACACACTCTCACACACGCACGCACACATACACTAGCAGGCATCGGAAACAACACTTTAGACGTTGAAATGTGTGCAGACGTCCTTTGGTTTAGGCATGACACTCAATTTTAGTTTTTATTGATTCAAATGCATTTTCAGACAGAGCAGGGCACTTACTGACTTTGAATGTATCTTCATGGGAATGAGTTGTGTGATCAAATTAATGCTCATTTAGGCTTCAGGAGGTCAACCTAAACTAAATACATGTTGAAATGTGTGCATAAGTCCTTTGATTTAGGCGTGAAACTCATTTTGAGATTTTATTGCTTTAAATGCACTTTCAGGCCTAGTTGAGCACGTTTTGTGACTTTGAATGTACCTTCATAGGAATGAGTTGTATAGACAAAATAATGCTCATTTAGGCTTCAGAATGTCAACCTGAACTAAATACACGTTGAAATGTGTGTATAAGTCCTTTGGTTTAGGCGTGACACTCAATTTGAGTTTTTATTGCTTTAAATGCATTTTCAGGCCGAGTAGAGCACGTTTTTTTACTTTGAATGTATCTTCATAGGAATGAGTTGTGTAGTCAAATTAATGCTCATTTAGGCTTCAGGAGGTCAACCTGAACTAAATACATGTTGAAATGTGTGCATAAGTCCTTTGGTTTAGGCGTGACACTCATTTTGAGTTTTTATTGCTTTAAATGCATTTTCAGGCCGAGTAGAGCACGTTTCTGAGTTTGAATGTATCTTCATAGGAATGAGTTGTGTGATCAAATTAATGCTCATTTAGGCTTCAGAATGTCAACCTGAACTAAATACATGTTGAAATGTGTGCATAAGTCCTTTGGATTAGGCGTGACACTCATTTTGAGTTTTTATTGCTTTAAATGCACTTTCAGGCCTAGTTGAGCACGTTTTGTGACTTTTAATGTACCTTCATAGGAATGAGTTGTGTAGTCAAATTATACTCATTTAGGCTTCAGGAGGTCAACCTGAACTAAATACATGTTGAAATGTGTGCATAAGTCCTTTGGTTTAGGCGTGACACTCATTTTCAGTTTTTATTGCTTTAAATGCACTTTCAGTCCGAGTTGAGCCCGTTTTTTTACTTTGAATGTTCCTTCATAGGAATGAGTTGTGTAGTCAAATTAATGCTCATTTAGGCTTCAGGAGGTCAACCTGAACTAAATACATGTTGAAATGTGTGCATAAGGCCTTTGGTTTAGGCGTGACACTCATTTTGAGTTTTTATTGCTTTAAATGCATTTTCAGGCCGAGTAGAGCACGTTTTTTTACTTTGAATGTATCTTCATAGGAATAAGGTGTGTAGTCAAATTAATGCTCATTTAGGCTTCAGGACGTCAACCTGAACTAAATACATGTTGAAATGTGTGCATAAGTCCTTTGGTTTAGGCGTGACACTCATTTTCAGTTTTTATTGCTTTAAATGCACTTTCAGTCCGAGTTGAGCCGTTTTTTTACTTTGAATGTATCTTCATAGGAATAAGTTGTGTAGTCAAATTAATGCTCATTTAGGCTTCAGAATGTCAACCTGAACTAAATACATGTTGAAATGTGTGCATAAGTCCTTTGGTTTAGGCGTGACACTCATTTTGAGTTTTTATTGCTTTAAATGCACTTTCAGGCCTAGTTGAGCACGTTTTGTGACTTTGAATGTACCTTCATAGGAATGAGTTGTGTAGTCAAATTAATGCTCATTTAGGCTTCAGGAGGTCAACCTGAACTAAATACATGTTGAAATGTGTGCATAAGTCCTTTGGTTTAGGCGTGACACTCATTTTCAGTTTTTATTGCTTTAAATGCACTTTCAGTCCGAGTTGAGCCCGTTTTTTTACTTTGAATGTTCCTTCATAGGAATGAGTTGTGTAGTCAAATTAATGCTCATTTAGGCTTCAGGAGGTCAACCTGAACTAAATACATGTTGAAATGTGTGCATAAGGCCTTTGGTTTAGGCGTGACACTCATTTTGAGTTTTTATTGCTTTAAATGCATTTTCAGGCCGAGTAGAGCACGTTTTTTTACTTTGAATGTATCTTCATAGGAATAAGTTGTGTAGTCAAATTAATGCTCATTTAGGCTTCAGGACGTCAACCTGAACTAAATACATGTTGAAATGTGTGCATAAGTCCTTTGGTTTAGGCGTGACACTCATTTTCAGTTTTTATTGCTTTAAATGCACTTTCAGGCCTAGTTGAGCACGTTTTGTGACTTTGAATGTACCTTCATAGGAATGAGTTGTGTAGTCAAATTAATGCTCATTTAGGCTTCAGGAGGTCAACCTGAACTAAATACATGTTGAAATGTGTGCATAAGTCCTTTGGTTTAGGCGTGACACTCATTTTCAGTTTTTATTGCTTTAAATGTACTTTCAGTCCGAGTTGAGCACGTTTTGTGACTTTTAATGTACCTTCATAGGAATGAGTTGTGTAGTCAAATTACACTCATTTAGGCTTCAGGAGGTCAACCTGAACTAAATACATGTTGAAATGTGTGCATAAGGCCTTTGGTTTAGGCGTGACACTCATTTTGAGTTTTTATTGCTTTAAATGCATTTTCAGGCCGAGTAGAGCACGTTTTTTTACTTTGAATGTATCTTCATAGGAATAAGTTGTGTAGTCAAATTAATGCTCATTTAGGCTTCAGGACGTCAACCTGAACTAAATACATGTTGAAATGTGTGCATAAGTCCTTTGGTTTAGGCGTGACACTCATTTTCAGTTTTTATTGCTTTAAATGCACTTTCAGTCCGAGTTGAGCCCGTTTTTTTACTTTGAATGTTCCTTCATAGGAATGAGTTGTGTAGTCAAATTATACTCATTTAGGCTTCAGGAGGTCAACCTGAACTAAATACATGTTGAAATGTGTGCATAAGGCCTTTGGTTTAGGCGTGACACTCATTTTGAGTTTTTATTGCTTTAAATGCATTTTCAGGCCGAGTAGAGCACGTTTTTTTACTTTGAATGTATCTTCATAGGAATAAGTTGTGTAGTCAAATTAATGCTCATTTAGGCTTCAGGACGTCAACCTGAACTAAATACATGTTGAAATGTGTGCATAAGTCCTTTGGTTTAGGCGTGACACTCATTTTCAGTTTTTATTGCTTTAAATGCACTTTCAGTCCGAGTTGAGCCCGTTTTTTTACTTTGAATGTATCTTCATAGGAATAAGTTGTGTAGTCAAATTAATGGTGATTTAGGCTTCAGGAGGTCAACCTGAACTAAATACATGTTGAAATGTGTGCATAAGTCCTTTGGTTTAGGCGTGACACTCATTTTGAGTTTTTATTGCTTTAAATGCACTTTCAGGCCTAGTTGAGCACGTTTTGTGACTTTGAATGTACCTTCATAGGAATGAGTTGTGTAGTCAAATTAATGCTCATTTAGGCTTCCGGAGGTCAACCTGAACTAAATACATGTTGAAATGTGTGCATAAGTCCTTTGGTTTAGGCGTGACACTCATTTTCAGTTTTTATTGCTTTAAATGTACTTTCAGTCCGAGTTGAGCCCGTTTTTTTACTTTGAATGTATCTTCATAGGAATAAGTTGTGTAGTCAAATTAATGCTCATTTAGGCTTCAGAATGTCAACCTGAACTAAATACATGTTGAAATGTGTGCATAAGTCCTTTGGTTTAGGCGTGACACTCATTTTGAGTTTTTATTGCTTTAAATGCACTTTCAGGCCTAGTTGAGCACGTTTTGTGACTTTGAATGTACCTTCATAGGAATGAGTTGTGTAGTCAAATTAATGCTCATTTAGGCTTCAGGAGGTCAACCTGAACTAAATACATGTTGAAATGTGTGCATAAGGCCTTTGGTTTAGGCGCGACACTCATTTTGAGTTTTTATTGCTTTAAATGCATTTTCAGGCCGAGTAGAGCACTGTTTTTTTACTTTGAATGTATCTTCATAGGAATAAGTTGTGTAGTCAAATTAATGCTCATTTAGGCTTCAGGACGTCAACCTGAACTAAATACATGTTGAAATGTGTGCATAAGTCCTTTGGTTTAGGCGTGACACTCATTTTATGTTTTTATTGCTTTAAATGCACTTTCAGTCCGAGTTGAGTCCGTTTTTTTACTTTGAATGTATCTTCATAGGAATAAGTTGTGTAGTCAAATTAATGCTCATTTAGGCTTCAGGAGGTCAACCTGAACTAAATACATGTTGAAATGTGTGCATAAGTCCTTTGGTTTAGGCGTGACACTCATTTTCAGTTTTTATTGCTTTAAATGCACTTTCAGTCCGAGTTGAGCCCGTTTTTTTACTTTGAATGTTCCTTCATAGGAATGAGTTGTGTAGTCAAATTAATGCTCATTTAGGCTTCAGGAGGTCAACCTGAACTAAATACATGTTGAAATGTGTGCATAAGGCCTTTGGTTTAGGCGTGACACTCATTTTGAGTTTTTATTGCTTTAAATGCATTTTCAGGCCGAGTAGAGCACGTTTTTTTACTTTGAATGTATCTTCATAGGAATAAGTTGTGTAGTCAAATTAATGCTCATTTAGGCTTCAGGACGTCAACCTGAACTAAATACATGTTGAAATGTGTGCATAAGTCCTTTGGTTTAGGCGTGACACTCATTTTCAGTTTTTATTGCTTTAAATGCACTTTCAGGCCTAGTTGAGCACGTTTTGTGACTTTGAATGTACCTTCATAGGAATGAGTTGTGTAGTCAAATTAATGCTCATTTAGGCTTCAGGAGGTCAACCTGAACTAAATACATGTTGAAATGTGTGCATAAGTCCTTTGGTTTAGGCGTGACACTCATTTTCAGTTTTTATTGCTTTAAATGTACTTTCAGTCCGAGTTGAGCACGTTTTGTGACTTTTAATGTACCTTCATAGGAATGAGTTGTGTAGTCAAATTATACTCATTTAGGCTTCAGGAGGTCAACCTGAACTAAATACATGTTGAAATGTGTGCATAAGTCCTTTGGTTTAGGCGTGACACTAATTTTCAGTTTTTATTGCTTTAAATGCACTTTCAGTCCGAGTTGAGCCCGTTTTTTTACTTTGAATGTTCCTTCATAGGAATGAGTTGTGTAGTCAAATTAATGCTCATTTAGGCTTCAGGAGGTCAACCTGAACTAAATACATGTTGAAATGTGTGCATAAGGCCTTTGGTTTAGGCGTGACACTCATTTTGAGTTTTTATTGCTTTAAATGCATTTTCAGGCCGAGTAGAGCACGTTTTTTTACTTTGAATGTATCTTCATAGGAATAAGTTGTGTAGTCAAATTAATGCTCATTTAGGCTTCAGGACGTCAACCTGAACTAAATACATGTTGAAATGTGTGCATAAGTCCTTTGGTTTAGGCGTGACACTCATTTTCAGTTTTTATTGCTTTAAATGCACTTTCAGGCCTAGTTGAGCACGTTTTGTGACTTTGAATGTACCTTCATAGGAATGAGTTGTGTAGTCAAATTAATGCTCATTTAGGCTTCAGGAGGTCAACCTGAACTAAATACATGTTGAAATGTGTGCATAAGTCCTTTGGTTTAGGCGTGACACTCATTTTCAGTTTTTATTGCTTTAAATGTACTTTCAGTCCGAGTTGAGCACGTTTTGTGACTTTTAATGTACCTTCATAGGAATGAGTTGTGTAGTCAAATTATACTCATTTAGGCTTCAGGAGGTCAACCTGAACTAAATACATGTTGAAATGTGTGCATAAGTCCTTTGGTTTAGGCGTGACACTAATTTTCAGTTTTTATTGCTTTAAATGCACTTTCAGTCCGAGTTGAGCCCGTTTTTTTACTTTGAATGTTCCTTCATAGGAATGAGTTGTGTAGTCAAATTAATGCTCATTTAGGCTTCAGGAGGTCAACCTGAACTAAATACATGTTGAAATGTGTGCATAAGGCCTTTGGTTTAGGCGTGACACTCATTTTGAGTTTTTATTGCTTTAAATGCATTTTCAGGCCGAGTAGAGCACGTTTTTTTACTTTGAATGTATCTTCATAGGAATAAGTTGTGTAGTCAAATTAATGCTCATTTAGGCTTCAGGACGTCAACCTGAACTAAATACATGTTGAAATGTGTGCATAAGTCCTTTGGTTTAGGCGTGACACTCATTTTCAGTTTTTATTGCTTTAAATGCACTTTCAGTCCCAGTTGAGCCCGTTTTTTTACTTTGAATGTATCTTCATAGGAATAAGTTGTGTAGTCAAATTAATGGTGATTTAGGCTTCAGGAGGTCAACCTGAACTAAATACATGTTGAAATGTGTGCATAAGTCCTTTGGTTTAGGCGTGACACTCATTTTGAGTTTTTATTGCTTTAAATGCACTTTCAGGCCTAGTTGAGCACGTTTTGTGACTTTGAATGTACCTTCATAGGAATGAGTTGTGTAGTCAAATTAATGCTCATTTAGGCTTCAGGAGGTCAACCTGAACTAAATACATGTTGAAATGTGTGCATAAGTCCTTTGGTTTAGGCGTGACACTCATTTTCAGTTTTTATTGCTTTAAATGTACTTTCAGTCCGAGTTGAGCCCGTTTTTTTACTTTGAATGTATCTTCATAGGAATAAGTTGTGTAGTCAAATTAATGGTGATTTAGGCTTCAGGAGGTCAACCTGAACTAAATACATGTTGAAATGTGTGCATAAGTCCTTTGGTTTAGGCGTGACACTCATTTTTGAGTTTTTATTGCTTTAAATGCACTTTCAGGCCTAGTTGAGCACGTTTTGTGACTTTGAATGTACCTTCATAGGAATGAGTTGTGTAGTCAAATTAATGCTCATTTAGGCTTCAGGAGGTCAACCTGAACTAAATAAATGTTGAAATGTGTGCATAAGTCATTTGGTCTAGGCGTGACACTCATTATGAACCATTGATGAAATAAGTTTTATTTTTAAAAAAGCCAAAAAATGTGAAAGGGACGAAATTACAAATGTCCTGTGTGTTTCACATAGAGTACATACAGGCCAGCGATCCCGCTCCCTCTCTTTCTCTGTGACACACACGCTTCCGAGCGCGCCAGCACGCAGCAAGCACACACACAAACGCACGCACACACACTCACACAAACGTACGCACAGACGAGCACGTATCGTAAACAACACACCAACGATGATTTAGATCAAAGAAACACTCACACATGTATGGGCACACGATCACGCGCGCGCAAACACACACACAAACTCATGAGAGGCACACACATCCGCACACGCTACGCATGTAAACAACAATTGGACACTGATTGAAGATCAAAGACTAACCCACGTGGAAGACTGAAAGATGCACAGCCAATCACCTAGGCTTTGCATCTTTTCACCTCCCCCTGCTCTCACACCACGTGGGCTAGATCCACTCGGGCTGTCATTGGTGGACGTCGTCGGTGTCAGAACAAATGAAGTGCAAGCAAAAGTTAAAACCTCTGAGTAATTCGTCATTTTTATCCGAATACAGTACTTTTTTTTGGGGGGGGGGTGCGCACAACACACACACGCACACACACACGCACGCACCCACACAAACACACACAAACACACGCACACACTTACACACTCTCACACACGCACGCACACACACACTAGCAGGCATCGGAAACAACACTTTAGACGTTGAAATGTGTGCAGACGTCCTTTGGTTTAGGCATGACACTCAATTTTAGTTTTTATTGATTCAAATGCATTTTCAGACAGAGCAGGGCACTTACTGACTTTGAATGTATCTTCATGGGAATGAGTTGTGTGATCAAATTAATGCTCATTTAGGCTTCAGGAGGTCAACCTAAACTAAATACATGTTGAAATGTGTGCATAAGTCCTTTGATTTAGACGTGAAACTCATTTTGAGATTGTATTGCTTTAAATGCACTTTCAGGCCTAGTTGAGCACGTTTTGTGACTTTGAATGTACCTTCATAGGAATGAGTTGTATAGACAAAATAATGCTCATTTAGGCTTCAGAATGTCAACCTGAACTAAATACATGTTGAAATGTGTGTATAAGTCCTTTGGTTTAGGCGTGACACTCAATTTGAGTTTTTATTGATTTAAATGCACTTTCAGGCCGAGTAGAGCACGTTTTTTTACTTTGAATGTATCTTCATAGGAATGAGTTGTGTAGTCAAATTAATGCTCATTTAGGCTTCAGGAGGTCAACCTGAACTAAATACATGTTGAAATGTGTGCATAAGTCCTTTGGTTTAGGCGTGACACTCATTTTGAGTTTTTATTGCTTTAAATGCACTTTCAGGCCTAGTTGAGCACGTTTTGTGACTTTGAATGTACCTTCATAGGAATGAGTTGTGTAGTCAAATTAATGCTCATTTAGGCTTCAGGAGGTCAACCTGAACTAAATACATGTTCAAATGTGTGCATAAGGCCTTTGGTTTAGGCGCGACACTCATTTTGAGTTTTTATTCCTTTAAATGCATTTTCAGGCCGAGTAGAGCACGTTTTTTTACTTTGAATGTATCTTCATAGGAATAAGTTGTGTAGTCAAATTAATGCTCATTTAGGCTTCAGGGCGTCAACCTGAACTAAATACATGTTGAAATGTGTGCATAAGTCCTTTGGTTTAGGCGTTACACTCATTTTCAGTTTTTATTGCTTTAAATGCACTTTCAGTCCGAGTTGAGCCCGTTTTTTTACTTTGAATGTATCTTCATAGGAATAAGTTGTGTAGTCAAATTAATGGTGATTTAGGCTTCAGGAGGTCAACCTGAACTAAATACATGTTGAAATGTGTGCATAAGTCCTTTGGTTTAGGCGTGACACTCATTTTTGAGTTTTTATTGCTTTAAATGCACTTTCAGGCCTAGTTGAGCACGTTTTGTGACTTTGAATGTACCTTCATAGGAATGAGTTGTGTAGTCAAATTAATGCTCATTTAGGTTTCAGGAGGTCAACCTGAACTAAATAAATGTTGAAATGTGTGCATAAGTCATTTGGTCTAGGCGTGACACTCATTATGAACCATTGATGAAATAAGTTTTATTTTTAAAAAAGCCAAAAAATGTGAAAGGGACGAAATTACAAATGTCCTGTGTGTTTCACATAGAGTACATACAGGCCAGCGATCCCGCTCCCTCTCTTTCTCTGTGACACACACGCTTCCGAGCGCGCCAGCACGCAGCAAGCACACACACAAACGCACGCACACACACTCACACAAACGTACGCACAGACGAGCACGTATCGTAAACAACACACCAACGATGATTTAGATCAAAGAAACACTCACACATGTATGGGCACACGATCACGCGCGCGCAAACACACACACAAACTCATGAGAGGCACACACATCCGCACACGCTACGCATGTAAACAACATTTGGACACTGAATGAAGATCAAAGACTAACCCACGTGGAAGACTGAAAGATGCACAGCCAATCACCTAGGCTTTGCATCTTTTCACCTCCCCCTGCTCTCACACCACGTGGGCTAGATCCACTCGGGCTGTCATTGGTGGACGTCGTCGGTGTCAGAACAAATCAAGTGCAAGCAAAAGTTAAAACCTCTGAGTAATTCGTCATTTTTATCCGAATACAGTACTTTTTTTTTGGGGGGGGGTGCGCACAACACACACACGCACACACACACGCACGCACCCACACAAACACACACAAACACACGCACACACTTACACACTCTCACACACGCACGCACACATACACTAGCAGGCATCGGAAACAACACTTTAGACGTTGAAATGTGTGCAGACGTCCTTTGGTTTAGGCATGACACTCAATTTTAGTTTTTATTGATTCAAATGCATTTTCAGACAGAGCAGGGCACGTTTTTTTACTTTGAATGTATCTTCATAGGAATGAGTTGTGTAGTCAAATTAATGCTCATTTAGGCTTCAGGAGGTCAACCTGAACTAAATACATGTTGAAATGTGTGCATAAGTCCTTTGTTTTAGGCGTGACACTCATTTTGAGTTTTTATTGCTTTAAATGCATTTTCAGGCCGAGTAGAGCACGTTTCTGAGTTTGAATGTATCTTCATAGGAATGAGTTGTGTGATCAAATTAATGCTCATTTAGGCTTCAGAATGTCAACCTGAACTAAATACACGTTGAAATGTGTGCATAAGTCCTTTGGTTTAGGCGTGACACTCATTTTGAGTTTTTATTGCTTTAAATGCATTTTCAGGCCTAGATGAGCACGTTTTGTGACTTTTAATGTACCTTCATAGGAATGAGTTGTGTAGTCAAATTATACTCATTTAGGCTTCAGGAGGTCAACCTGAACTAAATACATGTTGAAATGTGTGCATAAGTCCTTTGGTTTAGGCGTGACACTCATTTTCAGTTTTTATTGCTTTAAATGCACTTTCAGTCCGAGTTGAGCCGTTTTTTTACTTTGAATGTATCTTCATAGGAATAAGTTGTGTAGTCAAATTAATGCTCATTTAGGCTTCAGAATGTCAACCTGAACTAAATACATGTTGAAATGTGTGCATAAGTCCTTTGGTTTAGGCGTGACACTCATTTTGAGTTTTTATTGCTTTAAATGCACTTTCAGGCCTAGTTGAGCACGTTTTGTGACTTTGAATGTACCTTCATAGGAATGAGTTGTGTAGTCAAATTAATGCTCATTTAGGCTTCAGGAGGTCAACCTGAACTAAATACATGTTCAAATGTGTGCATAAGGCCTTTGGTTTAGGCGCGACACTCATTTTGAGTTTTTATTCCTTTAAATGCATTTTCAGGCCGAGTAGAGCACGTTTTTTTACTTTGAATGTATCTTCATAGGAATAAGTTGTGTAGTCAAATTAATGCTCATTTAGGCTTCAGGGCGTCAACCTGAACTAAATACATGTTGAAATGTGTGCATAAGTCCTTTGGTTTAGGCGTTACACTCATTTTCAGTTTTTATTGCTTTAAATGCACTTTCAGTCCGAGTTGAGCCCGTTTTTTTACTTTGAATGTATCTTCATAGGAATAAGTTGTGTAATCAAATTAATGGTGATTTAGGCTTCAGGAGGTCAACCTGAACTAAATACATGTTGAAATATGTGCATAAGTCCTTTGGTTTAGGCGTGACACTCATTTTTGAGTTTTTATTGCTTTAAATGCACTTTCAGGCCTAGTTGAGCACGTTTTGTGACTTTGAATGTACCTTCATAGGAATGAGTTGTGTAGTCAAATTAATGCTCATTTAGGTTTCAGGAGGTCAACCTGAACTAAATAAATGTTGAAATGTGTGCATAAGTCATTTGGTCTAGGCGTGACACTCATTATGAACCATTGATGAAATAAGTTTTATTTTTAAAAAAGCCAAAAAATGTGAAAGGGACGAAATTACAAATGTCCTGTGTGTTTCACATAGAGTACATACAGGCCAGCGATCCCGCTCCCTCTCTTTCTCTGTGACACACACGCTTCCGAGCGCGCCAGCACGCAGCAAGCACACACACAAACGCACGCACACACACTCACACAAACGTACGCACAGACGAGCACGTATCGTAAACAACACGCCAACGATGATTTAGATCAAAGAAACACTCACACATGTATGGGCACACGATCACGCGCGCGCAAACACACACACAAACTCATGAGAGGCACACACATCCGCACACGCTACGCATTTAAACAACATTTGGACACTGATTGAAGATCAAAGACTAACCCACGTGGAAGACTGAAAGATGCACAGCCAATCACCTAGGCTTTGCATCTTTTCACCTCCCCCTGATCTCACACCACGTGGGCTAGATCCACTCGGGCTGTCATTGGTGGACGTCGTCGGTGTCAGAACAAATCAAGTGCAAGCAAAAGTTAAAACCTCTGAGTAATTCGTCATTTTTATCCGAATACAGTACTTTTTTTGGGGGGGGGGGGGGTGCGCACAACACACACACGCACGCACCCACACAAACACACATAAACACACGCACACACTTACACACTCTCACACACGCACGCACACATACACTAGCAGGCATCGGAAACAACACTTTAGACGTTGAAATGTGTGCAGACGTCCTTTGGTTTAGGCATGACACTCAATTTTAGTTTTTATTGATTCAAATGCATTTTCAGACAGAGCAGGGCACGTTTTTTTACTTTGAATGTATCTTCATAGGAATGAGTTGTGTAGTCAAATTAATGCTCATTTAGGCTTCAGGAGGTCAACCTGAACTAAATACATGTTGAAATGTGTGCATAAGTCCTTTGGTTTAGGCGTGACACTCATTTTGAGTTTTTATTGCTTTAAATGCATTTTCAGGCCTAGATGAGCACGTTTTGTGACTTTTAATGTACCTTCATAGGAATGAGTTGTGTAGTCAAATTATACTCATTTAGGCTTCAGGAGGTCAACCTGAACTAAATACATGTTGAAATGTGTGCATAAGTCCTTTGGTTTAGGCGTGACTCATTTTCAGTTTTTATTGCTTTAAATGCACTTTCAGTCCGAGTTGAGCCGTTTTTTTACTTTGAATGTATCTTCATAGGAATAAGTTGTGTAGTCAAATTAATGCTCATTTAGGCTTCAGAATGTCAACCTGAACTAAATACATGTTGAAATGTGTGCATAAGTCCTTTGGTTTAGGCGTGACACTCATTTTGAGTTTTTATTGCTTTAAATGCACTTTCAGGCCTAGTTGAGCACGTTTTGTGACTTTGAATGTACCTTCATAGGAATGAGTTGTGTAGTCAAATTAATGCTCATTTAGGCTTCAGGAGGTCAACCTGAACTAAATACATGTTCAAATGTGTGCATAAGTCCTTTGGCTTAGGCGTGACACTCATTTTCAGTTTTTATTCCTTTAAATGCATTTTCAGGCCGAGTAGAGCACGTTTTTTTACTTTGAATGTATCTTCATAGGAATAAGTTGTGTAGTCAAATTAATGCTCATTTAGGCTTCAGGGCGTCAACCTGAACTAAATACATGTTGAAATGTGTGCATAAGTCCTTTGGTTTAGGCGTTACACTCATTTTCAGTTTTTATTGCTTTAAATGCACTTTCAGTCCGAGTTGAGCCCGTTTTTTTACTTTGAATGTATCTTCATAGGAATAAGTTGTGTAGTCAAATTAATGGTGATTTAGGCTTCAGGAGGTCAACCTGAACTAAATACATGTTGAAATGTGTGCATAAGTCCTTTGGTTTAGGCGTGACACTCATTTTTGAGTTTTTATTGCTTTAAATGCACTTTCAGGCCTAGTTGAGCACGTTTTGTGACTTTGAATGTACCTTCATAGGAATGAGTTGTGTAGTCAAATTAATGCTCATTTAGGTTTCAGGAGGTCAACCTGAACTAAATAAATGTTGAAATGTGTGCATAAGTCATTTGGTCTAGGCGTGACACTCATTATGAACCATTGATGAAATAAGTTTTATTTTTAAAAAAGCCAAAAAATGTGAAAGGGACGAAATTACAAATGTCCTGTGTGTTTCACATAGAGTACATACAGGCCAGCGATCCCGCTCCCTCTCTTTCTCTGTGACACACACGCTTCCGAGCGCGCCAGCACGCAGCAAGCACACACACAAACGCACGCACACACACTCACACAAACGTACGCACAGACGAGCACGTATCGTAAACAACACACCAACGATGATTTAGATCAAAGAAACACTCACACATGTATGGGCACACGATCACGCGCGCGCAAACACACACACAAACTCATGAGAGGCACACACATCCGCACACGCTACGCATGTAAACAACATTTGGACACTGATTGAAGATCAAAGACTAACCCACGTGGAAGACTGAAAGATGCACAGCCAATCACCTAGGCTTTGCATCTTTTCACCTCCCCCTGCTCTCACACCACGTGGGCTAGATCCACTCGGGCTGTCATTGGTGGACGTCGTCGGTGTCAGAACAAATCAAGTGCAAGCAAAAGTTAAAACCTCTGAGTAATTCGTCATTTTTATCCGAATACAGTACTTTTTTTGGGGGGGGGGGTGCGCACAACACACACGCACGCACCCACACAAACACACATAAACACACGCACGCACACATACACTAGCAGGCATCGGAAACAACACTTTAGACGTTGAAATGTGTGCAGACGTCCTTTGGTTTAGGCATGACACTCAATTTTAGTTTTTATTGATTCAAATGCATTTTCAGACAGAGCAGGGCACGTTTTTTTACTTTGAATGTATCTTCATAGGAATGAGTTGTGTAGTCAAATTAATGCTCATTTAGGCTTCAGGAGGTCAACCTGAACTAAATACATGTTGAAATGTGTGCATAAGTCCTTTGTTTTAGGCGTGACACTCATTTTGAGTTTTTATTGCTTTAAATGCATTTTCAGGCCGAGTAGAGCACGTTTCTGAGTTTGAATGTATCTTCATAGGAATGAGTTGTGTGATCAAATTAATGCTCATTTAGGCTTCAGAATGTCAACCTGAACTAAATACACGTTGAAATGTGTGCATAAGTCCTTTGGTTTAGGCGTGACACTCATTTTGAGTTTTTATTGCTTTAAATGCACTTTCAGGCCTAGATGAGCACGTTTTGTGACTTTTAATGTACCTTCATAGGAATGAGTTGTGTAGTCAAATTATACTCATTTAGGCTTCAGGAGGTCAACCTGAACTAAATACATGTTGAAATGTGTGCATAAGTCCTTTGGTTTAGGCGTGACACTCATTTTGAGTTTTTATTGCTTTAAATGCACTTTCAGTCCGAGTTGAGCCCGTTTTTTTACTTTGAATGTTCCTTCATAGGAATGAGTTGTGTAGTCAAATTAATGCTCATTTAGGCTTCAGGAGGTCAACCTGAACTAAATACATGTTGAAATGTGTGCATAAGGCCTTTGGTTTAGGCGTGACACTCATTTTGAGTTTTTATTGCTTTAAATGCATTTTCAGGCCGAGTCGAGCACGTTTTTTTACTTTGAATGTATCTTCATAGGAATAAGTTGTGTAGTCAAATTAATGCTCATTTAGGCTTCAGGACGTCAACCTGAACTAAATACATGTTGAAATGTGCGCATAAGTCCTTTGGTTTAGGCGTGACACTCATTTTCAGTTTTTATTGCTTTAAATGCACTTTCAGTCCGAGTTGAGCCCGTTTTTTTACTTTGAATGTATCTTCATAGGAATAAGTTGTGTAGTCAAATTAATGGTGATTTAGGCTTCAGGAGGTCAACCTGAACTAAATACATGTTGAAATGTGTGCATAAGTCCTTTGGTTTAGGCGTGACACTCATTTTGAGTTTTTATTGCTTTAAATGCATTTTCAGGCCTAGATGAGCACGTTTTGTGACTTTTAATGTACCTTCATAGGAATGAGTTGTGTAGTCAAATTATACTCATTTAGGCTTCAGGAGGTCAACCTGAACTAAATACATGTTGAAATGTGTGCATAAGTCCTTTGGTTTAGGCGTGACTCATTTTCAGTTTTTATTGCTTTAAATGCACTTTCAGTCCGAGTTGAGCCGTTTTTTTACTTTGAATGTATCTTCATAGGAATAAGTTGTGTAGTCAAATTAATGCTCATTTAGGCTTCAGAATGTCAACCTGAACTAAATACATGTTGAAATGTGTGCATAAGTCCTTTGGTTTAGGCGTGACACTCATTTTGAGTTTTTATTGCTTTAAATGCACTTTCAGGCCTAGTTGAGCACGTTTTGTGACTTTGAATGTACCTTCATAGGAATGAGTTGTGTAGTCAAATTAATGCTCATTTAGGCTTCAGGAGGTCAACCTGAACTAAATACATGTTCAAATGTGTGCATAAGTCCTTTGGCTTAGGCGTGACACTCATTTTCAGTTTTTATTCCTTTAAATGCATTTTCAGGCCGAGTAGAGCACGTTTTTTTACTTTGAATGTATCTTCATAGGAATAAGTTGTGTAGTCAAATTAATGCTCATTTAGGCTTCAGGGCGTCAACCTGAACTAAATACATGTTGAAATGTGTGCATAAGTCCTTTGGTTTAGGCGTTACACTCATTTTCAGTTTTTATTGCTTTAAATGCACTTTCAGTCCGAGTTGAGCCCGTTTTTTTACTTTGAATGTATCTTCATAGGAATAAGTTGTGTAGTCAAATTAATGGTGATTTAGGCTTCAGGAGGTCAACCTGAACTAAATACATGTTGAAATGTGTGCATAAGTCCTTTGGTTTAGGCGTGACACTCATTTTTGAGTTTTTATTGCTTTAAATGCACTTTCAGGCCTAGTTGAGCACGTTTTGTGACTTTGAATGTACCTTCATAGGAATGAGTTGTGTAGTCAAATTAATGCTCATTTAGGTTTCAGGAGGTCAACCTGAACTAAATAAATGTTGAAATGTGTGCATAAGTCATTTGGTCTAGGCGTGACACTCATTATGAACCATTGATGAAATAAGTTTTATTTTTAAAAAAGCCAAAAAATGTGAAAGGGACGAAATTACAAATGTCCTGTGTGTTTCACATAGAGTACATACAGGCCAGCGATCCCGCTCCCTCTCTTTCTCTGTGACACACACGCTTCCGAGCGCGCCAGCACGCAGCAAGCACACACACAAACGCACGCACACACACTCACACAAACGTACGCACAGACGAGCACGTATCGTAAACAACACACCAACGATGATTTAGATCAAAGAAACACTCACACATGTATGGGCACACGATCACGCGCGCGCAAACACACACACAAACTCATGAGAGGCACACACATCCGCACACGCTACGCATGTAAACAACATTTGGACACTGATTGAAGATCAAAGACTAACCCACGTGGAAGACTGAAAGATGCACAGCCAATCACCTAGGCTTTGCATCTTTTCACCTCCCCCTGCTCTCACACCACGTGGGCTAGATCCACTCGGGCTGTCATTGGTGGACGTCGTCGGTGTCAGAACAAATCAAGTGCAAGCAAAAGTTAAAACCTCTGAGTAATTCGTCATTTTTATCCGAATACAGTACTTTTTTTGGGGGGGGGGGGTGCGCACAACACACACGCACGCACCCACACAAACACACATAAACACACGCACGCACACATACACTAGCAGGCATCGGAAACAACACTTTAGACGTTGAAATGTGTGCAGACGTCCTTTGGTTTAGGCATGACACTCAATTTTAGTTTTTATTGATTCAAATGCATTTTCAGACAGAGCAGGGCACGTTTTTTTACTTTGAATGTATCTTCATAGGAATGAGTTGTGTAGTCAAATTAATGCTCATTTAGGCTTCAGGAGGTCAACCTGAACTAAATACATGTTGAAATGTGTGCATAAGTCCTTTGTTTTAGGCGTGACACTCATTTTGAGTTTTTATTGCTTTAAATGCATTTTCAGGCCGAGTAGAGCACGTTTCTGAGTTTGAATGTATCTTCATAGGAATGAGTTGTGTGATCAAATTAATGCTCATTTAGGCTTCAGAATGTCAACCTGAACTAAATACACGTTGAAATGTGTGCATAAGTCCTTTGGTTTAGGCGTGACACTCATTTTGAGTTTTTATTGCTTTAAATGCACTTTCAGGCCTAGATGAGCACGTTTTGTGACTTTTAATGTACCTTCATAGGAATGAGTTGTGTAGTCAAATTATACTCATTTAGGCTTCAGGAGGTCAACCTGAACTAAATACATGTTGAAATGTGTGCATAAGTCCTTTGGTTTAGGCGTGACACTCATTTTGAGTTTTTATTGCTTTAAATGCACTTTCAGTCCGAGTTGAGCCCGTTTTTTTACTTTGAATGTTCCTTCATAGGAATGAGTTGTGTAGTCAAATTAATGCTCATTTAGGCTTCAGGAGGTCAACCTGAACTAAATACATGTTGAAATGTGTGCATAAGGCCTTTGGTTTAGGCGTGACACTCATTTTGAGTTTTTATTGCTTTAAATGCATTTTCAGGCCGAGTCGAGCACGTTTTTTTACTTTGAATGTATCTTCATAGGAATAAGTTGTGTAGTCAAATTAATGCTCATTTAGGCTTCAGGACGTCAACCTGAACTAAATACATGTTGAAATGTGCGCATAAGTCCTTTGGTTTAGGCGTGACACTCATTTTCAGTTTTTATTGCTTTAAATGCACTTTCAGTCCGAGTTGAGACCGTTTTTTAAATTTGAATGTATCTTCATAGGAATAAGTTGTGTAGTCAAATTAATGGTGATTTAGGCTTCAGGAGGTCAACCTGAACTAAATACATGTTGAAATGTGTGCATAAGTCCTTTGGTTTAGGCGTGACACTCATTTTGAGTTTTTATTGCTTTAAATGCACTTTCGGGCCTAGTTGAGCACGTTTTGTGACTTTGAATGTACCTTCATAGGAATGAGTTGTGTAGTCAAATTAATGCTCATTTAGGCTTCAGGAGGTCAACCTGAACTAAATACATGTTGAAATGTGTGCATAAGTCCTTTGGTTTAGGCGTGACACTCATTTTCAGTTTTTATTGCTTTAAATGCACTTTCAGTCCGAGTTGAGCCCATTTTTTTACTTTGAATGTTCCTTCATAGGAATAAGTTGTGTAGTCAAATTAATGCTCATTTAGGCTTCAGGAGGTCAACCTGAACTAAATACATGTTGAAATGTGTGCATAAGTCCTTTGGTTTAGGCGTGACACTCATTTTCAATTTTTATTGCTTTAAATGCACTTTCAGTCCGAGTTGAGCCCATTTTTTTACTTTGAATGTTCCTTCATAGGAATAAGTTGTGTAGTCAAATTAATGCTCATTTAGGCTTCAGGAGGTCAACCTGAACTAAATACATGTTGAAATGTGTGCATAAGTCCTTTGGTTTAGGCGTGACACTCATTTTCAGTTTTTATTGCTTTAAATGTACTTTCAGTCCGAGTTGAGCCCGTTTTTTTACTTTGAATGTTCCTTCATAGGAATGAGTTGTGTAGTCAAATTAATGCTCATTTAGGCTTCAGGAGGTCAACCTGAACTAAATACATGTTGAAATGTGTGCATAAGTCCTTTGGTTTAGGCGTGACACTCATTTTGAGTTTTTATTGCTTTAAATGCACTTTCAGTCCGAGTTGAGCCCGTTTTTTTACTTTGAATGTTCCTTCATAGGAATGAGTTGTGTAGTCAAATTAATGCTCATTTAGGCTTCAGGAGGTCAACCTGAACTAAATACATGTTGAAATGTGTGCATAAGGCCTTTGGTTTAGGCGTGACACTCATTTTGAGTTTTTATTGCTTTAAATGCATTTTCAGGCCGAGTCGAGCACGTTTTTTTACTTTGAATGTATCTTCATAGGAATAAGTTGTGTAGTCAAATTAATGCTCATTTAGGCTTCAGGACGTCAACCTGAACTAAATACATGTTGAAATGTGTGCATAAGTACTTTGGTTTAGGTGTGACACTCAATTTGAGTTTTTATTGCTTTAAATGCATTTTCAGGCCGAGTAGAGCACGTTTTTTGACTTTGAATGTACCTTCATAGGAATGATTTGTGTGAACAAATTAATGGTGATTTAGGCTTCAGGAGGTCAACCTGAACTAAATACATGTTGAAATGTGTGCATAAGTCCTTTGGTTTAGGCGTGAGACTCATTTTGAGTTTTTATTGCTTTAAATGCACTTTCAGGCCTAGTTGAGCACGTTTTGTGACTTTGAATGTACCTTCATAGGAATGAGTTGTGTAGTCAAATAAATGCTCATTTAGGCTTCAGGAGGTCAACCTGAACTAAATACATGTTGAAATGTGTGCATAAGTCCTTTGGTTTTGGTGTGACACTCAATTTGAGTTTTTATTGGTTTAAATGCACTTTCAGGCCTAGTTGAGCACGTTTTGTGACTTTGAATGTACCTTCATAGGAATGAGTTGTGTAGTCAAATAAATGCTCATTTAGGCTTCAGGAGGTCAACCTGAACTAAATACATGTTGAAATGTGTGCATTAGTCCTTTGGTTTAGGCGTAACACTCATTTTGAGTTTTTATTGCTTTAAATGCATTTTCAGGCCGAGTTGAGCATGTTTTTTGTCTTTGAATGTATCTTCATAGGAATGAGTTGTGTAGTCAAATTAATGCTCATTTAGGCTTCAGGAGGTCAACCTGAACTAAATACATGTTGAAATGTGTGCATAAGTCCTTTGGTTTAGGTGTGACACTCATTTTGAGTTTTTATTGCTTTAAATGCATTTTCAGGCCGAGTAGAGCACGTTTCTGAGTTTGAATGTATCTTCATAGGAATGAGTTGTGTGATCAAATTAATGGTGATTTAGGCTTCAGGAGGTCAACCTGAACTAAATACATGTTGAAATGTGTGCATAAGTCCTTTGGTTTAGGCGTGACACTCATTTTGAGTTTTTATTGCTTTAAATGCACTTTCAAGCCTAGTTGAGCACGTTTTGTGACTTTGAATGTACCTTCATAGGAATGAGTTGTGTAGTCAAATTAATGCTCATTTAGGCTTCAGGAGGTCAACCTGAACTAAATAAATGTTGAAATGTGTGCATAAGTCATTTGGTCTAGGCGTGACACTCATTATGAACCATTGATGAAAATAAGTTTTATTTATAAAAAAGCCAAAAAATGTGAAAGGGACGAAATTACAAATGTCCTGTGTGTTTCACATAGAGTACATACAGGCCAGCGATCCCGCTCCCTCTCTTTCTCTGTGACACACACGCTTCCGAGCGCGCCAGCACGCAGCAAGCACACACACAAACGCACGCACACACACTCACACAAACGTACGCACAGACGAGCACGTATCGTAAACAACACACCAACGATGATTTAGATCAAAGAAACACTCACACATGTATGGGCACAGGATCACGCGCGCGCAAACACACACACAAACTCATGAGAGGCACACACATCCGCACACGCTACGCATGTAAACAACATTTGGACACTGATTGAAGATCAAAGACTAACCCACGTGGAAGACTGAAAGATGCACAGCCAATCACCTAGGCTTTGCATCTTTTCACCTCCCCCTGCTCTCACACCACGTGGGCTAGATCCACTCGGGCTGTCATTGGTGGACGTCGTCGGTGTCAGAACAAATCAAGTGCAAGCAAAAGTTAAAACCTCTGAGTAATTCGTCATTTTTATCCGAATACAGTACTTTTTTTTTTGGGGGGGGGGGTGCGCACAACACACACACGCACACACACACGCACGCACCCACACAAACACACACAAACACACGCACACACTTACACACTCTCACACACGCACGCACACATACACTAGCAGGCATCGGAAACAACACTTTAGACGTTGAAATGTGTGCAGACGTCCTTTGGTTTAGGCATGACACTCAATTTTAGTTTTTATTGATTCAAATGCATTTTCAGACAGAGCAGGGCACTTACTGACTTTGAATGTATCTTCATGGGAATGAGTTGTGTGATCAAATTAATGCTCATTTAGGCTTCAGGAGGTCAACCTAAACTTAATACATGTTGAAATGTGTGCATAAGTCCTTTGATTTAGGCGTGAAACTCATTTTGAGATTTTATTGCTTTAAATGCACTTTCAGGCCTAGTTGAGCACGTTTTGTGACTTTGAATGTACCTTCATAGGAATGAGTTGTATAGACAAAATAATGCTCATTTAGGCTTCAGAATGTCAACCTGAACTAAATACATGTTGAAATGTGTGTATAAGTCCTTTGGTTTAGGCGTGACACTCAATTTGAGTTTTTATTGCTTTAAATGCATTTTCAGGCCGAGTAGAGCACGTTTTTTTTACTTTGAATGTATCTTCATAGGAATGAGTTGTGTAGTCAAATTAATGCTCATTTAGGCTTCAGGAGGTCAACCTGAACTAAATACATGTTGAAATGTGTGCATAAGTCCTTTGGTTTAGGCGTGACACTCATTTTGAGTTTTTATTGCTTTAAATGCATTTTCAGGCCGAGTAGAGCACGTTTCTGAGTTTGAATGTATCTTCATAGGAATGAGTTGTGTGATCAAATTAATGCTCATTTAGGCTTCAGAATGTCAACCTGAACTAAATACATGTTGAAATGTGTGCATAAGTCCTTTGGATTAGGCGTGACACTCATTTTGAGTTTTTATTGCTTTAAATGCACTTTCAGGCCTAGTTGAGCACGTTTTGTGACTTTTAATGTACCTTCATAGGAATGAGTTGTGTAGTCAAATTATACTCATTTAGGCTTCAGGAGGTCAACCTGAACTAAATACATGTTGAAATGTGTGCATAAGTCCTTTGGTTTAGGCGTGACACTCATTTTCAGTTTTTATTGCTTTAAATGCACTTTCAGTCCGAGTTGAGCCCGTTTTTTTACTTTGAATGTTCCTTCATAGGAATGAGTTGTGTAGTCAAATTAATGCTCATTTAGGCTTCAGGAGGTCAACCTGAACTAAATACATGTTGAAATGTGTGCATAAGGCCTTTGGTTTAGGCGTGACACTCATTTTGAGTTTTTATTGCTTTAAATGCATTTTCAGGCCGAGTAGAGCACGTTTTTTTACTTTGAATGTATCTTCATAGGAATAAGGTGTGTAGTCAAATTAATGCTCATTTAGGCTTCAGGACGTCAACCTGAACTAAATACATGTTGAAATGTGTGCATAAGTCCTTTGGTTTAGGCGTGACACTCATTTTCAGTTTTTATTGCTTTAAATGCACTTTCAGTCCGAGTTGAGCCGTTTTTTTACTTTGAATGTATCTTCATAGGAATAAGTTGTGTAGTCAAATTAATGCTCATTTAGGCTTCAGAATGTCAACCTGAACTAAATACATGTTGAAATGTGTGCATAAGTCCTTTGGTTTAGGCGTGACACTCATTTTGAGTTTTTATTGCTTTAAATGCATTTTCAGGCCGAGTAGAGCACGTTTTTTTACTTTGAATGTATCTTCATAGGAATAAGGTGTGTAGTCAAATTAATGCTCATTTAGGCTTCAGGACGTCAACCTGAACTAAATACATGTTGAAATGTGTGCATAAGTCCTTTGGTTTAGGCGTGACACTCATTTTCAGTTTTTATTGCTTTAAATGCACTTTCAGTCCGAGTTGAGACCGTTTTTTTACTTTGAATGTATCTTCATAGGAATAAGTTGTGTAGTCAAATTAATGGTGATTTAGGCTTCAGGAGGTCAACCTGAACTAAATACATGTTGAAATGTGTGCATAAGTCCTTTGGTTTAGGCGTGACACTCATTTTCAGTTTTTATTGCTTTAAATGCACTTTCAGTCCGAGTTGAGCCCGTTTTTTTACTTTGAATGTTCCTTCATAGGAATGAGTTGTGTAGTCAAATTAATGGTCATTTAGGCTTCAGGAGGTCAACCTGAACTAAATACATGTTGAAATGTGTGCATAAGGCCTTTGGTTTAGGCGTGACACTCATTTTGAGTTTTTATTGCTTTAAATGCATTTTCAGGCCGAGTAGAGCACGTTTTTTTACTTTGAATGTATCTTCATAGGAATAAGTTGTGTAGTCAAATTAATGCTCATTTAGGCTTCAGGACGTCAACCTGAACTAAATACATGTTGAAATGTGTGCATAAGTCCTTTGGTTTAGGCGTGACACTCATTTTCAGTTTTTATTGCTTTAAATGCACCTTTAGTCCGAGTTGAGCCCGTTTTTTTACTTTGAATGTATCTTCATAGGAATAAGTTGTGTAGTCAAATTAATGGTGATTTAGGCTTCAGGAGGTCAACCTGAACTAAATACATGTTGAAATGTGTGCATAAGTCCTTTGGTTCAGGCGTGACACTCATTTTGAGTTTTTATTGCTTTAAATGCACTTTCAGGCCTAGTTGAGCACGTTTTGTGACTTTGAATGTACCTTCATAGGAATGAGTTGTGTAGTCAAATTAATGCTCATTTAGGCTTCAGGAGGTCAACCTGAACTAAATACATGTTGAAATGTGTGCATAAGTCCTTTGGTTTAGGCGTGACACTCATTTTCAGTTTTTATTGCTTTAAATGCACTTTCAGTCCGAGTTGAGCCGTTTTTTTACTTTGAATGTATTTTCATAGGAATAAGTTGTGTAGTCAAATTAATGCTCATTTAGGCTTCAGAATGTCAACCTGAACTAAATACATGTTGAAATGTGTGCATAAGTCCTTTGGTTTAGGCGTGACACTCATTTTGAGTTTTTATTGCTTTAAATGCACTTTCAGGCCTAGTTGAGCACGTTTTGTGACTTTGAATGTACCTTCATAGGAATGAGTTGTGTAGTCAAATTAATGCTCATTTAGGCTTCAGGAGGTCAACCTGAACTAAATACATGTTGAAATGTGTGCATAAGTCCTTTGGTTTAGGCGTGACACTCATTTTCAGTTTTTATTGCTTTAAATGCACTTTCAGTCCGAGTTGAGCCCGTTTTTTTACTTTGAATGTATCTTCATAGGAATAAGTTGTGTAGTCAAATTAATGGTGATTTAGGCTTCAGGAGGTCAACCTGAACTAAATACATGTTGAAATGTGTGCATAAGTCCTTTGGTTCAGGCGTGACACTCATTTTGAGTTTTTATTGCTTTAAATGCACTTTCAGGCCTAGTTGAGCACGTTTTGTGACTTTGAATGTACCTTCATAGGAATGAGTTGTGTAGTCAAATTAATGCTCATTTAGGCTTCAGGAGGTCAACCTGAACTAAATACATGTTGAAATGTGTGCATAAGTCCTTTGGTTTAGGCGTGACACTCATTTTCAGTTTTTATTGCTTTAAATGCACTTTCAGTCCGAGTTGAGCCGTTTTTTTACTTTGAATGTATTTTCATAGGAATAAGTTGTGTAGTCAAATTAATGCTCATTTAGGCTTCAGAATGTCAACCTGAACTAAATACATGTTGAAATGTGTGCATAAGTCCTTTGGTTTAGGCGTGACACTCATTTTGAGTTTTTATTGCTTTAAATGCACTTTCAGGCCTAGTTGAGCACGTTTTGTGACTTTGAATGTACCTTCATAGGAATGAGTTGTGTAGTCAAATTAATGCTCATTTAGGCTTCAGGAGGTCAACCTGAACTAAATACATGTTGAAATGTGTGCATAAGTCCTTTGGTTTAGGCGTGACACTCATTTTCAGTTTTTATTGCTTTAAATGCACTTTCAGTCCGAGTTGAGCCCGTTTTTTTTACTTTGAATGTTCCTTCATAGGAATAAGTTGTGTAGTCAAATTAATGCTCATTTAGGCTTCAGGAGGTCAACCTGAACTAAATACATGTTGAAATGTGTGCATAAGTCCTTTGGTTTAGGCGTGACACTCATTTTCACTTTTTATTCCTTTAAATGGACTTTCAGTCCGAGTTGAGCCCGTTTTTTTACTTTGAATGTATCTTCATAGGAATAAGTTGTGTAGTCAAATTAATGGTGATTTAGGCTTCAGGAGGTCAACCTGAACTAAATACATGTTGAAATGTGTGCATAAGTCCTTTGGTTTAGGCGTGACACTCATTTTCAGTTTTTATTGCTTTAAATGCACTTTCAGGCCTAGTTGAGCACGTTTTGTGACTTTGAATGTACCTTCATAGGAATGAGTTGTGTAGTCAAATTAATGCTCATTTAGGCTTCAGGAGGTCAACCTGAACTAAATACATGTTGAAATGTGTGCATAAGTCCTTTGGTTTAGGCGTGACACTCATTTTCAGTTTTTATTGCTTTAAATGCACTTTCAGTCCGAGTTGAGCCCGTTTTTTTTACTTTGAATGTTCCTTCATAGGAATAAGTTGTGTAGTCAAATTAATGCTCATTTAGGCTTCAGGAGGTCAACCTGAACTAAATACATGTTGAAATGTGTGCATAAGTCCTTTGGTTTAGGCGTGACACTCATTTTCACTTTTTATTCCTTTAAATGGACTTTCAGTCCGAGTTGAGCCCGTTTTTTTACTTTGAATGTATCTTCATAGGAATAAGTTGTGTAGTCAAATTAATGGTGATTTAGGCTTCAGGAGGTCAACCTGAACTAAATACATGTTGAAATGTGTGCATAAGTCCTTTGGTTTAGGCGTGACACTCATTTTCAGTTTTTATTGCTTTAAATGCACTTTCAGGCCTAGTTGAGCACGTTTTGTGACTTTGAATGTACCTTCATAGGAATGAGTTGTGTAGTCAAATTAATGCTCATTTAGGCTTCAGGAGGTCAACCTGAACTAAATACATGTTGAAATGTGTGCATAAGTCCTTTGGTTTAGGCGTGACACTCATTTTCAGTTTTTATTGCTTTAAATGCACTTTCAGTCCGAGTTGAGCCGTTTTTTTACTTTGAATGTATCTTCATAGGAATAAGTTGTGTAGTCAAATTAATGCTCATTTAGGCTTCAGAATGTCAACCTGAACTAAATACATGTTGAAATGTGTGCATAAGTCTATTGGTTTAGGCGTGACACTCATTTTGAGTTTTTATTGCTTTAAATGCACTTTCAGGCCTAGTTGAGCACGTTTTGTGACTTTGAATGTACCTTCATAGGAATGAGTTGTGTAGTCAAATTAATGCTCATTTAGGCTTCAGGAGGTCAACCTGAACTAAATACATGTTGAAATGTGTGCATAAGTCCTTTGGTTTAGGCGTGACACTCATTTTCAGTTTTTATTGCTTTAAATGCATTTTCAGGCCGAGTAGAGCACGTTTTTTTACTTTGAATGTATCTTCATAGGAATAAGTCGTGTAGTCAAATTAATGCTCATTTAGGCTTCAGGACGTCAACCTGAACTAAATACATGTTGAAATGTGTGCATAAGTCCTTTGGTTTAGGAGTGACACTCATTTTCAGTTTTTATTGCTTTAAATGCACTTTCAGTCCGAGTTGAGCCCGTTTTTTTACTTTGAATGTATCTTCATAGGAATAAGTTGTGTAGTCAAATTAATGGTGATTTAGGCTTCAGGAGGTCAACCTGAACTAAATACATGTTGAAATGTGTGCATAAGTCCTTTGGTTTAGGCGTGACACTCATTTTTGAGTTTTTATTGCTTTAAATGCACTTTCAGGCCTAGTTGAGCACGTTTTGTGACTTTGAATGTACCTTCATAGGAATGAGTTGTGTAGTCAAATTAATGCTCATTTAGGCTTCAGGAGGTCAACCTGAACTAAATACATGTTCAAATGTGTGCATAAGGCCTTTGGTTTAGGCGCGACACTCATTTTGAGTTTTTATTCCTTTAAATGCATTTTCAGGCCGAGTAGAGCACGTTTTTTTACTTTGAATGTATCTTCATAGGAATAAGTTGTGTAGTCAAATTAATGCTCATTTAGGCTTCAGGGCGTCAACCTGAACTAAATACATGTTGAAATGTGTGCATAAGTCCTTTGGTTTAGGCGTTACACTCATTTTCAGTTTTTATTGCTTTAAATGCACTTTCAGTCCGAGTTGAGCCCGTTTTTTTACTTTGAATGTATCTTCATAGGAATAAGTTGTGTAGTCAAATTAATGGTGATTTAGGCTTCAGGAGGTCAACCTGAACTAAATACATGTTGAAATGTGTGCATAAGTCCTTTGGTTTAGGCGTGACACTCATTTTCAGTTTTTATTGCTTTAAATGCACTTTCAGTCCGAGTTGAGCCGTTTTTTTACTTTGAATGTATCTTCAATGGAATAAGTTGTGTAGTCAAATTAATGCTCATTTAGGCTTCAGAATGTCAACCTGAACTAAATACATGTTGAAATGTGTGCATAAGTCCTTTGGTTTAGGCGTGACACTCATTTTGAGTTTTTATTGCTTTAAATGCACTTTCAGGCCTAGTTGAGCCCGTTTTTTTACTTTGAATGTACCTTCATAGGAATGAGTTGTGTAGTCAAATTAATGCTCATTTAGGCTTCAGGAGGTCAACCTGAACTAAATACATATTGAAATGTGTGCATAAGTCCTTTGGTTTAGGCGTGACACTCATTTTGAGTTTTTATTGCTTTAAATGCACTTTCAGTCCGAGTTGAGCCCGTTTTTTTACTTTGAATGTATCTTCATAGGAATAAGTTGTGTAGTCAAATTAATGGTGATTTAGGCTTCAGGAGGTCAACCTGAACTAAATACATGTTGAAATGTGTGCATAAGTGCTTTGGTTTAGGCGTGACACTCATTTTCAGTTTTTATTGCTTTAAATGCACTTTCAGGCCTAGTTGAGCACGTTTTGTGACTTTGAATGTACCTTCATAGGAATGAGTTGTGTAGTCAAATTAATGCTCATTTAGGCTTCAGGAGGTCAACCTGAACTAAATACATGTTGAAATGTGTGCATAAGTCCTTTGGTTTAGGCGTGACACTCATTTTCAGTTTTTATTGCTTTAAATGCACTTTCAGTCCGAGTTGAGCCGTTTTTGTACTTTGAATGTATCTTCATAGGAATAAGTTGTGTAGTCAAATTAATGCTCATTTAGGCTTCAGAATGTCAACCTGAACTAAATGTTGAAATGTGTGCATAAGTCCTTTGGTTTAGGCGTGACACTCATTTTGAGTTTTTATTGCTTTAAATGCACTTTCAGGCCTAGTTGAGCACGTTTTGTGACTTTGAATGTATCTTCATAGGAATAAGTTGTGTAGTCAAATTAATGGTGATTTAGGCTTCAGGAGGTCAACCTGAACTAAATACATGTTGAAATGTGTGCATAAGTCCTTTGGTTTAGGCGTGACACTCATTTTCAGTTTTTATTGCTTTAAATGCACTTTCAGGCCTAGTTGAGCACGTTTTGTGACTTTGAATGTACCTTCATAGGAATGAGTTGTGTAGTCAAATTAATGCTCATTTAGGCTTCAGGAGGTCAACCTGAACTAAATACATGTTGAAATGTGTGCATAAGTCCTTTGGTTTAGGCGTGACACTCATTTTCAGTTTTTATTGCTTTAAATGCACTTTCAGTCCGAGTTGAGCCGTTTTTTTACTTTGAATGTATCTTCATAGGAATAAGTTGTGTAGTCAAATTAATGCTCATTTTGGCTTCAGAATGTCAACCTGAACTAAATACATGTTGAAATGTGTGCATAAGTCCTTTGGTTTAGGCGTGACACTCATTTTGAGTTTTTATTGCTTTAAATGCACTTTCAGGCCTAGTTGAGCACGTTTTGTGACTTTGAATGTACCTTCATAGGAATGAGTTGTGTAGTCAAATTAATGCTCATTTAGGCTTCAGGAGGTCAACCTGAACTAAATACATGTTGAAATGTGTGCATAAGTCCTTTGGTTTAGGCGTGACACTCATTTTCAGTTTTTATTGCTTTAAATGCACTTTCAGTCCGAGTTGAGCCCGTTTTTTTACTTTGAATGTTCCTTCATAGGAATAAGTTGTGTAGTCAAATTAATGCTCATTTAGGCTTCAGGAGGTCAACCTGAACTAAATACATGTTGAAATGTGTGCATAAGTCCTTTGGTTTAGGCGTGACACTCATTTTCACTTTTTATTGCTTTAAATGCACTTTCAGTCCGAGTTGAGCCCGTTTTTTTACTTTGAATGTACCTTCATAGGAATAAGTTGTGTAGTCAAATTAATGGTGATTTAGGCTTCAGGAGGTCAACCTGAACTAAATACATGTTGAAATGTGTGCATAAGTCCTTTGGTTTAGGCGTGACACTCATTTTCAGTTTTTATTGCTTTAAATGCATTTTCAGGCCGAGTAGAGCACGTTTTTTTACTTTGAATGTATCTTCATAGGAATAAGTCGTGTAGTCAAATTAATGCTCATTTAGGCTTCAGGACGTCAACCTGAACTAAATACATGTTGAAATGTGTGCATAAGTCCTTTGGTTTAGGCGTGACACTCATTTTCAGTTTTTATTGCTTTAAATGCACTTTCAGTCCGAGTTGACCCCTTTTTTTTACTTTGAATGTATCTTCATAGGATTAAGTTGTGTAGTCAAATTAATGGTGATTTAGGCTTCAGGAGGTCAACCTGAACTAAATACATGTTGAAATGTGTGCATAAGTCCTTTGGTTTAGGCGTGACACTCATTTTGAGTTTTTATTGCTTTAAATGCACTTTCAGGCCTAGTTGAGCACGTTTTGTGACTTTGAATGTACCTTCATAGGAATGAGTTGTGTAGTCAAATTAATGCTCATTTAGGCTTCAGGAGGTCAACCTGAACTAAATACATGTTGAAATGTGTGCATAAGTCCTTTGGTTTAGGCGTGACACTCATTTTCAGTTTTTATTGCTTTAAATGCACTTTCAGGCCTAGTTGAGCACGTTTTGTGACTTTGAATGTACCTTCATAGGAATGAGTTGTGTAGTCAAATTAATGCTCATTTAGGCTTTAGGAGGTCAACCTGAACTAAATACATGTTGAAATGTGTGCATAAGTCCTTTGGTTTAGGCGTGACACTCATTTTCAGTTTTTATTGCTTTAAATGCACTTTCAGTCCGAGTTGAGCCGTTTTTTTACTTTGAATGTATGTTCATAGGAATAAGTTGTGTAGTCAAATTAATGCTCATTTAGGCTTCAGAATGTCAACCTGAACTAAATACATGTTGAAATGTGTGCATAAGTCCTTTGGTTTAGGCGTGACACTCATTTTCAGTTTTTATTGCTTTAAATGCATTTTCAGGCCGAGTAGAGCACGTTTTTTTACTTTGAATGTATCTTCATAGGAATAAGTCGTGTAGTCAAATTAATGCTCATTTAGGCTTCAGGACGTCAACCTGAACTAAATACATGTTGAAATGTGTGCATAAGTCCTTTGGTTTAGGCGTGACACTCATTTTCAGTTTTTATTGCTTTAAATGCACTTTCAGTCCGAGTTGAGCCGTTTTTTTTACTTTGAATGTATCTTCATAGGAATAAGTTGTGTAGTCAAATTAATGCTCATTTAGGCTTCAGAATGTCAACCTGAACTAAATACATGTTGAAATGTGTGCATAAGTCCTTTGGTTTAGGCGTGACACTCATTTTGAGTTTTTATTGCTTTAAATGCACTTTTAGGCCTAGTTGAGCACGTTTTGTGACTTTGAATGTACCTTCATAGGAATGAGTTGTGTAGTCAAATTAATGCTCATTTAGGCTTCAGGAGGTCAACCTGAACTAAATACATGTTCAAATGTGTGCATAAGGCCTTTGGTTTAGGCGCGACACTCATTTTGAGTTTTTATTGCTTTAAATGCATTTTCAGGCCGAGTAGAGCACGTTTTTTTACTTTGAATGTATCTTCATAGGAATAAGTTGTGTAGTCAAATTAATGCTCATTTAGGCTTCAGGACGTCAACCTGAACTAAATACATGTTGAAATGTGTGCATAAGTCCTTTCGTTTAGGCGTTACACTCATTTTCAGTTTTTATTGCTTTAAATGCACTTTCAGTCCGAGTTGAGCCCGTTTTTTTACTTTGAATGTATCTTCATAGGAATAAGTTGTGTAGTCAAATTAATGGTGATTTAGGCTTCAGGAGGTCAACCTGAACTAAATACATGTTGAAATGTGTGCATAAGTCCTTTGGTTTAGGCGTGACACTCATTTTCAGTTTTTATTGCTTTAAATGCACTTTCAGTCCGAGTTGAGCCGTTTTTTTACTTTGAATGTATCTTCATAGGAATAAGTTGTGTAGTCAAATTAATGCTCATTTAGGCTTCAGGACGTCAACCTGAACTAAATACATGTTGAAATGTGTGCATAAGTCCTTTGGTTTAGGCGTGACACTCATTTTCAGTTTTTATTGCTTTAAATGCACTTTCAGTCCGAGTTGAGCCGTTTTTTTACTTTGAATGTACCTTCATAGGAATGAGTTGTGTAGTCAAATTAATGCTCATTTAGGCTTCAGAATGTCAACTGAACTAAATACATGTTGAAATGTGTGCATAAGTCCTTTGGTTTAGGCGTGACACTCATTTTGAGTTTTTATTGCTTTAAATGCACTTTCAGGCCTAGTTGAGCACGTTTTGTGACTTTGAATGTACCTTCATAGGAATGAGTTGTGTAGTCAAATAAATGCTCATTTAGGCTTCAGGAGGTCAACCTGAACTAAATACATGTTGAAATGTGTGCATAAGTCCTTTGGTTTAGGCGTGACACTCATTTTCAGTTTTTATTGCTTTAAATGCACTTTCAGTCCGAGTTGAGCCCGTTTTTTTACTTTGAATGTTCCTTCATAGGAATAAGTTGTGTAGTCAAATTAATGCTCATTTAGGCTTCAGGAGGTCAACCTGAACTAAATACATGTTGAAATGTGTGCATAAGTCCTTTGGTTTAGGCGTGACACTCATTTTCAGTTTTTATTGCTTTAAATGCACTTTCAGTCGGAGTTGAGCCCGTTTTTTTACTTTGAATGTATCTTCATAGGAATAAGTTGTGTAGTCAAATTAATGGCGATTTAGGCTTCAGGAGGTCAACCTGAACTAAATACATGTTGAAATGTGTGCATAAGTCCTTTGGTTTAGGCGTGACACTCATTTTTGAGTTTTTAGTGCTTTAAATGCACTTTCAGGCCTAGTTGAGCACGTTTTGTGACTTTGAATGTACCTTCATAGGAATGAGTTGTGTAGTCAAATTAATGCTCATTTAGGCTTCAGGAGGTCAACCTGAACTAAATAAATGTTGAAATGTGTGCATAAGTCATTTGGTCTAGGCGTGACACTCATTATGAACCATTGATGAAATAAGTTTTATTTTTAAAAAAGCCAAAAAATGTGAAAGGGACGAAATTACAAATGTCCTGTGTGTTTCACATAGAGTACATACAGGCCAGCGATCCCGCTCCCTCTCTTTCTCTGTGACACACACGCTTCCGAGCGCGCCAGCACGCAGCAAGCACACACACAAACGCACGCACACACACTCACACAAACGTACGCACAGACGAGCACGTATCGTAAACAACACACCAACGATGATTTAGATCAAAGAAACACTCACACATGTATGGGCACAGGATCACGCGCGCGCAAACACACACACAAACTCATGAGAGGCACACACATCCGCACACGCTACGCATGTAAACAACATTTGGACACTGATTGAAGATCAGAGACTAACCCACGTGGAAGACTGAAAGATGCACAGCCAATCACCTAGGCTTTGCATCTTTTCACCTCCCCCTGCTCTCACACCACGTGGGCTAGATCCACTCGGGCTGTCATTGGTGGACGTCGTCGGTGTCAGAACAAATCAAGTGCAAGCAAAAGTTAAAACCTCTGAGTAATTCGTCATTTTTATCCGAATACAGTACTTTTTTTGGGGGGGGGTGCGCACAACACACACACGCACGCACCCACACAAACACACACAAACACACGCACACACTTACACACTCTCACACACGCACGCACACATACACTAGCAAGCATCGGAAACAACACTTTAGACGTTGAAATGTGTGCAGACGTCCTTTGGTTTAGGCATGACACTCAATTTTAGTTTTTATTGATTCAAATGCATTTTCAGACAGAGCAGGGCACTTACTGACTTTGAATGTATCTTCATGGGAATGAGTTGTGTGATCAAATTAATGCTCATTTAGGCTTCAGGAGGTCAACCTAAACTAAATACATGTTGAAATGTGTGCATAAGTCCTTTGATTTAGGCGTGAAACTCATTTTGAGATTTTATTGCTTTCAATGCACTTTCAGGCCTAGTTGAGCACGTTTTGTGACTTTGAATGTACCTTCATAGGAATGAGTTGTATAGACAAAATAATGCTCATTTAGGCTTCAGAATGTCAACCTGAACTAAATACATGTTGAAATGTGTGTATAAGTCCTTTGGTTTAGGCGTGACACTCAATTTGAGTTTTTATTGCTTTAAATGCATTTTCAGGCCGAGTAGAGCACGTTTTTTTACTTTGAATGTATCTTCATAGGAATGAGTTGTGTAGTCAAATTAATGCTCATTTAGGATTCAGGAGGTCAACCTGAACTAAATACATGTTGAAATGTGTGCATAAGTCCTTTGGTTTAGGCGTGACACTCATTTTGAGTTTTTATTGCTTTAAATGCATTTTCAGGCCGAGTAGAGCACGTTTCTGAGTTTGAATGTATCTTCATAGGAATGAGTTGTGTGATCAAATTAATGCTCATTTAGGCTTCAGGACGTCAACCTGAACTAAATACATGTTGAAATGTGTGCATAAGTCCTTTGGTTTAGGCGTGACACTCATTTTCAGTTTTTATTGCTTTAAATCACTTTCAGTCCGAGTTGAGCCCGTTTTTTTACTTTGAATGTTCCTTCATAGGAATAAGTTGTGTAGTCAAATTAATGCTCATTTAGGCTTCAGGAGGTCAACCTGAACTAAATACATGTTGAAATGTGTGCATAAGTCCTTTGGTTTAGGCGTGACACTCATTTTCAGTTTTTATTGCTTTAAATGCACTTTCAGTCGGAGTTGAGCCCGTTTTTTTACTTTGAATGTATCTTCATAGGAATAAGTTGTGTAGTCAAATTAATGCTCATTTAGGCTTCAGAATGTCAACCTGAACTAAATACATGTTGAAATGTGTGCATAAGTCCTTTGGTTTAGGCGTGACACTCATTTTGAGTTTTTATTGCTTTAAATGCACTTTCAGGCCTAGTTGAGCACGTTTTGTGACTTTGAATGTACCTTCATAGGAATGAGTTGTGTAGTCAAATTAATGCTCATTTAGGCTTCAGGAGGTCAACCTGAACTAAATACATGTTGAAATGTGTGCATAAGTCCTTTGGTTTAGGCGTGACACTCATTTTGAGTTTTTATTGCTTTAAATGCACTTTCAGTCGGAGTTGAGCCCGTTTTTTTACTTTGAATGTATCTTCATAGGAATAAGTTGTGTAGTCAAATTAATGCTCATTTAGGCTTCAGAATGTCAACCTGAACTAAATACATGTTGAAATGTGTGCATAAGTCCTTTGGTTTAGGCGTGACACTCATTTTGAGTTTTTATTGCTTTAAATGCACTTTCAGGCCTAGTTGAGCACGTTTTGTGACTTTTAATGTACCTTCATAGGAATGAGTTGTGTAGTCAAATTAATGCTCATTTAGGCTTCAGGAGGTCAACCTGAACTAAATACATGTTGAAATGTGTGCATAAGTCCTTTGGTTTAGGCGTGACACTCATTTTGAGTTTTTATTGCTTTAAATGCACTTTCAGGCCTAGTTGAGCACGTTTTGTGACTTTGAATGTACCTTCATAGGAATGAGTTGTGTAGTCAAATTAATGCTCATTTAGGCTTCAGGAGGTCAACCTGAACTAAATACATGTTGAAATGTGTGCATAAGTCCTTTGGTTTAGGCGTGACACTCATTTTCAGTTTTTATTGCTTTAAATGCACTTTCAGGCCTAGTTGAGCACGTTTTGTGACTTTGAATGTACCTTCATAGGAATGAGTTGTGTAGTCAAATTAATGCTCATTTAGGCTTTAGGAGGTCAACCTGAACTAAATACATGTTGAAATGTGTGCATAAGTCCTTTGGTTTAGGCGTGACACTCATTTTCAGTTTTTATTGCTTTAAATGCACTTTCAGTCCGAGTTGAGCCGTTTTTTTACTTTGAATGTATGTTCATAGGAATAAGTTGTGTAGTCAAATTAATGCTCATTTAGGCTTCAGAATGTCAACCTGAACTAAATACATGTTGAAATGTGTGCATAAGTCCTTTGGTTTAGGCGTGACACTCATTTTGAGTTTTTATTGCTTTAAATGCACTTTCAGGCCTAGTTGAGCACGTTTTGTGACTTTGAATGTACCTTCATAGGAATGAGTTGTGTAGTCAAATTAATGCTCATTTAGGCTTCAGGAGGTCAACCTGAACTAAATACATGTTGAAATGTGTGCATAAGTCCTTTGGTTTAGGCGTGACACTCATTTTCAGTTTTTATTGCTTTAAATGCATTTTCAGGCCGAGTAGAGCACGTTTTTTTACTTTGAATGTATCTTCATAGGAATAAGTCGTGTAGTCAAATTAATGCTCATTTAGGCTTCAGGACGTCAACCTGAACTAAATACATGTTGAAATGTGTGCATAAGTCCTTTGGTTTAGGCGTGACACTCATTTTCAGTTTTTATTGCTTTAAATGCACTTTCAGTCCGAGTTGAGCCGTTTTTTTTACTTTGAATGTATCTTCATAGGAATAAGTTGTGTAGTCAAATTAATGCTCATTTAGGCTTCAGAATGTCAACCTGAACTAAATACATGTTGAAATGTGTGCATAAGTCCTTTGGTTTAGGCGTGACACTCATTTTGAGTTTTTATTGCTTTAAATGCACTTTTAGGCCTAGTTGAGCACGTTTTGTGACTTTGAATGTACCTTCATAGGAATGAGTTGTGTAGTCAAATTAATGCTCATTTAGGCTTCAGGAGGTCAACCTGAACTAAATACATGTTCAAATGTGTGCATAAGGCCTTTGGTTTAGGCGCGACACTCATTTTGAGTTTTTATTGCTTTAAATGCATTTTCAGGCCGAGTAGAGCACGTTTTTTTACTTTGAATGTATCTTCATAGGAATAAGTTGTGTAGTCAAATTAATGCTCATTTAGGCTTCAGGACGTCAACCTGAACTAAATACATGTTGAAATGTGTGCATAAGTCCTTTCGTTTAGGCGTTACACTCATTTTCAGTTTTTATTGCTTTAAATGCACTTTCAGTCCGAGTTGAGCCCGTTTTTTTACTTTGAATGTATCTTCATAGGAATAAGTTGTGTAGTCAAATTAATGGTGATTTAGGCTTCAGGAGGTCAACCTGAACTAAATACATGTTGAAATGTGTGCATAAGTCCTTTGGTTTAGGCGTGACACTCATTTTCAGTTTTTATTGCTTTAAATGCACTTTCAGTCCGAGTTGAGCCGTTTTTTTACTTTGAATGTATCTTCATAGGAATAAGTTGTGTAGTCAAATTAATGCTCATTTAGGCTTCAGGACGTCAACCTGAACTAAATACATGTTGAAATGTGTGCATAAGTCCTTTGGTTTAGGCGTGACACTCATTTTCAGTTTTTATTGCTTTAAATGCACTTTCAGTCCGAGTTGAGCCGTTTTTTTACTTTGAATGTACCTTCATAGGAATGAGTTGTGTAGTCAAATTAATGCTCATTTAGGCTTCAGAATGTCAACTGAACTAAATACATGTTGAAATGTGTGCATAAGTCCTTTGGTTTAGGCGTGACACTCATTTTGAGTTTTTATTGCTTTAAATGCACTTTCAGGCCTAGTTGAGCACGTTTTGTGACTTTGAATGTACCTTCATAGGAATGAGTTGTGTAGTCAAATAAATGCTCATTTAGGCTTCAGGAGGTCAACCTGAACTAAATACATGTTGAAATGTGTGCATAAGTCCTTTGGTTTAGGCGTGACACTCATTTTCAGTTTTTATTGCTTTAAATGCACTTTCAGTCCGAGTTGAGCCCGTTTTTTTACTTTGAATGTTCCTTCATAGGAATAAGTTGTGTAGTCAAATTAATGCTCATTTAGGCTTCAGGAGGTCAACCTGAACTAAATACATGTTGAAATGTGTGCATAAGTCCTTTGGTTTAGGCGTGACACTCATTTTCAGTTTTTATTGCTTTAAATGCACTTTCAGTCGGAGTTGAGCCCGTTTTTTTACTTTGAATGTATCTTCATAGGAATAAGTTGTGTAGTCAAATTAATGGTGATTTAGGCTTCAGGAGGTCAACCTGAACTAAATACATGTTGAAATGTGTGCATAAGTCCTTTGGTTTAGGCGTGACACTCATTTTCAGTTTTTATTGCTTTAAATGCATTTTCAGGCCGAGTAGAGCACGTTTTTTTACTTTGAATGTATCTTCATAGGAATAAGTCGTGTAGTCAAATTAATGCTCATTTAGGCTTCAGGACGTCAACCTGAACTAAATACATGTTGAAATGTGTGCATAAGTCCTTTGGTTTAGGCGTGACACTCATTTTCAGTTTTTATTGCTTTAAATGCACTTTCAGTCCGAGTTGAGCCGTTTTTTTTACTTTGAATGTATCTTCATAGGAATAAGTTGTGTAGTCAAATTAATGCTCATTTAGGCTTCAGAATGTCAACCTGAACTAAATACATGTTGAAATGTGTGCATAAGTCCTTTGGTTTAGGCGTGACACTCATTTTGAGTTTTTATTGCTTTAAATGCACTTTTAGGCCTAGTTGAGCACGTTTTGTGACTTTGAATGTACCTTCATAGGAATGAGTTGTGTAGTCAAATTAATGCTCATTTAGGCTTCAGGAGGTCAACCTGAACTAAATACATGTTCAAATGTGTGCATAAGGCCTTTGGTTTAGGCGCGACACTCATTTTGAGTTTTTATTGCTTTAAATGCATTTTCAGGCCGAGTAGAGCACGTTTTTTTACTTTGAATGTATCTTCATAGGAATAAGTTGTGTAGTCAAATTAATGCTCATTTAGGCTTCAGGACGTCAACCTGAACTAAATACATGTTGAAATGTGTGCATAAGTCCTTTCGTTTAGGCGTTACACTCATTTTCAGTTTTTATTGCTTTAAATGCACTTTCAGTCCGAGTTGAGCCCGTTTTTTTACTTTGAATGTATCTTCATAGGAATAAGTTGTGTAGTCAAATTAATGGTGATTTAGGCTTCAGGAGGTCAACCTGAACTAAATACATGTTGAAATGTGTGCATAAGTCCTTTGGTTTAGGCGTGACACTCATTTTCAGTTTTTATTGCTTTAAATGCACTTTCAGTCCGAGTTGAGCCGTTTTTTTACTTTGAATGTATCTTCATAGGAATAAGTTGTGTAGTCAAATTAATGCTCATTTAGGCTTCAGGACGTCAACCTGAACTAAATACATGTTGAAATGTGTGCATAAGTCCTTTGGTTTAGGCGTGACACTCATTTTCAGTTTTTATTGCTTTAAATGCACTTTCAGTCCGAGTTGAGCCGTTTTTTTACTTTGAATGTACCTTCATAGGAATGAGTTGTGTAGTCAAATTAATGCTCATTTAGGCTTCAGAATGTCAACTGAACTAAATACATGTTGAAATGTGTGCATAAGTCCTTTGGTTTAGGCGTGACACTCATTTTGAGTTTTTATTGCTTTAAATGCACTTTCAGTCCGAGTTGAGCCCGTTTTTTTACTTTGAATGTATCTTCATAGGAATAAGTTGTGTAGTCAAATTAATGGTGATTTAGGCTTCAGGAGGTCAACCTGAACTAAATACATGTTGAAATGTGTGCATAAGTGCTTTGGTTTAGGCGTGACACTCATTTTCAGTTTTTATTGCTTTAAATGCACTTTCAGGCCTAGTTGAGCACGTTTTGTGACTTTGAATGTACCTTCATAGGAATGAGTTGTGTAGTCAAATTAATGCTCATTTAGGCTTCAGGAGGTCAACCTGAACTAAATACATGTTGAAATGTGTGCATAAGTCCTTTGGTTTAGGCGTGACACTCATTTTCAGTTTTTATTGCTTTAAATGCACTTTCAGTCCGAGTTGAGCCGTTTTTGTACTTTGAATGTATCTTCATAGGAATAAGTTGTGTAGTCAAATTAATGCTCATTTAGGCTTCAGAATGTCAACCTGAACTAAATGTTGAAATGTGTGCATAAGTCCTTTGGTTTAGGCGTGACACTCATTTTGAGTTTTTATTGCTTTAAATGCACTTTCAGGCCTAGTTGAGCACGTTTTGTGACTTTGAATGTATCTTCATAGGAATAAGTTGTGTAGTCAAATTAATGGTGATTTAGGCTTCAGGAGGTCAACCTGAACTAAATACATGTTGAAATGTGTGCATAAGTCCTTTGGTTTAGGCGTGACACTCATTTTCAGTTTTTATTGCTTTAAATGCACTTTCAGGCCTAGTTGAGCACGTTTTGTGACTTTGAATGTACCTTCATAGGAATGAGTTGTGTAGTCAAATTAATGCTCATTTAGGCTTCAGGAGGTCAACCTGAACTAAATACATGTTGAAATGTGTGCATAAGTCCTTTGGTTTAGGCGTGACACTCATTTTCAGTTTTTATTGCTTTAAATGCACTTTCAGTCCGAGTTGAGCCGTTTTTTTACTTTGAATGTATCTTCATAGGAATAAGTTGTGTAGTCAAATTAATGCTCATTTAGGCTTCAGAATGTCAACCTGAACTAAATACATGTTGAAATGTGTGCATAAGTCCTTTGGTTTAGGCGTGACACTCATTTTGAGTTTTTATTGCTTTAAATGCACTTTCAGGCCTAGTTGAGCACGTTTTGTGACTTTGAATGTACCTTCATAGGAATGAGTTGTGTAGTCAAATAAATGCTCATTTAGGCTTCAGGAGGTCAACCTGAACTAAATACATGTTGAAATGTGTGCATAAGTCCTTTGGTTTAGGCGTGACACTCATTTTCAGTTTTTATTGCTTTAAATGCACTTTCAGTCCGAGTTGAGCCCGTTTTTTTACTTTGAATGTTCCTTCATAGGAATAAGTTGTGTAGTCAAATTAATGCTCATTTAGGCTTCAGGAGGTCAACCTGAACTAAATACATGTTGAAATGTGTGCATAAGTCCTTTGGTTTAGGCGTGACACTCATTTTCAGTTTTTATTGCTTTAAATGCACTTTCAGTCGGAGTTGAGCCCGTTTTTTTACTTTGAATGTATCTTCATAGGAATAAGTTGTGTAGTCAAATTAATGGCGATTTAGGCTTCAGGAGGTCAACCTGAACTAAATACATGTTGAAATGTGTGCATAAGTCCTTTGGTTTAGGCGTGACACTCATTTTTGAGTTTTTAGTGCTTTAAATGCACTTTCAGGCCTAGTTGAGCACGTTTTGTGACTTTGAATGTACCTTCATAGGAATGAGTTGTGTAGTCAAATTAATGCTCATTTAGGCTTCAGGAGGTCAACCTGAACTAAATACATGTTGAAATGTGTGCATAAGTACTTTGGTTTAGGCGTGACACTCATTTTGAGTTTTTATTGCTTTAAATGCACTTTCAGTCGGAGTTGAGCCCGTTTTTTTACTTTGAATGTATCTTCATAGGAATAAGTTGTGTAGTCAAATTAATGCTCATTTAGGCTTCAGAATGTCAACCTGAACTAAATACATGTTGAAATGTGTGCATAAGTCCTTTGGTTTAGGCGTGACACTCATTTTGAGTTTTTATTGCTTTAAATGCACTTTCAGGCCTAGTTGAGCACGTTTTGTGACTTTTAATGTACCTTCATAGGAATGAGTTGTGTAGTCAAATTAATGCTCATTTAGGCTTCAGGAGGTCAACCTGAACTAAATACATGTTGAAATGTGTGCATAAGTCCTTTGGTTTAGGCGTGACACTCATTTTGAGTTTTTATTGCTTTAAATGCACTTTCAGGCCGAGTAGAGCACGTTTCTGAGTTTGAATGTATCTTCATAGGAATGAGTTGTGTGATCAAATTAATGGAGATTTAGGCTTCAGGAGGTCAACCTGAACTAAATACATGTTGAAATGTGTGCATAAGTCCTTTGGTTTAGGCGTGACACTCATTTTCAGTTTTTATTGCTTTAAATGCACTTTCAGTCGGAGTTGAGCCCGTTTTTTTACTTTGAATGTATCTTCATAGGAATAAGTTGTGTAGTCAAATTAATGGCGATTTAGGCTTCAGGAGGTCAACCTGAACTAAATACATGTTGAAATGTGTGCATAAGTCCTTTGGTTTAGGCGTGACACTCATTTTTGAGTTTTTAGTGCTTTAAATGCACTTTCAGGCCTAGTTGAGCACGTTTTGTGACTTTGAATGTACCTTCATAGGAATGAGTTGTGTAGTCAAATTAATGCTCATTTAGGCTTCAGGAGGTCAACCTGAACTAAATAAATGTTGAAATGTGTGCATAAGTCATTTGGTCTAGGCGTGACACTCATTATGAACCATTGATGAAATAAGTTTTATTTTTAAAAAAGCCAAAAAATGTGAAAGGGACGAAATTACAAATGTCCTGTGTGTTTCACATAGAGTACATACAGGCCAGCGATCCCGCTCCCTCTCTTTCTCTGTGACACACACGCTTCCGAGCGCGCCAGCACGCAGCAAGCACACACACAAACGCACGCACACACACTCACACAAACGTACGCACAGACGAGCACGTATCGTAAACAACACACCAACGATGATTTAGATCAAAGAAACACTCACACATGTATGGGCACAGGATCACGCGCGCGCAAACACACACACAAACTCATGAGAGGCACACACATCCGCACACGCTACGCATGTAAACAACATTTGGACACTGATTGAAGATCAGAGACTAACCCACGTGGAAGACTGAAAGATGCACAGCCAATCACCTAGGCTTTGCATCTTTTCACCTCCCCCTGCTCTCACACCACGTGGGCTAGATCCACTCGGGCTGTCATTGGTGGACGTCGTCGGTGTCAGAACAAATCAAGTGCAAGCAAAATTTAAAACCTCTGAGTAATTCGTCATTTTTATCCGAATACAGTACTTTTTTGGGGGGGGGGGTGCGCACAACACACACACGCACGCACCCACACAAACACACACAAACACACGCACACACTTACACACTCTCACACACGCACGCACACATACACTAGCAAGCATCGGAAACAACACTTTAGACCAGGCATGTCCAAAGTCCGGCCCGGGGGCCAAATCCGGCCCGCGGTCGAATTTCATCCGGCCCTCGGCCCCTGTCATAAAATCAGTGCCGTCTGGCCCGCAGGTTGGGCGCAATGGAACACGTGTTGCATTGACTGAGGTCTCGTAGACTGGTGAGTGATGTTTCATAGAGTACTGCTTCCCTCTAGTGGCTAAATGAGTAATAGCATTCACTAAATGAGTAATAGCATTTAGACACTAGAGGGCATCACTCACGAGTTAACAAGACATCACTCCGTGTTTATATTGACTGATGTTCTCCCCGGGCTGGCGTGGGTTTTCTCCGGGTGCTCCGGTTTCCTCCCACATTCCAAAAACATGCGTGGCAGGCTGATTGAACACTCTAAATTGTCCCTAGTTGTGAGTGTGAGTGCGAATGGTTGTTTGTTTCTGTGTGCCCTGCGATTGGCTGGCAACCGATTCAGGGTGTCGCCCGCCTACTGCCCGAAGACAGCTGGGATAGGCTCCAGCACCCCCCGCGACCCTAGTGAGGATCAAGCGGCTCGGAAGATGAATGAATAAATGAATGTCATATTTCAAATGATCCTTGCAGTTGTGGATATGTGTATTGCTTGTTCATTTCCCTGTTGTTCGAGTCAAAGGTTTTGTGACTATTGAAAAGTCATGGTGATACATTTCATGTTTTAAATCAATTTGCACTCAGGAGACTTCTGTTTAAGAAAAAGTCAAGTGAATAAGCAGTTGCATGTGATATACCGGTTTCAAATGAACCAAAAGAAATTCTTAAGATTGTTGAAATTAAAATAAAAATGGAAATGTGAAACAGACTGGCTTACTAAAATTTCTTGAACAATATTGTTGTTCAATGTAAAGAATGTCAGCCAAGGTCGGCCCCCCGACATTTTACCACATAAAATCTGGCCCCCTTGGCAAAAAGTTTGGACACCCCTGCTTTAGACGTTGAAATGTGTGCAGACGTCCTTTGGTTTAGGCATGACACTCAATTTTAGTTTTTATTGATTCAAATGCATTTTCAGACAGAGCAGGGCACTTACTGACTTTGAATGTATCTTCATGGGAATGAGTTGTGTGATCAAATTAATGCTCATTTAGGCTTCAGGAGGTCAACCTAAACTAAATACATGTTGAAATGTGTGCATAAGTCCTTTGATTTAGGCGTGAAACTCATTTTGAGATTTTATTGCTTTAAATGCACTTTCAGGCCTAGTTGAGCCCGTTTTTTTACTTTGAATGTATCTTCATAGGAATAAGTTGTGTAGTCAAATTAATGCTCATTTAGGCTTCAGGACGTCAACCTGAACTAAATACATGTTGAAATGTGTGCATAACTCCTACTTTGGCATCCCTTCACTGGCTCCCCATTCATTTTAGAATTATTTTTAAGATCCTGCTCTTTGTTTTCAAATCTCTGAATAATCTCGCGCCACCTTACCTCTCTGAGCTCATACGCCCCTACACCCCTGCCCGGCGCCTCAGGTCTGTGGACCAGTCTTTGCTAGACGTACCAAGAACTAAACTGAGGCTCAGAGGGGATCGAGCCTTTTCTGTTGCTGGTCCATCTCTCTGGAATGACCTCCCACTGAACATTCGGCAAGCCTCCTCGCTGCCCATCTTTAAATCCCTCCTCAAAACTCACTTGTATTCTTTGGCGTTTGACTCAGTATGACTTAGATTTGCTATTGTTTTTACTGCTTGGTGCTTTCTACCGCCTGTCAAGTTGAGCCCGAGGCGATGAGAAATCGCCTCGTGCACAACAGAGAAAAACGAGGTGGATCCCCGGAGAAGCAGACAACGAAAAGATCTTGTGAGAACAAAGGGGGTTTTAATAAAGAACAAAAGGAGCCCGAACAGGGAAAACGGTAACAGAAAACGCTGGTCAAATAAGGACCAGGAAAAAATAAGGAAGACAACCGAAAACGCTCGCGAAACGATAAAGGGCGAGGAACTACCGAGATAACAATTCGATCACAATAAGAAGTACGCGAAGATTGGGGCCGTAAGGCAATAGGGCAGCGAGAAGTAGTCAAACGACGAGAATAGCAAATAGAGAGCAATGGCACGGTAAGGAATTCTCCGGCAGTGAGATGACTGCCGGAGTCGCCTAATAAAGGCACGTAATCAGCCCGAAATAACGGGCAGGTGTGCCGAACAGGTGGCGGGAGAACCCGCCACCTGCTGGCGAGCACGCGACGTGACAGTACCCCCCCCTCAATGGACGCCTCCCGGCGGACTACCCGGTTTGGACGGATGAGCAGTGTGGAAGTCGCGCAGAAGGGACGGGTCAAGGATCCAGGAGCGAGGCACCCATTGCCGCTCCTCCGGCCCGTAGCCCTCCCAATCGACCAGGTACTGGAAGCCCTTGCCCCTGCGCCGAGAGTCCAGGATGGCACGAACCGTGTACACCGGGTCCCCGTCGACCACCCGCGGGGGCGGCGGCGGAGCGGGAGGGGGCGCCAAGGCGCTGGAAGACACAGGCTTGAGCAGGGAGACGTGGAACACGGGGTGGACCTTCATGGAGGCCGGCAGCCGGAGCCTGACCGCGACGGGGCTGATGACGGCCTCGACCTCGAACGGGCCAGCGAACCGGGGCCCCAGTTTGGCAGACGAGCCGGCCAGGCGAAGATCCCTCGCAGCCAGCCACACCTTATCTCCCACCGCATATGAGGGCGCCGGGCGCCGACGACGATCAGCGATCCGCCGGTTCCGGGACGCAGTGCGGGACAACGCAGCCCGGGCCTCCCTCCACACGTGATGGGCCCGCTTAAGGTGGTGCTGCACGGAGGGGACCTCCACCTGCCCCTCCTGGGACGGGAACAGCGGTGGCTGGTAACCGTAGGCTGTCATGAACGGCGATCTGCCTGTAGCGGAGGAGACGAGAGTGTTGTGGGCATATTCCACCCAGGGCAGGTGGTCGGCCCAGGATGCCGGACGGTGGAGACAAACACAGCGGAGGGCCGCCCCCAGATCCTGGTTGGCGCGCTCAGCCTGTCCATTGGACTGAGGGTGGTACCCCGAGGTCAGGCTGGCCGTAGCTCCGAGGGACCGGCAGAACCGCTTCCAGACGCGGGACACAAACTGGGGCCCCCGATCTGACACGATGTCCGCCGGAATGCCGTGGAGACGGAAGACGTGCTGGATGAGGAGGTTGGCGGTCTCCAGCGCCGACGGCAACCTGGACAAGGGCACAAAGTGAGCGGCCTTGGAGAAGCGGTCCACGATCGTGAGCACGACCGTCCGGCCCCGGGAAGGCGGTAGGCCCGTGACGAAGTCCACAGCGATGTGAGACCACGGGCGAGGAGGAATGGGCAGCGGCTGGAGCAGTCCCGCCGGAGGTTGATGCGACGACTTGCCGCAGGCGCAGGAGGTGCAGGCCTTGACGAACTCCGTCGCGTCGCGGCGGAGCTCCGGCCACCAGAAACGCTGGGCGACGAGCTGCACAGTCCGGTTCACCCCGGGATGACACGCCACCTTGGACCCATGTCCCCACTGCAGGACCTCCGAACGGAGGGCAGGAGGCACGAACAGCCTCCCTGCTGGGCACCCCGCCGGCACCTGCACCCCCACCAGGGCGGACAGGATCCGCTGCTCAATCTCCCACTGGACGGCCCCCACTATGCACTGGGTCGGGAGGATGGTCTCCGGGGAACGGTCCCTCCCCGCAGGTTCGTGGAGCCGGGAAAGGGCGTCAGGCTTAGTGTTCTTAGATCCGGGGGAATAGGTGAGAACGAAGTCGAACCTGGTGAGGAAGAGGGCCCACCGGGCCTGACGGGCGTTAAGTCTCTTCGCGGAGCGGAGATAGGCGAGGTTCTTATGGTCCGTGTACACGGTAAAAGGTTCCTTAGCCCCCTCGAGCCAGTGCCGCCACTCCTGTAAGGCGGTGACCACAGCCAACAGTTCCCGGTTGCCCACGTCGTAGTTCGACTCGGCGGCACTGAGTCGACGGGAGAAGAAGGCGCAGGGGTGCAGCTTCTGGTCGACTGGGGAGCGTTGGGACAGCACCGCACCCACCCCTGAATCCGAGGCGTCCACCTCTACGACGAAAGGGCGGTCAGGGTCAGGATGTTGCAGAACCGGGGGACTAGTGAACGCCGCCTTAAGACGAGCGAACGCCGCATCCGCGGCGGGGTCCCACTTAAAAGGGATCTTGGTCGAAGTAAGGCGGGTTAGGGGAAGCGCCATCTGGCTGTAACCACGGATGAAACGCCTATAGAAGTTGGCGAACCCCAAGAAGCGCTGCAGTTCCTTACGGTTGGACGGGACCGGCCATTCAGTGACCGCACGCGTCTTAATGGGGTCCGCCCGTAGCTTGCCCTGTTCTATAATGAACCCCAGGAAGGAGATGACGGGAACATGGAACTCACACTTTTCTGCCTTGACGAAGAGCCGGTTCTCGAGCAAACGTTGTAGCACCAGCCGAACATGTTGCCGGTGCTCATGCAGAGAACGAGAAAAAATTAAAATGTCGTCAAGATAAACGAAACAGAAGATGTTGATCATGTCCCGGAGCACGTCATTAATGAGGTTCTGGAAGACGGCAGGTGCGTTTGTGAGGCCAAAAGGCATCACAAGATATTCGAAATGGCCCAGGGGGGTCTTAAATGCTGTTTTCCACTCGTCTCCCTCACGAATACGGACCAGATGGTAAGCGCTACGTAAATCGAGTTTGGAGAAGACGGTGGCAGATTGCAGTGGAGCGAAGGCGGAGTCTATCAGGGGTAAGGGGTATTTGTTCTTTATGGTAATTTCGTTCAACCCCCGATAGTCCACGCAGGGCCGTAGGGACTTATCCTTCTTCCCCACGAAGAAAAAACCCGCCCCTAACGGTGAGCGCGAAGGTCTGATGAGACCTGCAGCGAGCGAGCTGTTTATATATTCTGTTAACGCCTCACGCTCGGGCCGGGATACCTGATACAGCCGCGAGGTCGGCAACGGGGCGCCCGCCTGCAGGTCTATCGCGCAATCGTAGGGGCGGTGTGGGGGCAAGGAGCGCGCGCGATCCTCGCTAAAAACCTCCTTAAGATCCCGATAGCATTCCGGCACTCCGTCAAGGCAGATCTCCTCGGGGGGAGTAACGCGTTCGTGCCTCCCGACGGCAGACTGTAGGCAGTGCTGGTAGCAATAATCGCTCCAACTATCGATAGCGGGGCGCGCCCATGAGATCACCGGGTTATGCGTCTGCAGCCAGGGTAATCCGAGGATGATCGGGGCGTTCCGGGACCGCATAACATAAAAACGACGATGCTCAATATGATTACCGGATAACACAAGTTTTAGCGGCTCCGTTCGATGTGTTACTACCGCCAGGAGACGCCCATCCAGATCACGCACCCGCTTCGCAACAACCAACTCCTCTAAGAAGCACCCGAGTTCGGACGCGAGATTAGTGTCCATCAAACAGTCATCTGCCCCTGAGTCTACCAGGGCCCGAACCCGTCTTGACCGGGACTCGCCGAATACCTCCGCCTCGAGCTCGAGTCTATTAGGGTGTCCTGGTCGCTTATCGACTCGCCTAGACTCGGAGGGTGACGCGCGAGGTCGTGACTCACAGTAATCGGGAGGAGCGTGGAAAGACGATCCCGGATAGCTGGTTGTGGCGCGGGAGGGTGGTTGTGCGCCGTCAGGTGTAGCATGGTCCCGGCGACGGCGCCTTCCTTCCTCCGCGCCACCGTCTTTGCCGCCCAACTGCATCGGCTCCTCCGCGGATGCTGTCTCCCGGCCCCGGGAGTGCTCGCCGGGCCCCCGATATTCCTCACGGTACGGGAGACGTCGAGACGGGTACCGATCACCTCCTCGCTCCCGACCCCGTTCCCTCAGGCGATTGTCCATAAGGAGGGAGAGGTCGATCAGCTCCTCCAAGTCCGTGCTGTGATCGCGAGTAGCCAGCTCATCCTTGAGCTGCGTGTTGAGACCCCGGCGAAACAGTCCACACAGGGCCCGATCGTCGTACCCGCTCTGCGCGGCCAGGATCCGGAACTCGATGGAGTAGTCAGCGACCGAACGCCTGCCCTGCTGCAGGGCGAGCAGCCGCCCCTCCGCCTCTCTGCCCCGCACGGGATGGTGGAACACCCGACGGAAGGCTGCCACGAAGTCAGGATAGGAGGTGCGGAGATTCGGCTTTGCGTCGCTGGTCGCGATTGCCCACGATGCCGCCGGACCTGTCAAGAGACTCATGATATAAGCCACCTTGGCGGCGTCAGTGGCATAGGAGGACGGCTGTTGGTCGAATATGAGCGAGCAATTGTGTAGGAAGTGTCCACACTGCCCGTGCTCACCCCCGTAACGAGGGGGATGTGGAAGCGAGGGCTCCCTCGACATAGTAGGGTACGAGGAGGGAGCCTCCTCCACCCGAATAAGGCGAGGTTCGAGATCATCGAACCGATGAGCCAGCATGGAGACCGCGCCGTTGAGTTCCGTAAGGGCTTGGCTGTGCTGACTCATTTGCCGCTCTTGTCGAGCAAGAGCGGACAAGATCTTTTCGGCGTCTACGGGATCCATGGTGGCCGGAGAATTCTGTCAAGTTGAGCCCGAGGCGATGAGAAATCGCCTCGTGCACAACAGAGAAAAACGAGGTGGATCCCCGGAGAAGCAGACAACGAAAAGATCTTGTGAGAACAAAGGGGGTTTTAATAAAGAACAAAAGGAGCCCGAACAGGGAAAACGGTAACAGAAAACGCTGGTCAAATAAGGACCAGGAAAAAATAAGGAAGACAACCGAAAACGCTCGCGAAACGATAAAGGGCGAGGAACTACCGAGATAACAATTCGATCACAATAAGAAGTACGCGAAGATTGGGGCCGTAAGGCAATAGGGCAGCGAGAAGTAGTCAAACGACGAGAATAGCAAATAGAGAGCAATGGCACGGTAAGGAATTCTCCGGCAGTGAGATGACTGCCGGAGTCGCCTAATAAAGGCACGTAATCAGCCCGAAATAACGGGCAGGTGTGCCGAACAGGTGGCGGGAGAACCCGCCACCTGCTGGCGAGCACGCGACGTGACACCGCCTTATTACTTATTACTTATTACTGATTCGTCTTACTGTTTATTGTATATGTTAAATCGCTCCATGTACAGCACTTTGTATGCAGCGATGGCTGTTTGAAAGTGCTCTATAAATACTGTTGACTTGACTTGACTTGACATAAGTCCTTTGGTTTAGGCGTGACACTCATTTTCAGTTTTTATTGCTTTAAATGCACTTTCAGTCCGAGTTGAGCCGTTTTTTTACTTTGAATGTATCTTCATAGGAATAAGTTGTGTAGTCAAATGAATGCTCATTTAGGCTTCAGAATGTCAACTGAACTAAATACATGTTGAAATGTGTGCATAAGTCCTTTGGTTTAGGCGTGACACTCATTTTGAGTTTTTATTGCTTTAAATGCACTTTCAGGCCTAGTTGAGCACGTTTTGTGACTTTGAATGTACCTTCATAGGAATGAGTTTTGTAGTCAAATAAATGCTCATTTAGGCTTCAGGAGGTCAACCTGAACTAAATACATGTTGAAATGTGTGCATAAGTCCTTTGGTTTAGGCGTGACACTCATTTTCAGTTTTTATTGCTTTAAATCACTTTCAGTCCGAGTTGAGCCCGTTTTTTTACTTTGAATGTTCCTTCATAGGAATAAGTTGTGTAGTCAAATTAATGCTCATTTAGGCTTCAGGAGGTCAACCTGAACTAAATACATGTTGAAATGTGTGCATAAGTCCTTTGGTTTAGGCGTGACACTCATTTTCAGTTTTTATTGCTTTAAATGCACTTTCAGTCGGAGTTGAGCCCGTTTTTTTACTTTGAATGTATCTTCATAGGAATAAGTTGTGTAGTCAAATTAATGCTCATTTAGGCTTCAGAATGTCAACCTGAACTAAATACATGTTGAAATGTGTGCATAAGTCCTTTGGTTTAGGCGTGACACTCATTTTGAGTTTTTATTGCTTTAAATGCACTTTCAGGCCGAGTAGAGCACGTTTCTGAGTTTGAATGTATCTTCATAGGAATGAGTTGTGTGATCAAATTAATGGTGATTTAGGCTTCAGGAGGTCAACCTGAACTAAATACATGTTGAAATGTGTGTATAAGTCCTTTGGTTTAGGCGTGACACTCATTTTCAGTTTTTATTGCTTTAAATGCACTTTCAGTCCGAGTTGAGCCGTTTTTTTACTTTGAATGTATCTTCATAGGAATGAGTTGTGTAGTCAAATTAATGCTCATTTAGGCTTCAGGAGGTCAACCTGAACTAAATACATGTTGAAATGTGTGCATAAGTCCTTTGGTTTAGGCGTGACACTCATTTTCAGTTTTTATTGCTTTAAATGCACTTTCAGTCCGAGTTGAGTCCGTTTTTTTACTTTGAATGTATCTTCATAGGATTAAGTTGTGTAGTCAAATTAATGGTGATTTAGGCTTCAGGAGGTCAATCTGAACTAAATACATGTTGAAATGTGTGCGTAAGTCCTTTGGTTTAGGCGTGACACTCATTTTGAGTTTTTATTGCTTTAAATGCACTTTCAGGCCTAGTTGAGCACGTTTTGTGACTTTGAATGTACCTTCATAGGAATGAGTTGTGTAGTCAAATTAATGCTCATTTAGGCTTCAGGAGGTCAACCTGAACTAAATACATGTTGAAATGTGTGCATAAGTCCTTTGGTTTAGGCGTGACACTCATTTTTGAGTTTTTAGTGCTTTAAATGCACTTTCAGGCCTAGTTGAGCACGTTTTGTGACTTTGAATGTACGTTCATAGGAATGAGTTGTGTAGTCAAATTAATGCTCATTTAGGCTTCAGGAGGTCAACCTGAACTAAATAAATGTTGAAATGTGTGCATAAGTCATTTGGTCTAGGCGTGAGACTCATTATGAACCATTGATGAAATAAGTTTTATTTTTAAAAAAGCCAAAAAATGTGAAAGGGACGAAATTACAAATGTCCTGTGTGTTTCACATAGAGTACATACAGGCCAGCGATCCCGCTCCCTCTCTTTCTCTGTGACACACACGCTTCCGAGCGCGCCAGCACGCAGCAAGCACACACACAAACGCACGCACACACACTCACACAAACGTACGCACAGACGAGCACGTATCGTAAACAACACACCAACGATGATTTAGATCAAAGAAACACTCACACATGTATGGGCACACGATCACGCGCGCGCAAACACACACACAAACTCATGAGAGGCACACACATCCGCACACGCTACGCATGTAAATAACATTTGGACACTGATTGAAGATCAAAGACTAACCCACGTGGAAGACTGAAAGATGCACATCCAATCACCTAGGCTTTGCATCTTTTCACCTCCCCCTGCTCTCACACCACGTGGGCTAGATCCACTCGGGCTGTCATTGGTGGACGTCGTCGGTGTCAGAACAAATCAAGTGCAAGCAAAAGTTAAAACCTCTGAGTAATTCGTCATTTTTATCCGAATACAGTACTTTTTTGGGGGGGGGGGGTGCGCACAACACACACACGCACGCACCCACACAAACACACACAAACACACGCACACACTTACACACTCTCACACACGCACGCACACATACACTAGCAGGCATCGGAAACAACACTTTAGACGTTGAAATGTGTGCAGACGTCCTTTGGTTTAGGCATGACACTCAATTTTAGTTTTTATTGATTCAAATGCATTTTCAGACAGAGCAGGGCACTTGCTGACTTTGAATGTATCTTCATGGGAATGAGTTGTGTGATCAAATTAATGCTCATTTAGGCTTCAGGAGGTCAACCTAAACTAAATACATGTTGAAATGTGTGCATAAGTCCTTTGGTTTAGGCGTGACACTCATTTTCAGTTTTTATTGCTTTAAATGCACTTTCAGTCCGAGTTGAGCCCGTTTTTTTACTTTGAATGTTCCTTCATAGGAATGAGTTGTGTAGTCAAATTAATGCTCATTTAGGCTTCAGGAGGTCAACCTGAACTAAATACATGTTGAAATGTGTGCATAAGGCCTTTGGTTTAGGCGTGAAACTCATTTTGAGATTTTATTGCTTTAAATGCACTTTCAGGCCTAGTTGAGCACGTTTTGTGACTTTGAATGTACCTTCATAGGAATGAGTTGTGTAGTCAAATTATACTCATTTAGGCTTCAGGAGGTCAACCTGAACTAAATACATGTTGAAATGTGTGCATAAGTCCTTTGGTTTAGGCGTGACACTCATTTTCAGTTTTTATTGCTTTAAATGCATTTTCAGGCCGAGTAGAGCACGTTTTTTTACTTTGAATGTATCTTCATAGGAATAAGTTGTGTAGTCAAATTAATGCTCATTTAGGCTTCAGGACGTCAACCTGAACTAAATACATGTTGAAATGTGTGCATAAGTCCTTTGGTTTAGGCGTGACACTCATTTTCAGTTTTTATTGCTTTAAATGCACTTTCAGTCCGAGTTGAGCCCGTTTTTTTACTTTGAATGTATCTTCATAGGATTAAGTTGTGAAGTCAAATTAATGGTGATTTAGGCTTCAGGAGGTCAACCTGAACTAAATACATGTTGAAATGTGTGCATAAGTCCTTTGGTTTAGGCGTGACACTCATTTTGAGTTTTTATTGCTTTAAATGCACTTTCAGGCCTAGTTGAGCACGTTTTGTGACTTTGAATGTACCTTCATAGGAATGAGTTGTGTAGTCAAATTAATGCTCATTTAGGCTTCAGGAGGTCAACCTGAACTAAATACATGTTGAAATGTGTGCATAAGTCCTTTGGTTTAGGCGTGACACTCATTTTCAGTTTTTATTGCTTTAAATGCACTTTCAGTCCGAGTTGAGCCGTTTTTTTACTTTGAATGTATCTTCATAGGAATAAGTTGTGTAGTCAAATTAATGCTCATTTAGGCTTCAGAATGTCAACCTGAACTAAATACATGTTGAAATGTGTGCATAAGTCCTTTGGTTTAGGCGTGACACTCATTTTGAGTTTTTATTGCTTTAAATGCACTTTCAGGCCTAGTTGAGCACGTTTTGTGACTTTTAATGTACCTTCATAGGAATGAGTTGTGTAGTCAAATTAATGCTCATTTAGGCTTCAGGAGGTCAACCTGAACTAAATACATGTTGAAATGTGTGCATAAGTCCTTTGGTTTAGGCGTGACACTCATTTTGAGTTTTTATTGCTTTAAATGCACTTTCAGGCCGAGTAGAGCACGTTTCTGAGTTTGAATGTATCTTCATAGGAATGAGTTGTGTGATCAAATTAATGGTGATTTAGGCTTCAGGAGGTCAACCTGAACTAAATACATGTTGAAGTGTGTGTATAAGTCCTTTGGTTTAGGCGTGACACTCATTTTGAGTTTTTATTGCTTTAAATGCACTTTCAGGCCGAGTAGAGCACGTTTCTGAGTTTGAATGTATCTTCATAGGAATGAGTTGTGTGATCAAATTAATGGTGATTTAGGCTTCAGGAGGTCAACCTGAACTAAATACATGTTGAAATGTGTGCATAAGTCCTTTGGTTTAGGCGTGACACTCATTTTTGAGTTTTTATTGCTTTAAATGCACTTTCAGGCCTAGTTGAGCACGTTTTGTGACTTTGAATGTACCTTCATAGGAATGAGTTGTGTAGTCAAATTAATGCTCATTTAGGCTTCAGGAGGTCAACCTGAACTAAATACATGTTGAAATGTGTGCATAAGTCCTTTGGTTTAGGCGTGACACTCATTTTCAGTTTTTATTGCTTTAAATGCACTTTCAGTCCGAGTTGAGCCGTTTTTTTACTTTGAATGTATCTTCATAGGAATAAGTTGTGTAGTCAAATTAATGCTCATTTAGGCTTCAGAATGTCAACCTGAACTAAATACATGTTGAAATGTGTGCATAAGTCCTTTGGTTTAGGCGTGACACTCATTTTGAGTTTTTATTGCTTTAAATGCACTTTCAGGCCTAGTTGAGCACGTTTTGTGACTTTGAATGTACCTTCATAGGAATGAGTTGTGTAGTCAAATTAATGCTCATTTAGGCTTCAGGAGGTCAACCTGAACTAAATACATGTTGAAATGTGTGCATAAGTCTTTGGTTTAGGTGTGACACTCATTTTCAGTTTTTATTGCTTTAAATGCACTTTCAGTCCGAGTTGAGTCCGTTTTTTTACTTTGAATGTATCTTCATAGGATTAAGTTGTGTAGTCAAATTAATGGTGATTTAGGCTTCAGGAGGTCAATCTGAACTAAATACATGTTGAAATGTGTGCATAAGTCCTTTGGTTTAGGCGTGACACTCATTTTGAGTTTTTATTGCTTTAAATGCACTTTCAGGCCTAGTTGAGCACGTTTTGTGACTTTGAATGTACCTTCATAGGAATGAGTTGTGTAGTCAAATTAATGCTCATTTAGGCTTCAGGAGGTCAACCTGAACTAAATACATGTTGAAATGTGTGCATAAGTCCTTTGGTTTAGGCGTGACACTCATTTTCAGTTTTTATTGCTTTAAATGCACTTTCAGTCCGAGTTGAGCCGTTTTTTTACTTTGAATGTATCTTCATAGGAATAAGTTGTGTAGTCAAATTAATGCTCATTTGGGCTTCAGAATGTCAACCTGAACTAAATACATGTTGAAATGTGTGCATAAGTCCTTTGGTTTAGGCGTGACACTCATTTTGAGTTTTTATTGCTTTAAATGCACTTTCAGGCCTAGTTGAGCACGTTTTGTGACTTTGAATGTACCTTCATAGGAATGAGTTGTGTAGTCAAATTAATGCTCATTTAGGCTTGAGGAGGTCAACCTGAACTAAATACATGTTGAAATGTGTGCATAAGTCCTTTGGTTTAGGCGTGACACTCATTTTCAGTTTATATTGCTTTAAATGCACTTTCAGTCCGAGTTGAGCCGTTTTTTTACTTTGAATGTATCTTCATAGGAATAAGTTGTGTAGTCAAATTAATGCTCATTTAGGCTTCAGAATGTCAACCTGAACTAAATACATGTTGAAATGTGTGCATAAGTCCTTTGGTTTAGGCGTGACACTCATTTTGAGTTTTTAGTGCTTTAAATGCACTTTCAGGCCTAGTTGAGCACGTTTTGTGACTTTGAATGTACCTTCATAGGAATGAGTTGTGTAGTCAAATCAATGCTCATTTAGGCTTCAGGAGGTCAACCTGAACTAAATACATGTTGAAATGTGTGCATAAGGCCTTTGGTTTAGGCGCGACACTCATTTTGAGTTTTTATTGCTTTAAATGCATTTTCAGGCCGAGTAGAGCACGTTTTTTTACTTTGAATGTATCTTCATAGGAATAAGTTGTGTAGTCAAATTAATGCTCATTTAGGCTTCAGGAGGTCAACCTGAACTAAATACATGTTGAAATGTGTGCATAAGTCCTTTGGTTTAGGCGTGACACTCATTTTGAGTTTTTATTGCTTTAAATGCACTTTCAGGCCGAGTTGAGCACGTTTTGTGACTTTGAATGTACCTTCATAGGAATGAGTTGTGTAGTCAAATAAATGCTCATTTAGGCTTCAGGAGGTCAACCTGAACTAAATACATGTTGAAATGTGTGCATAAGTCCTTTGGTTTAGGCGTGACACTCATTTTGAGTTTTTATTGCTTTAAATGCACTTTCAGTCCGAGTTGAGCCCGTTTTTTTACTTTGAATGTATCTTCATAGGATTAAGTTGTGTAGTCAAATTAATGGTGATTTAGGCTTCAGGAGGTCAACCTGAACTAAATACATGTTGAAATGTGTGCATAAGTCCTTTGGTTTAGGCGTGACACTCATTTTCAGTTTTTATTGCTTTAAATGCACTTTCAGTCCGAGTTGAGCCGTTTTTTTACTTTGAATGTATCTTCATAGGAATAAGTTGTGTAGTCAAATTAATGCTCATTTAGGCTTCAGAATGTCAACCTGAACTAAATACATGTTGAAATGTGTGCATAAGTCCTTTGGTTTAGGCGTGACACTCATTTTGAGTTTTTATTGCTTTAAATGCACTTTCAGGCCTAGTTGAGCACGTTTTGTGACTTTGAATGTACCTTCATAGGAATCAGTTGTGTAGTCAAATTAATGCTCATTTAGGCTTCAGGAGGTCAACCTGAACTAAATACATGTTGAAATGTGTGCATAAGTCCTTTGGTTTAGGCGTGACACTCCTTTTGAGTTTTTATTGCTTTAAATGCACTTTCAGGCCTAGTTGAGCACATTTTGTGACTTTGAATGTACCTTCATAGGAATGAGTTGTGTAGTCAAATTAATGCCCATTTAGGCTTCAGGAGGTCAACCTGAACTAAATACATGTTGAAATGTGTGCATAAGTCCTTTGGTTTAGGCGTGACACTCATTTTCAGTTTTTATTGCTTTAAATGCACTTTCAGTCCGAGTTGAGCCGTTTTTTTACTTTGAATGTACCTTCATAGGAATGAGTTGTGTAGTCAAATTAATGCTCATTTAGGCTTCAGAATGTCAACTGAACTAAATACATGTTGAAATGTGTGCATAAGTCCTTTGGTTTAGGCGTGACACTCATTTTGAGTTTTTATTGCTTTAAATGCACTTTCAGGCCTAGTTGAGCACGTTTTGTGACTTTGAATGTACCTTCATAGGAATGAGTTGTGTAGTCAAATAAATGCTCATTTAGGCTTCAGGAGGTCAACCTGAACTAAATACATGTTGAAATGTGTGCATAAGTCCTTTGGTTTAGGCGTGACACTCATTTTCAGTTTTTATTGCTTTAAATGCACTTTCAGGCCTAGTTGAGCACATTTTGTGACTTTGAATGTACTTTCATAGGAATGAGTTGTGTAGTCAAATTAATGCTCATTTAGGCTTCAGGAGGTCAACCTGAACTAAATACATGTTGAAATGTGTGCATAAGTCCTTTGGTTTAGGCGTGACACTCATTTTCAGTTTTTATTGCTTTAAATGCACTTTCAGTCCGAGTTGAGCCCGTTTTTTTACTTTGAATGTTCCTTCATAGGAATGAGTTGTGTAGTCAAATTAATGCTCATTTAGGCTTCAGGAGGTCAACCTGAACTAAATACATGTTGAAATGTGTGCATAAGGCCTTTGGTTTAGGCGTGAAACTCATTTTGAGATTTTATTGCTTTAAATGCACTTTCAGGCCTAGTTGAGCACGTTTTGTGACTTTGAATGTACCTTCATAGGAATGAGTTGTGTAGTCAAATTATACTCATTTAGGCTTCAGGAGGTCAACCTGAACTAAATACATGTTGAAATGTGTGCATAAGTCCTTTGGTTTAGGCGTGACACTCATTTTCAGTTTTTATTGCTTTAAATGCATTTTCAGGCCGAGTAGAGCACGTTTTTTTACTTTGAATGTATCTTCATAGGAATAAGTTGTGTAGTCAAATTAATGCTCATTTAGGCTTCAGGACGTCAACCTGAACTAAATACATGTTGAAATGTGTGCATAAGTCCTTTGGTTTAGGCGTGACACTCATTTTCAGTTTTTATTGCTTTAAATGCACTTTCAGTCCGAGTTGAGCCCGTTTTTTTACTTTGAATGTATCTTCATAGGATTAAGTTGTGAAGTCAAATTAATGGTGATTTAGGCTTCAGGAGGTCAACCTGAACTAAATACATGTTGAAATGTGTGCATAAGTCCTTTGGTTTAGGCGTGACACTCATTTTGAGTTTTTATTGCTTTAAATGCACTTTCAGGCCTAGTTGAGCACGTTTTGTGACTTTGAATGTACCTTCATAGGAATGAGTTGTGTAGTCAAATTAATGCTCATTTAGGCTTCAGGAGGTCAACCTGAACTAAATACATGTTGAAATGTGTGCATAAGTCCTTTGGTTTAGGCGTGACACTCATTTTCAGTTTTTATTGCTTTAAATGCACTTTCAGTCCGAGTTGAGCCGTTTTTTTACTTTGAATGTATCTTCATAGGAATAAGTTGTGTAGTCAAATTAATGCTCATTTAGGCTTCAGAATGTCAACCTGAACTAAATACATGTTGAAATGTGTGCATAAGTCCTTTGGTTTAGGCGTGACACTCATTTTGAGTTTTTATTGCTTTAAATGCACTTTCAGGCCTAGTTGAGCACGTTTTGTGACTTTTAATGTACCTTCATAGGAATGAGTTGTGTAGTCAAATTAATGCTCATTTAGGCTTCAGGAGGTCAACCTGAACTAAATACATGTTGAAATGTGTGCATAAGTCCTTTGGTTTAGGCGTGACACTCATTTTGAGTTTTTATTGCTTTAAATGCACTTTCAGGCCGAGTAGAGCACGTTTCTGAGTTTGAATGTATCTTCATAGGAATGAGTTGTGTGATCAAATTAATGGTGATTTAGGCTTCAGGAGGTCAACCTGAACTAAATACATGTTGAAGTGTGTGTATAAGTCCTTTGGTTTAGGCGTGACACTCATTTTGAGTTTTTATTGCTTTAAATGCACTTTCAGGCCGAGTAGAGCACGTTTCTGAGTTTGAATGTATCTTCATAGGAATGAGTTGTGTGATCAAATTAATGGTGATTTAGGCTTCAGGAGGTCAACCTGAACTAAATACATGTTGAAATGTGTGCATAAGTCCTTTGGTTTAGGCGTGACACTCATTTTTGAGTTTTTATTGCTTTAAATGCACTTTCAGGCCTAGTTGAGCACGTTTTGTGACTTTGAATGTACCTTCATAGGAATGAGTTGTGTAGTCAAATTAATGCTCATTTAGGCTTCAGGAGGTCAACCTGAACTAAATACATGTTGAAATGTGTGCATAAGTCCTTTGGTTTAGGCGTGACACTCATTTTCAGTTTTTATTGCTTTAAATGCACTTTCAGTCCGAGTTGAGCCGTTTTTTTACTTTGAATGTATCTTCATAGGAATAAGTTGTGTAGTCAAATTAATGCTCATTTAGGCTTCAGAATGTCAACCTGAACTAAATACATGTTGAAATGTGTGCATAAGTCCTTTGGTTTAGGCGTGACACTCATTTTGAGTTTTTATTGCTTTAAATGCACTTTCAGGCCTAGTTGAGCACGTTTTGTGACTTTGAATGTACCTTCATAGGAATGAGTTGTGTAGTCAAATTAATGCTCATTTAGGCTTCAGGAGGTCAACCTGAACTAAATACATGTTGAAATGTGTGCATAAGTCTTTGGTTTAGGTGTGACACTCATTTTCAGTTTTTATTGCTTTAAATGCACTTTCAGTCCGAGTTGAGTCCGTTTTTTTACTTTGAATGTATCTTCATAGGATTAAGTTGTGTAGTCAAATTAATGGTGATTTAGGCTTCAGGAGGTCAATCTGAACTAAATACATGTTGAAATGTGTGCATAAGTCCTTTGGTTTAGGCGTGACACTCATTTTGAGTTTTTATTGCTTTAAATGCACTTTCAGGCCTAGTTGAGCACGTTTTGTGACTTTGAATGTACCTTCATAGGAATGAGTTGTGTAGTCAAATTAATGCTCATTTAGGCTTCAGGAGGTCAACCTGAACTAAATACATGTTGAAATGTGTGCATAAGTCCTTTGGTTTAGGCGTGACACTCATTTTCAGTTTTTATTGCTTTAAATGCACTTTCAGTCCGAGTTGAGCCGTTTTTTTACTTTGAATGTATCTTCATAGGAATAAGTTGTGTAGTCAAATTAATGCTCATTTAGGCTTCAGAATGTCAACCTGAACTAAATACATGTTGAAATGTGTGCATAAGTCCTTTGGTTTAGGCGTGACACTCATTTTGAGTTTTTATTGCTTTAAATGCACTTTCAGGCCTAGTTGAGCACGTTTTGTGACTTTGAATGTACCTTCATAGGAATGAGTTGTGTAGTCAAATTAATGCTCATTTAGGCTTGAGGAGGTCAACCTGAACTAAATACATGTTGAAATGTGTGCATAAGTCCTTTGGTTTAGGCGTGACACTCATTTTCAGTTTATATTGCTTTAAATGCACTTTCAGTCCGAGTTGAGCCGTTTTTTTACTTTGAATGTATCTTCATAGGAATAAGTTGTGTAGTCAAATTAATGCTCATTTAGGCTTCAGAATGTCAACCTGAACTAAATACATGTTGAAATGTGTGCATAAGTCCTTTGGTTTAGGCGTGACACTCATTTTGAGTTTTTAGTGCTTTAAATGCACTTTCAGGCCTAGTTGAGCACGTTTTGTGACTTTGAATGTACCTTCATAGGAATGAGTTGTGTAGTCAAATCAATGCTCATTTAGGCTTCAGGAGGTCAACCTGAACTAAATACATGTTGAAATGTGTGCATAAGGCCTTTGGTTTAGGCGCGACACTCATTTTGAGTTTTTATTGCTTTAAATGCATTTTCAGGCCGAGTAGAGCACGTTTTTTTACTTTGAATGTATCTTCATAGGAATAAGTTGTGTAGTCAAATTAATGCTCATTTAGGCTTCAGGAGGTCAACCTGAACTAAATACATGTTGAAATGTGTGCATAAGTCCTTTGGTTTAGGCGTGACACTCATTTTGAGTTTTTATTGCTTTAAATGCACTTTCAGGCCGAGTTGAGCACGTTTTGTGACTTTGAATGTACCTTCATAGGAATGAGTTGTGTAGTCAAATAAATGCTCATTTAGGCTTCAGGAGGTCAACCTGAACTAAATACATGTTGAAATGTGTGCATAAGTCCTTTGGTTTAGGCGTGACACTCATTTTGAGTTTTTATTGCTTTAAATGCACTTTCAGTCCGAGTTGAGCCCGTTTTTTTACTTTGAATGTATCTTCATAGGATTAAGTTGTGTAGTCAAATTAATGGTGATTTAGGCTTCAGGAGGTCAACCTGAACTAAATACATGTTGAAATGTGTGCATAAGTCCTTTGGTTTAGGCGTGACACTCATTTTCAGTTTTTATTGCTTTAAATGCACTTTCAGTCCGAGTTGAGCCGTTTTTTTACTTTGAATGTATCTTCATAGGAATAAGTTGTGTAGTCAAATTAATGCTCATTTAGGCTTCAGAATGTCAACCTGAACTAAATACATGTTGAAATGTGTGCATAAGTCCTTTGGTTTAGGCGTGACACTCATTTTGAGTTTTTATTGCTTTAAATGCACTTTCAGGCCTAGTTGAGCACGTTTTGTGACTTTGAATGTACCTTCATAGGAATCAGTTGTGTAGTCAAATTAATGCTCATTTAGGCTTCAGGAGGTCAACCTGAACTAAATACATGTTGAAATGTGTGCATAAGTCCTTTGGTTTAGGCGTGACACTCCTTTTGAGTTTTTATTGCTTTAAATGCACTTTCAGGCCTAGTTGAGCACATTTTGTGACTTTGAATGTACCTTCATAGGAATGAGTTGTGTAGTCAAATTAATGCCCATTTAGGCTTCAGGAGGTCAACCTGAACTAAATACATGTTGAAATGTGTGCATAAGTCCTTTGGTTTAGGCGTGACACTCATTTTCAGTTTTTATTGCTTTAAATGCACTTTCAGTCCGAGTTGAGCCGTTTTTTTACTTTGAATGTATCTTCATAGGAATAAGTTGTGTAGTCAAATTAATGCTCATTTAGGCTTCAGAATGTCAACCTGAACTAAATACATGTTGAAATGTGTGCATAAGTCCTTTGGTTTAGGCGTGACACTCATTTTGAGTTTTTATTGCTTTAAATGCACTTTCAGGCCTAGTTGAGCACGTTTTGTGACTTTGAATGTACCTTCATAGGAATGAGTTGTGTAGTCAAATTAATGCTCATTTAGGCTTCAGGAGGTCAACCTGAACTAAATACATGTTGAAATGTGTGCATAAGTCCTTTGGTTTAGGCGTGACACTCATTTTCAGTTTTTATTGCTTTAAATGCACTTTCAGTCCGAGTTGAGCCGTTTTTTTACTTTGAATGTATCTTCATAGGAATAAGTTGTGTAGTCAAATTAATGCTCATTTAGGCTTCAGAATGTCAACCTGAACTAAATACATGTTGAAATGTGTGCATAAGTCCTTTGGTTTAGGCGTGACACTCATTTTGAGTTTTTATTGCTTTAAATGCACTTTCAGGCCTAGTTGAGCACGTTTTGTGACTTTGAATGTACCTTCATAGGAATGAGTTGTGTAGTCAAATTAATGCTCATTTAGGATTCAGGAGGTCAACCTGAACTAAATACATGTTGAAATGTGTGCATAAGGCCTTTGGTTTAGGCGCGACACTCATTTTGAGTTTTTATTGCTTTAAATGCACTTTCAGTCCGAGTTGAGCCGTTTTTTTACTTTGAATGTATCTTCATAGGAATAAGTTGTGTAGTCAAATTAATGCTCATTTAGGCTTCAGAATGTCAACCTGAACTAAATACATGTTGAAATGTGTGCATAAGTCCTTTGGTTTAGGCGTGACACTCATTTTGAGTTTTTATTGCTTTAAATGCACTTTCAGGCCTAGTTGAGCACGTTTTGTGACTTTGAATGTACCTTCATAGGAATGAGTTGTGTAGTCAAATTAATGCTCATTTAGGCTTCAGGAGGTCAACCTGAACTAAATACATGTTGAAATGTGTGCATAAGTCCTTTGGTTTAGGCGTGACACTCATTTTCAGTTTTTATTGCTTTAAATGCACTTTCAGTCCGAGTTGAGCTGTTTTTTTACTTTGAATGTATCTTCATAGGAATAAGTTGTGTAGTCAAATTAATGCTCATTTAGGCTTCAGAATGTCAACCTGAACTAAATACATGTTGGAATGTGTGCATAAGTCCTTTGGTTTAGGCGTGACACTCATTTTGAGTTTTTATTGCTTTAAATGCACTTTCAGGCCTAGTTGAGCACGTTTTGTGACTTTGAATGTACCTTCATAGGAATGAGTTGTGTAGTCAAATTAATGCTCATTTAGGCTTCAGGAGGTCAACCTGAACTAAATACATGTTGAAATGTGTGCATAAGTCCTTTGGTTTAGGCGTGACACTCATTTTGAGTTTTTATTGCTTTAAATGCACTTTCAGGCCTAGTTGAGCACGTTTTGTGACTTTGAATGTACCTTCATAGGAATGAGTTGTGTAGTCAAATTAATGCTCATTTAGGCTTCAGAATGTCAACCTGAACTAAATACATGTTGAAATGTGTGCATAAGTCCTTTGGTTTAGGCGTGACACTCATTTTGAGTTTTTATTGCTTTAAATGCACTTTCAGGCCTAGTTGAGCACGTTTTGTGACTTTGAATGTACCTTCATAGGAATGAGTTGTGTAGTCAAATTAATGCTCATTTAGGCTTCAGGAGGTCAACCTGAACTAAATACATGTTGAAATGTGTGCATAAGTCCTTTGGTTTAGGCGTGACACTCATTTTCAGTTTTTATTGCTTTAAATGCACTTTCAGTCCGAGTTGAGCACGTTTTTTTACTTTGAATGTATCTTCATAGGATTAAGTTGTGTAGTCAAATTAATGGTGATTTAGGCTTCAGGAGGTCAATCTGAACTAAATACATGTTGAAATGTGTGCATAAGTCCTTTGGTTTAGGCGTGACACTCATTTTGAGTTTTTATTGCTTTAAATGCACTTTCAGGCCTAGTTGAGCACGTTTTGTGACTTTGAATGTACCTTCATAGGAATGAGTTGTGTAGTCAAATTAATGCTCATTTAGGCTTCAGGAGGTCAACCTGAACTAAATACATGTTGAAATGTGTGCATAAGTCCTTTGGTTTAGGCGTGACACTCATTTTCAGTTTTTATTGCTTTAAATGCACTTTCAGTCCGAGTTGAGCCGTTTTTTTACTTTGAATGTATCTTCATAGGAATAAGTTGTGTAGTCAAATTAATGCTCATTTAGGCTTCAGAATGTCAACCTGAACTAAATACATGTTGAAATGTGTGCATAAGTCCTTTGGTTTAGGCGTGACACTCATTCTGAGTTTTTATTGCTTTAAATGCACTTTCAGGCCTAGTTGAGCACGTTTTGTGACTTTGAATGTACCTTCATAGGAATGAGTTGTGTAGTCAAATTAATGCTCATTTAGGCTTGAGGAGGTCAACCTGAACTAAATACATGTTGAAATGTGTGCATAAGTCCTTTGGTTTAGGCGTGACACTCATTTTCAGTTTTTATTGCTTTAAATGCACTTTCAGTCCGAGTTGAGCCGTTTTTTTACTTTGAATGTATCTTCATAGGAATAAGTTGTGTAGTCAAATTAATGCTCATTTTGGCTTCAGAATGTCAACCTGAACTAAATACATGTTGAAATGTGTGCATAAGTCCTTTGGTTTAGGCGTGACACTCATTTTGAGTTTTTATTGCTTTAAATGCACTTTCAGGCCTAGTTGAGCACGTTTTGTGACTTTGAATGTACCTTCATAGGAATGAGTTGTGTAGTCAAATTAATGCTCATTTAGGCTTCAGGAGGTCAACCTGAACTAAATACATGTTGAAATGTGTGCATAAGGCCTTTGGTTTAGGCGCGACACTCATTTTGAGTTTTTATTGCTTTAAATGCATTTTCAGGCCGAGTAGAGCACGTTTTTTTACTTTGAATGTATCTTCATAGGAATAAGTTGTGTAGTCAAATTAATGCTCATTTAGGCTTCAGGACGTCAACCTGAACTAAATACATGTTGAAATGTGTGCATAAGTCCTTTGGTTTAGGCGTGACACTCATTTTCAGTTTTTATTGCTTTAAATGCACTTTCAGTCTGAGTTGAGCCCGTTTTTTTACTTTGAACGTATCTTCATAGGAATAAGTTGTGTAGTCAAATTAATGGTGATTTAGGCTTCAGGAGGTCAACCTGAACTAAATACATGTTGAAATGTGTGCATAAGTCCTTTGGTTTAGGCGTGACACTCATTTTGAGTGTTTATTGCTTTAAATGCACTTTCAGGCCTAGTTGAGCACGTTTTGTGACTTTGAATGTACCTTCATAGGAATGAGTTGTGTAGTCAAATTAATGCTCATTTAGGCTTCAGGAGGTCAACCTGAACTAAATAAATGTTGAAATGTGTGCATAAGTCATTTGGTCTAGGCGTGACACTCATTATGAACCATTGATGAAAATAAGTTTTATTTTTAAAAAAGCCAAAAAATGTGAAAGGGACGAAATTACAAATGTCCTGTGTGTTTCACATAGAGTACATACAGGCCAGCGATCCCGCTCCCTCTCTTTCTCTGTGACACACACGCTTCCGAGCGCGCCAGCACGCAGCAAGCACACACACAAACGCACGCACACACACTCACACAAACGTACGCACAGACGAGCACGTATCGTAAACAACACACCAACGATGATTTAGATTAAAGAAACACTCACACATGTATGGGCACACGATCACGCGCGCGCAAACACACACACAAACTCATGAGAGGCACACACATCCGCACACGCTACGCATGTAAACAACATTTGGACACTGATTGAAGATCAAAGACTAACCCACGTGGAAGACTGAAAGATGCACAGCCAATCACCTAGGCTTTGCATCTTTTCACCTCCCCCTGCTCTCACACCACGTGGGCTAGATCCACTCGGGCTGTCATTGGTGGACGTCGTCGGTGTCAGAACAAATCAAGTGCAAGCAAAAGTTAAAACCTCTGAGTAATTCGTCATTTTTATCCGAATACAGTACTTTTTTGGGGGGGGGTGCGCACAACACACACACGCACGCACCCACACAAACACACACAAACACACGCACACACTTACACACTCTCACACACGCACGCACACACACACAAGCAGGCATCGGAAACAACACTTTAGACGTTGAAATGTGTGCAGACGTCCTTTGGTTTAGGCATGACACTCAATTTTAGTTTTTATTGATTCAAATGCATTTTCAGACAGAGCAGGGCACTTACTGACTTTGAATGTATCTTCATGGGAATGAGTTGTGTGATCAAATTAATGCTCATTTAGGCTTCAGAAGGTCAACCTAAACTAAATACATGTTGAAATGTGTGCATAAGTCCTTTGATTTAGGCGTGAAACTCATTTTGAGATTTTATTGCTTTAAATGCACTTTCAGGCCTAGTTGAGCACGTTTTGTGACTTTGAATGTACCTTCATAGGAATGAGTTGTATAGACAAAATAATGCTCATTTAGGCTACAGAATGTCAACCTGAACTAAATACATGTTGAAATGTGTGTATAAGTCCTTTGGTTTAGGCGTGACACTCAATTTGAGTTTTTATTGCTTTAAATGCATTTTCAGGCCGAGTAGAGCACGTTTTTTTACTTTGAATGTATCTTCATAGGAATGAGTTGTGTAGTCAAATTAATGCTCATTTAGGCTTCAGGAGGTCAACCTGAACTAAATACATGTTGAAATGTGTGCATAAGTCCTTTGGTTTAGGCGTGACACTCATTTTGAGTTTTTATTGCTTTAAATGCATTTTCAGGCCGAGTAGAGCACGTTTCTGAGTTTGAATGTATCTTCATAGGAATGAGTTGTGTGATCAAATTAATGCTCATTTAGGCTTCAGAATGTCAACCTGAACTAAATACATGTTGAAATGTGTGCATAAGTCCTTTGGTTTAGGCGTGACACTCATTTTGAGTTTTTATTGCTTTAAATGCACTTTCAGGCCTAGTTGAGCACGTTTTGTGACTTTTAATGTACCTTCATAGGAATGAGTTGTGTAGTCAAATTATACTCATTTAGGCTTCAGGAGGTCAACCTGAACTAAATACATGTTGAAATGTGTGCATAAGTCCTTTGGTTTAGGCGTGACACTCATTTTCAGTTTTTATTGCTTTAAATGCACTTTCAGTCCGAGTTGAGCCCGTTTTTTTACTTTGAATGTTCCTTCATAGGAATGAGTTGTGTAGTCAAATTAATGCTCATTTAGGCTTCAGGAGGTCAACCTGAACTAAATACATGTTGAAATGTGTGCATAAGGCCTTTGGTTTAGGCGTGACACTCATTTTGAGTTTTTATTGCTTTAAATGCATTTTCAGGCTGAGTAGAGCACGTTTTTTTACTTTGAATGTATCTTCATAGGAATAAGTTGTGTAGTCAAATTAATGCTCATTTAGGCGTGACACTCATTTTGAGTTTTTATTGCTTTAAATGCATTTTCAGGCCGAGTAGAGCACGTTTTTTTACTTTGAATGTATCTTCATAGGAATAAGTTGTGTAGTCAAATTAATGCTCATTTAGGCTTCAGGACGTCAACCTGAACTAAATACATGTTGAAATGTGTGCATAAGTCCTTTGGTTTAGGCGTGACACTCATTTTCAGTTTTTATTGCTTTAAATGCATTTTCAGGGCGAGTAGAGCACGTTTTTTTCCTTTGAATGTATCTTCATAGGATTAAGTTGTGTAGTCAAATTAATGGTGATTTAGGCTTCAGGAGGTCAACCTGAACTAAATACATGTTGAAATGTGTGCATAAGTCCTTTGGTTTAGGCGTGACACTCATTTTGAGTTTTTATTGCTTTAAATGCACTTTCAGGCCGAGTTGAGCACGTTTTGTGACTTTTAATGTACCTTCATAGGAATGAGTTGTGTAGTCAAATTATACTCATTTAGGCTTCAGGAGGTCAACCTGAACTAAATACATGTTGAAATGTGTGCATAAGTCCTTTGGTTTAGGCGTGACACTCATTTTCAGTTTTTATTGCTTTAAATGCATTTTCAGGCTGAGTAGAGCACGTTTTTTTACTTTGAATGTATCTTCATAGGAATAAGTTGTGTAGTCAAATTAATGCTCATTTAGGCGTGACACTCATTTTGAGTTTTTATTGCTTTAAATGCATTTTCAGGCCGAGTAGAGCACGTTTTTTTACTTTGAATGTATCTTCATAGGAATAAGTTGTGTAGTCAAATTAATGCTCATTTAGGCTTCAGGACGTCAACCTGAACTAAATACATGTTGAAATGTGTGCATAAGTCCTTTGGTTTAGGCGTGACACTCATTTTCAGTTTTTATTGCTTTAAATGCATTTTCAGGGCGAGTAGAGCACGTTTTTTTCCTTTGAATGTATCTTCATAGGATTAAGTTGTGTAGTCAAATTAATGGTGATTTAGGCTTCAGGAGGTCAACCTGAACTAAATACATGTTGAAATGTGTGCATAAGTCCTTTGGTTTAGGCGTGACACTCATTTTGAGTTTTTATTGCTTTAAATGCACTTTCAGGCCTAGTTGAGCACGTTTTGTGACTTTGAATGTACCTTCATAGGAATGAGTTGTGTAGTCAAATTAATGCTCATTTAGGCTTCAGGAGGTCAACCTGAACTAAATACATGTTGAAATGTGTGCATAAGGCCTTTGGTTTAGGCGCGACACTCATTTTGAGTTTTTATTGCTTTAAATGCATTTTCAGGCCGAGTAGAGCACGTTTTTTTTACTTTGAATGTATCTTCATAGGAATAAGTTGTGTAGTCAAATTAATGCTCATTTAGGCTTCAGGAGGTCAACCTGAACTAAATACATGTTGAAATGTGTGCATAAGTCCTTTGGTTTAGGCGTGACACTCATTTTGAGTTTTTATTGCTTTAAATGCACTTTCAGGCCTAGTTGAGCACGTTTTGTGACTTTGAATGTACCTTCATAGGAATGAGTTGTGTAGTCAAATTAATGCTCATTTAGGCTTCAGGAGGTCAACCTGAACTAAATACATGTGGAAATGTGTGCATAAGTCCTTTGGTTTAGGCGTGACACTCATTTTCAGTTTTTATTGCTTTAAATGCACTTTCAGTCCGAGTTGAGCCGTTTTTTTACTTTGAATGTATCTTCATAGGAATAAGTTGTGTAGTCAAATTAATGCTCATTTAGGCTTCAGGAGGTCAACCTGAACTAAATAAATGTTGAAATGTGTGCATAAGTCATTTGGTCTAGGCGTGACACTCATTATGAACCATTGATGAAAATAAGTTTTATTTTTAAAAAAGCCAAAAAATGTGAAAGGGACGAAATTACAAATGTCCTGTGTGTTTCACATAGAGTACATACAGGCCAGCGATCCCGCTCCCTCTCTTTCTCTTTGACACACACGCTTACCAGCGCGCCAGCACGCAGCAAGCACACACACAAACGCACGCACACACACTCACACAAACGTACGCACAGACGAGCACGTATCGTAAACAACACACCAACGA